>NC_067198.1:26913951-27254368 GCF_000699445.3 Schistosoma haematobium
GCAAATGGAGTATCTAATGTACGGTTCTCATATTATAACAAGATATTCTGTAATTTCGTATTAAAATACATTTAGTTGTTCCTCACATGAGTTCCCGTGCATTTCATTATCACTGATAAATGTGCAACTCAATATTGATGCAAATAGTGCCGTATTATATGTATAAGGTTTTGTTCCGTTTCTTTGGTTCTCAGTAAAGGGCTGGATGCAAATACGGTCAGGTAAAAAACAGAAACCCTAACAACGACACAAAAATGAATATTTAAGGCCAAGTCGTTTGGATTATTCTGTTTTACTTCAATGGCGACTGTTGAAGTCTAAGGAGAGTTAAACGACTATGTTGTTTCATTATCGGACACCTAAGCTGTGTAGTCATAGACTTGAACTTTTAAACACCAAGTTAACATTCAACGGTTTATATTTATAACCCCAGTAAATTCTCAACTTTAAGCGACTATTATTCATGGCCTTTGGTGATATTTGTTTTTTTGCTTGATATATCTGAACTTCACCAGACAAGGCTTTTCAATAAAAATCCGAGATCTAACTCTGATTTAGACACTGGTATGCTCATGATAAATTTTTTTATAAGCCTACTTTGGATTACTTTATTTTAGTGAAAACTCCAGGTCAAATCTGTGGAAGTAGAAATCTATGTAATGTTTTGCAATTATACCACATGTATATAAAAGAAATGATATATTTATAGTCTCAGAAGATAAAACGATTATAGTAGCCGAAACCGGCAAAGAAAGTACAGCCGTTGGTATGAACAGAAATGACAATGACGAAAAAGCCCTTGAACATTTATCCACTGGACCATATTTAAAATGAAATCAAAACTTCTTCTAATGGTTAAAAATAAAGTTAAACCATAAACAGACGAACTTTTTAATGAACCTAAACCATTCATTGGTGTCTCCTTATGGTTTACTTAATATCTCAAACCTGATAAACCCTTAAGACCTATGGTAAATTACACAAACACAAATACTCTATCTAAATACCTAGGCGGTATATTGAAACTACTTCAAAATAGTCTACACAACACCCTGAAAAGTTCCCAAGATTTCAAATTTAACCATCAACGAAAACGGATCAATGGTGAGCTACGATGTTGTATTTTTATACACTTGTATCTCTATAGGTTGATACCTAGATTTTATTAATGATTTACTAGAGTGATAATAATCTATCTAGCGGATGAGCATTAAGTATTAGCTAAATAATAAAATCACTTAAATTCTGCTTGAATTCAACCTTATTTACGTTCAAAGGGACTTAATAATAAGGTAAGTAAAAGTTTGCTGAAGGCAGTTATATTGCATCCTCTTAACATTGCCGAAGCAATAGCTATACATCTGGGAAAACTAGAATTTTGTGTCCAAAAGAGATTGGTAGAACCTGTCCTTCTGCTATGATTTCATAATTCCTTTTCTTCATACTCTTCTTCTTTTGCAGCCATCTGCTTCCTCTTTCATCTGATCCTTGAACCTTGTAACCCCAACAAGTGTATTCCTGTTTCTATGATCCTCCTGATTAAATTTCATCTCAATTTCAACATTTTATGTAATCGTGCTGAACCATCCTTTCCCAATGATAATTTCCCTGTCTATTTTTATCATGAATATTTAAGTCATTAATAATCAAACTATTATTAGTTTTATTGATTGAAAAGAATTCACCGAAAAGAGAACTCTTCGCTGAACCAATCTTTTTTTATTTAATATCATATTTAACACTTAGAGAATACGCAGATTCTATACCTATGTATATGTATATCAGCCCGAATACACTAGTAAAGTGGCATGAAATCCGAAGTAATTCCAAGATTAAACAATATATTATTAAAAGAAATCTTACTGTTATGTATTTTGTATGAATTAAGTAGCAAGGCAGAGTATAAATTACTAGCCATAGTTTGAAACGTTAAGCATTTTTCTGTATATATGACCACCTGTTATATAATAGATTAAACAGTAAGATAATGTAGTTCATTAACTAAGCGTATACCATTATTCGTGCTGTCTATTTATATATAATAATACTAGGTTTACTGTGAATTGATCTATTGAATTTATTTCTGTATTTTCCTTCTGTGATTTATACAAGAAAAATTTTGTGGAATGTTAAAGAAGTATCTAAACATTCAATGAATATTTACTTTAACCATACTTTATCTATTACAAACATTCTATGAACTGACAGTAAACTGTTCAATAAAAGTTTATTGAATGCATGTACATATTTTTCTTCACATACATTTAGTCAAAAACAAAATGAAAGTCACAGTCTATTTTTCTTTCTAAACCATCTTTAAACTGAAATCTAGTAAGAATAATGATTGATTACATTGACAAAGAAGATAATACTAATTTGTAATTGCATCTAAATTCAATACAAGGTAAATAGTACACAACCCACTACTGACAATCAACTATATCATAAATAAGGATAAAATAATTAAACTATAATTCAAGATTAGATAATTTATTATCAGTTACCCTTCTCAAAATGTTCATTAAATGTCAGTAGAGTATTCCTAATAAATTGGTTCTAATATTAAAACCATATGTAAACGTTTAGCATTTCGAATTATATGAGTTATAATTAAATAAAGATTATGAAAATGTCATTGTAAAAACAAAAACCCCAAAATTGTGTACCATATAAAGTTATTAATCGTTTACAATTTCTACTTATTAATCAATCAGTAAATATATTACAGAGAATTAGAATTTTCTTCAATTATTTTCATTAACAAACGGAAAATCATTCATCACAAATATTTCTAAGTATAGTTATGTGTATACAGTTTGTTCTCTTATTTCTTTTTTTGCATTGAAATGGTCAGTCTGTTATGATACAGTATATATTTTTTTCTAAAATAAATAATTATAGTAATTTTAATGGTTAAGATCACGAGTCATTTCAAGCTAGACCACCATGGAAAACCTGGAAGAACTGGACTGGATGCTCACTGCTGAAGAGTCCCACAATAAGACGAAACGACCATCCAGTGCGTCCAGGTTTTCCATGGTGGTCTAGCTTCAACTGACGCATGATTTTAACCATTGAAACTACTATAATATCCACAAAACCCATCTGATGTTAAATAATTATACTTAAATACTCTTTCATTGTAATTGACAATTATCACCATTATATGTACTGCTACATCACAAAATATTAATCAAACGTCAAATTGTAGTAATATGATACCATACATTAGAAATATTAAATAGTTATTCATATCACAGTAATTTGTAACAATTTCCATGATGGTCTAGCTTCAACTATTTCATGATCTTAACCATTGGAATTTATTTGATGTTTATGATTCCTGAAGTTTCTTTTTTTTAAATGATGTTAAGTTAGAATTCCAATTAGTTTATTAAAGTAGATTTATGTATAGGGAATGGATAAACATTTATTCTGTACGATTATAACTGAAGGTACTTTATCCCTGATGATAACATGGAAAAATAAGTTTATCCATTCGTGATTAGTTTGAAATATCTATAGTATATTCAACAAAATAGCTATTAGGATTCAGTAAAATCTTATCGTTGTTTTCTTTTCTTTAATGCTGTAAATATTGACACTGTAAAATAAGTAACACTTTACTTGATAAACTAGAAAATTCATTTTCAAAGATTGAAGAATAGTAACAGTGAGATTAATTGTAGTAAATAACACCTTGGTGGTGACAACCAATTTACTGTATACTACAAAATTATGGAGTTCATTTTTAAAAAATATGAAAACGATACATTAAATACTTTATTTGTAAATCCTCAATCAATTGCCTCAAACTTCATCATTCCCTTTATTGGTATTACAGTTATTCTCTGTTTACGTTCTTTTTGATTCAATCTTCTCAACTTTTTGCTATCAAGCATTTCACTTTTTGATTGGTGTTACAAACTACTTATGTCTGTTAACATAAGTAAGACATCCCACGTAATGAGTAAAAAACATTCACTGAAATCAGATATTATAAGCTCATTTCTAAAATCAGTGCATCTTGATATTCCAAAGTTTACGAGCATAATTTTTCCACTAATCCCAATACACGAAAATACATTTTTCATGAATTAATCTAAAATAATACTAATCAACAATGAACAATTGATCAAGTAAAGATTGAAGAATAAAACAAAATAAACACATGAATGAAAAATTCAAAAATAAATTTCTTTACAAAAATTATTACAATAATAGTTTTTTTCCGGAGTGTTTTTGTCGATATTATATTAATTTCAATGATTGAGATCATGAGTCAATTGAAGCTAGACCACCATGAGTGAACACTGTTGAGGAGTTACACAATAGGACGAAATGGCTGTCCAGTGACTTCAGGTTTTCCATGATAGTCTAGCTTCAATTGACTCATGATCTCAACCAATAAAATAATTTTTCTCCTCAGTTACTCTGTTTTTGTAAACATTATCCTATCTTTGTACCTGTAGCATAGTATTCATGATAGATAAAATACTAAAATAGTCTCGAATTTCAGATTGAGTTTTCAATTTTCATTTATTTTACGGAATAGCCGATAATTCATACGTGAAAAAATATAGTCACCACTTGATAATTGTTTGCACAATTTCACTTACCTTTTCTGTACTATATTGATGATGAGTTTACACATAGCAAAATGAAATATGGGGTTATCCTAAAAGCGTACTCTGTTTGAATAATTTGTGAAATGAAAAATATACTTCAAAACTAAAATGTATGGAAGTTTAGTAGAAAATTAACAAAATTGATCCACATAGGTAAATCATCTTTTATGTGGGTTTATCTAACAAAATTAACAT
This sequence comes from Schistosoma haematobium, assembly GCF_000699445.3. Classification (NCBI taxonomy): domain Eukaryota; kingdom Metazoa; phylum Platyhelminthes; class Trematoda; order Strigeidida; family Schistosomatidae; genus Schistosoma; species Schistosoma haematobium. The sequence continues at coordinate 26,918,775 of NC_067198.1, forward strand.
TAGCATATTGAACGTCGAACTGTTTTAGTATTCGGAATTGATGAAAAATGAGCTGTTTTGACCACTCATATTTTGGATAGAAAATTTTAAACAAAAGTTATGTAGTCAATGAGAGAAAAGTAAATGATGAAAAACACTTTCTCGAGGCAATCTAATTTTAATGAGTTATGAATGGATTATTCCACATTTATATACTTTCTCTTTTCCAAAAATTTGAATTCAGTCAATTAATTATTCAATTTACATTTTTGATAATGATTAAAGGATTGACTGGGCAACCAACAGAATTACTAACTTTAAATGGTAACTAAACATACACATAACATTTCCTAAAGGCAGTATCTAAGGTATTACCCATATAACTATATACGAAGAGATATGGATCAATGTGATCCTTTGTTAGGAATTTCAGTATGAATTACATTTGTTGCTATGAATGTACAGAGCAACCTGTTTACCAGAAACAATATATTTCAGTATTCAGTTTATTTTATTCATCATAAATATTTCTGATGTAACAGTCTTCATCAAAGTACCACTCATTACCTTTAAAATAAAATAAAAACTAAAATATAAACACAACCGAAGAAAAAAGGCTTGATTCCTAGCCTAAAATTCTAAGGGTAGTAATAAACAGGATTATATCAACATTTTTGATGCAATTAAATGAATATACTTATAATTTAATATTTCCTTGTAAACTATAAGTTACAGAACAATGGATTATGTTCATCATAAAAGTATATTTGTGTTATCCGGATAAGTAGAAAATTGAATTTGTGGCTATTCGCAATTTAATATATCCAATTTCATCACAAAATAGATAACTGAATCAAATTAACTTAATCAGAAGGAGTATAGAGGAATAAATCAAATATTGAGAATTAATAAATAAGTCTGATCATGTTAATATTTTATCACTTAGATCAATAGTAACTGTTACACGCTCTACAGGTAGTGCGAACTTTCAAGACCCAAACTTTTCTTTTATCGGCTGGATTTGTGACAATTTTGAACGTATGACTCAAATGTAGAATTATATTTCAATGAGTACAAAAATAGGACATTTTGAATGTCAGGCTACGTAACGGTTAATTAAAAGATAAACATGTAATCATGTAGTGAACAGAACACGGGTGGGGACAATCGAATGTATTTAACACAAAATTACAGTTACTTTATAAAATAGAAAAACACTATAGTAAATCGTTAGTTTGCAAAATATCAATCCATCATATCAAACCGGACTGTTCCTGTTGTAATCATCGATCCACTGCCTCACATTTCATTGTTCATGCGCTTTTTTAAAAATCGCATTGCGTTCCTGCTCTTCCTTTTGTGATCTTCCCCATCTTCTGCTGCCAGACATTACGTTCTTTAACTTGCGTCATATACTACTTATATCAGTTTAAGTAGCACACAATACAATCACTTACTAAAAAATAATTTACAATTAGGATTGAATAGAAATATTAAATAACACTATATTTTTATGAATGATATACGTCTGGAAAATATGACATGTACAAGTTATAAACTGTCAATGAACCGATGACATTTTATAAAACAACATCTACAGTGACATTTTACGATGATACATAAGTTTCTATTGTGAATATGATGGACAGGATAATTTATACCATATTTTCAGTTTTTGACAGTCCTGAATCAAAAAAATTCATAAGAACTTCTTATTAATAAAAATGATCAAATTATTTAACAATAGAAATGAACTGTACTGAGTTTGATGGATTTTGTTTCTAAAGACAGATTTATAACAAAACTAGATGTTTTATAAATAAAAACTTTAGGTAGGCGATACAGCGATACATAATCTATTCGTATTAATTCTAATGTGACGTTTAAGTTACTCAGTAAATATACGTAGGTCAACGCTGAATTGATAGTTATTTTTTTAGAGAAGAAGAAGACGTGGGAGCCTAACATTCAAGTTTGCTTTGCTAACAATGCTCAAACACCTTTTTTAACGAAATCATAAAAGATCTCCAATTAGTTGCTTTCGAAAACAAGAAAAGCTGGAAGATGGGGGCTGTGGTCATTTTATTGGTTTAAAGTGATCTTCATAAACATTCAGATTACAAAAATAGTGTGTTTGAGTTTCTTCAAGTGAGGTTCGCAGTCCACAATTATATGAACTCATGTGAGTTACTCAAAGAGGTATGCCCCAGCCGGGAATCAAACCTGGAACACCTGTGTGGCAGGCGATCATTCTACTGTCGAACCGCCGAACAACAATAGAGTCACTTAAGGTATGATGAATTATTCAGTAAACACCAAAACAGATGTTAGTTTGTTTAAACAACAACTTCACCTCAGGGCTACCACGGATGTCAAAAGCGTAATCGTATTACCCTATTACATAATAATATTTGTTTGTCACCTAGACAATTCTCCGTGAATAGTTTAATTAATTGAATTTTAATGTCAATGCTTAGGACACAATACGGACGTTCGAACAACCACTGACTTACCCTTAACCTGCCCAGTTGACTTGAGATCGTTTAGATAGGACATTGTGGTGCGTAACCATACATTTACTGTATGATGAAATATTTTATGTTGTATTTAGACTTATCATAATGATACAATACAATTTCATACTGTGTACTTCAAAGTTGAGTTCTTGATTGTTTCTTGTTAAACTTCTATACTTATTGGGATAAATTCTAGTTTGTAATATTATTTTAAATACACATCTGGAGTTTCAATACAAATGGATTCAAGAAGCTTGGAGAAATCACCCATGAACGCATGACCCTGAGAAGTGGCAGATTATTCGAAATGTTTTGATGCTTTTTATTTATTTAAACACATAGATATTGGTACAAGGAAGCACCAAATAGATATGCGACGCATAATTTATTCAATTTGTGTGAGGCCTGGGATACTGTCCATGTTCCCAAACCGAAGCAAGTGCTTTCCTTAGTAGCCACACCTGGAGCCTTTGACCTAAAGGTCTAATCCACAAGACAGTGGAGCAACGTCAGGAGATGCAGTCACATGGTAGCCGGTGACCTACGATTGGTTTATACGCCAGTTGTTCCCTCAGGATACTGGATTCCATGTGCACCTTTGGTTTGTAATCAGGGTTTTGCAACTCCCCTAGGTGTACTCTCCATGTCCATCGACCCGGTTAAAGCGCCGGATAATCGGTTTTCGTCCTCTTAATTTTTCAGACAACAGTAATGCCGCGAGGAGGTAGTGAGTAGGACTTCCTTGACATTGGGTGTATACTCGTGTCCATGTAAGAGCATTTCGTGAGGGAGTGTTGACTCTTCCCACTCTCGACCATACCAGGGCACTTGTTGGCTTATTATTTGTCACATAACGTTTTTATCATTGCTATTGGGAGAGAAGCCTATAGTTTATTAAAGAATCTCGCATATCCTGACAGACCCATTTTACTTTCATTCAACAAACTATAGAAATGACTACCAGACCATTTCCACGTAACATTATTCGAAACGCGTGAAAAAAGCCCAATTCAGCAAATTAGTTCGTGCTCCGAATTAAACCATCAAATATTTCATACTACAGCTTCAAACACAATTTCATAGTGTGATTTCGATTAACAGCTGTATATTTAACTTCAAGACTAGCTAATTGCTGATATAAACGATTCTAAACTAGAGGTGCATCTCATGTAAAATCCCTTCCTGTACTCTTCAGACATCTAAAGAATTCTTATGAAGATGTTAATAATGATTCTTGTAACGACATTACAAAATGTTTATACAAATAATCACAAATATGGAGTATATAAATTTGAGTACAGTGTAAATTTACCATTGTAACAATTGTACAATAAGTAAGAACTAATGTCTTCTGTTTATCCTTATGATTTCCATCCCATTTCTAACATCCATCTCAATGTTATTAATTAATACCATTTGTAGTGTTTAATTTTTTTCAGATAACTACGTTAGATATTTTTTTAAAATATTCTAATTTCTGAATTTCATACAAATTAATTAACAACAAACTCTTTTTTTTTAACTTACCAATATAGGGGTTGTGGAGATGATTAAGTTTTTGATTGAGATCATGAATCAATTGATGTTAGACCATCGTTGGAAACCTTGAAGCATTGGATGACCGCTTCGTTCTATTGTTAATGATAATATCTAATAGTTTCTTTCGAAATATCATACATTATTGACCAAACATAAAGTGTCGTAATACAGTATTCTACAAATTCAAATTTTTGACTTAAAACAAAATTGTACAATTTTGACATTAACAAACATTGTAAATGAATGTGTGAAATCTTTCTTTTATCTAAACTATATTTAATACAAAATGAAACATTAATCAAGTTTATAAAAGTATTAACCTACAATAATAATTTTAATCATATACACTTTGTATTGTGAAATCTAAAGTCATGCTGAACCTTTATTTCTTTTTGTAATCTGTATTTCACAATAATGTTTTGTGACTATAGGCACACAGTCTTTCTATAATCCAGATAAAATCTGTTTGTTTGTTTGATTGGGTTTTTTTCGTTTATTCTCATGTTAACGTTAAGTTCACAAACATTGAAATGTTGTTTCATAAAAAAAACACGTTTTAAAATATGATACCGTTCTGATGTTCTGTTTTTTCATTCTAGAAGTTGGTTGTATTACGGCTGTATATTTTATAGATTGAATCTGAGGTAAATTTATTTGTCTCACTATTTCCCCGCCCCCAGAAACTTGTACAATATTTTAAAAAAACATATTTAGCTATCATTATGATCATTTGTTTTAATGTTAGAAATATCTGAAAATTTCATGATTACATAATGTATTTCAAATTAATTATGTTTGTTTATAGTTTAACATTTTAATTTCGGTTATAGTAAGAAACAAACAGTCTATAACTTAGATGAAATAGAAAACAGGTTTCATTACAGACATACAATGTCTAGTCTGATACATGTGATTTATTTTTTTCTTTTACAATATGGCTGAATGGTAATATGTTTTATGCAAAAACACATTTCGTAATAATGACTACTAGAATGATTATAATATAGATATTCGGTTTAAAGCATGCAATCTTAATTTCAGTTTAAGAAACTTACAAGTTACACTTGAAAATATTTTACAGTTTGTAAAGTATAAACATTTGAGAAGACTATGAATCGATATTTTTAGGGACATTGAAGGAGTTTTTAAATACACTACTGTTTATATTATTATAAATTTATATAACTAAATGTAAGGAACAGAACAATAAAAGCTAATCAATAATGTCAGAGGATAAATCTTCATTATTTGATACAGGTAACAAACTAGTAAGATTGTTGATTATCATACCGTTTTTCTAAATTCAGAAACGTTTATACTAATAATAAACTGACTCTTCATGAACTATTATTATCAATTTATCAACAGAAAATCTGCATAGAACAAGCAGCGTACACAGAATTTATTCATTAATATCAAATATTAAGTCTATACTTACTCTCTGATTGTTAGTTTTCTTTCATACTTTCTTAAATTTCAGAATTTCAGATGGATGGTCAATTCCATAACTTATGATGTAAAGTTAATTTCTACCTAAATGAACTTTGTATTCTAAAAGATGTAATCATTATCCTATAATTTATTATTTAACCTCTTTGGGATACATAAAATTCCTGAACACTCAGTGACGCAATCGTTATTTTTATCAAGGTAGTGTTATTGTTCCGATGTTAATTATTTTTTGCTAGGCAACGTTCAACATTTTATTCTTGAAAAACTAGTTGAATAGACTTAACGAAACTTTACCCAATAATCTAATTCATTAACTATTATTATAAAAAAATCAGATAACATTGATTTAGTGATATTTCTTTAAAAATGATAAATAATATTAAAACGTAACTAGGCATTAAACGAACTAAAGTAATATCTTAGTTTTCAGATCTTTAGTAGTGAAAATACTCTTATTTTCAAAGCAGATGGGAGGTGGGGAATGTATTTAGTAAAGTGAAAATGATTTCTAATTCCTGTGATAAATTATTTTACCGTATAGCTGAACCAGTCGAACTCACCGGCTACAACTTATCACGTTGTGTAAGTATTATAAGACAACTTGAGTTAACAAAGAATTGTTCTAGACTCAATTTTAATTATGATCGACTGATAACTGAATAAATTCACAAAACGACAGTAGTTGGTTGGAATGAGTTATATTATCGATTCCACAGGGATCCAGTCTAAAATAATCTAGCAGATCTAACAAGATTGGATGTTAGTTATACTTTTCGTGAGAGTCTATAGCTCTCTGAAATTTGTCCTTGAAAAATTCTACTGATTTTCACAAGTTGTGTTCGAATTAGGATGCTGAGTGATTATTTCAGTTGCTATTGGTACAAACCACATTTCTAAGATACGTGCCTCTTTAAGTTTGAAACATTAGCCTCCTACTAACATCGTTTTGTGAGATATCCACATTGGATCATCGTTCCAATGCATACTCCAATTTCTGTTTCATTCTCATTACAGTTAGTCACCAGTTTATAAAAACAACCGAAATTTCTACTCATTGATTACTACTAGTTAACAACAATTTAAAATATGGCATAATGACCAATGGAATTCGAAGATTAACAATTGTTCTATAGAAGAATTGTCGGCGAGATTCTGGGACACTTTTTCTGTCACAGTTTTGTCCGCGTATTCAGTAAGTTATTTACATGATAGCAGTAAAGTACAGAAGATATTTATGGCTGTTATTAGGCAATGAACTATGGATCTGCTTTGGGATTAACTTCCCTCGAATACTGGCATCATTTAGAAAAGCAATATAAATCATTGTGGATTAAACAGGTGTTTCTTTTCAGTTCAAGACTTGTCAGTATTCCGGAAACACTCTCCTGTCAGGTCATTATTGCGGCTTCCATGAAACATTCATGAAATTGTCCATGCATTCAGTGATCTTTACTTTCAAACTATAATCATCTTGCAATATTACACAACCATCTTGCATTTTCATCGTTATACAACAGCCTTTATTTTATTTTAAAATACTAACTAAGATACTATGATTTGAAGATGAATTAGATAACGTTTATTCTGTGTCCAGAACGTAAGGCAAAGCAAGACCATATTGTTAATACTCTTATGAATACGAAGTAATCATGTTTGATTATTAATTATGTTGTTACAATAACGAATATCCCTTGGAAGTCAACCTGGGAGTAGTACGATCACCACATGCCTGTAATATCTCAATGAGTGGAAAATTGGGTTTCTGTCTATTCGTGATTTGGCATATCCTATTTCTTCAAAAAATAGATAATTGAATCAAATTAGCTCAGTCAGAAGGAGTACGAAGGAACATAATTCTGTGTAGTTGTAAAAGGGAGTTGATTTTCTATTCAATGTATTGCATTTTTAATGATATTTATAAGAAAATCATTGAATTTTAGGTTGCTTATTATAGTTTATTATCATATGATGAACTTAGTTTGCTAGCTCCTTCAAATAAATTTAGAGAATGGGTAATCTCGCACTGGATGATTATATGGAATTGTAGTCTATATGTCAATATAAATAACAGATTACCGAATTTGAAGTTTTATCCCAAATTTATATAACTAAACAGGCTATGTATAGTGGTTTAATATGTTAATTTTCTTTTTACAAATGGAATTTATATGAACTGAAGATTCATTATTTAATTTGGAAAAGACTATTGAGGATACTCTTATATTGATAATAAATGTATTATCTGCATATTTTATTTAAATGCTTGGCTATAAACAAATATCCCAACGCTTAATTTTTTTGAAATTTTCAAGTTAAATCTTCTTGGTGATACATACTGTTCTACAGTATTTAATCATCTCGGTAGAATCAGGAAGGATGCATATTTAACCAATGTTTTCTAAATCTTCTAATGAAAAGCGATATTGGCACGATTATTTGCTGTATTCCAGTATCTAGTTTAGTTTTAAGTGCTATAAATATGACAGGAAGTTAAATACCAGTTAATTTTGTTTTCTGTAAGTCATACACGAGTTGAGCGATCTTGGCCAGTTAGAGATGTCCAATTTAATATAATTTCGATAACTGTATAAAGTGAGAATAAATCGACCGAAATCAATGTCCAATTTTACAGCTCCATAAAAACTGAGCTATGACAATTCGCTTTGTCGGTAAATTTGTTTAGTTTGTTTCATTATTCAACTTCAAGTCTAATTCGATCCCAATTTAGGAATATTTCTACGTGACCAATCAACATTGAGATCATGAACTGACCAATGTAAGACCACCGTCGAAAACCTGGAAGCATTGGACGGCCACTTCGTCCTAGTGTGTCACACCTCGGCAGAGCGAACCTACGATTCCGCAGGCGGGACCCTGATCCAACACATCCAGTCTTCCTCGCGAACGCTCAACCTCTAAACCACTGAGCCAACATCCAACGGTGTTAATGTCTAACTTCAATAAATCCACGATATTGAGCGATCGCCTTACATTGTTTTCGGTGGTCAAACATTGGTCGGTGCATGATCTTAATGAAATTCAACAATCACTACAAGCCTATACAGATAATCAGCATATACTCACTAGTGACTAACTTCAACTGGTATTTCTCGGAGTTCCAATACAAAGCCCTGACCAGTAGAGTTCAACTGCGTTGGGAGTGGGACAGTTTCTGAAAACTAACATCCAATGCTGCCAACAGTATAAGTTAGATGAGGATAATCTTCAAGTAAATGTTTACTACACTTTAGATTCAAGACTAAATCTTACTTAATGGAAGTAATTTTCAAAGTATTATTTAACGTGACAGTGTTGTTAAATGAATAATTGAATAAAGGACATTCGATCAACTTATATTTTGTACGTCAGAAATCTTGAGCTATAGAAAATTTATCACTTCATTTTGTTTATTTTGAAACGATCCATTAGTAACGATTCCTACAAATGACAAAATAAATCCTATTCGTGATCACGGAATTACATATGTAACTTTTATATATAAATGTCAAAATAAACGTTCATCTCAAGTTATTTCAACTGAAAAAATTCATTTGATTTCATGCAATGGGATAGAAAGGTGAAAGTACGTTTTTGTTTCATTGTAATTTTTGTTCGATATTTCTTCTCTTCTGTATTTCAATATGATGATTAGTCCATTGCTTCCAGGTTTTCAATGGTGGTCTAACATCAATCGGTTCATGATCTCAATCAAAAACTTAACAATCTCCGCAACCCCTATACTGATAATATTTGTTCTATTTCCCTATTTTATTCTGTATAATATTGATTTATTTTAATGTTGATGTTTATCCAAGATATGATATTCTTTGTATTAAATTAATATGAACCATAATTCAACATGATGTGCAACATATGATTTGTCATAGTTTTGGGCGTTATATATATATATATATATATATATATATATATATAACGTTTTTTCTGATTAATTAATGTATAAATGAGTTCATTTTTTACTAGGGTCGTTGTCTTGTTTTGAAGTGAATAAAATTTCACCTGTACTAGTCTATTGTGTTCCTACTTCATGTTGTAGGAATTCTAGTTTTATTTTTCATTCTTTTTCAAGTATAAATAAGTGAATATTAAAATACTGAATCATAATGATAGAAATCGAAAAATTTATAGAAGAATGTAAATGAATAGAACTATAATAATAAATTATTTAACTCAAATATATTAAGAAAGTAAACTTAGTTGAATTAAGTTAACTTTCAGTAATTTCTAAAAGTTTGAAGCAAATGGTACTGGGTTCGAGTCTCGAACTGAACATCAACACTGCGATGCAGGCACATCCAACTGATGAGTTCCAAATGGAACGAACTGCGCTCCTAGATTCTACTGCTAGCCAATATCCATCTTGGCTTAAAAAGCTTGTGACTAAAGGCTATATCGAGGTAATCCGCACAGGATGCATACATATACCAACATGAGACTGATCGATTGCAGTCCTAAATAACAATGGGAAGATACAAGTAAAACACCACCAAGTGAATTTAATCTACTATATGGTTATTATCTATTCGAAGTGACAGAGGTGATTATAATAAATTCCATGTAGAAATATTACAGAACTATAAGGTCAGGGTTTTAGTCTTGTCAAAACTCCATCATTTGAAAAGAAAAGAGATAAGGATATACTCTAACAAAAAAAAGACAAACATTCAACTTCCTTAATTCTACCAAACATAACTTTCGGTATGTTTTAATAAACGTTCAGTGAATTAATCTAAGATCAACAATTCTTACTGTTTTATCTCCTTAGAGACTTAAAATGGATTAAATGAGACAAATAAAATTGGGAATTTGTCAATTCTAAATTAATTAATTAAATTTCACTGTTTAATATCTGGGCCATATAGTTTAAAATTAATACAAACATTATAAATAATAATTTAGTTGGTATGGGAATAAATTTAAACGAAACCAGATTTAGAACAACACATATAAGCGAATAATTGTTTTCAATTAGATCGTCATCAGGCTTTACTCTAATATACATGAATATTTATATGAAAATGTTAAACCAATCAAGGCAATAGGAGTCAATAATCACAATGAAATAGAATAGGTCACCACACATAATAAATAAATAAAAATACAAGTTGATAGTAGGAAGACAGGTGAACTGATAATAGTGAGAATAATAAAATACAATAACAAAACTCTTATCAATAGTTAAACGTTGGAAATAGAAGGTCAAACATGGGTAAATAGACTAGGAATAGTCCACATAAAACATTAAAATCATTACGTAACAAGATGTGTATAAATAGTTAGATAGTGAAGAATACAAACGGCAAGAGGCGGAAAATTACAAACAAATACTAGATGTGAAAATAAGGCTAATGATAACAAAAATAGAATAAAATAAATAAATAATAATAATTTTAAAAAATCGTTAGTTAAGATATAACTGGCCATGGGAGGGATAGGGGGTTAACGAATTTCTTCTGTACATATAAATTAGGGTTGTGTGTACGAATTCCTATGGCTTCAGCTATATGTAGGAGGTGGGAACGAACTCCGTTGGGAAATGATGAAAGTATACAATAGATCACTCGAAATGATTTCGATATATCTACAGCATGTGTGGTGACCTATTCTATTTCATTGTGATTATTGACTCCTATTGCCTTGATTGGTTTAACATTTTCATATAAATATTCATGTATATTAGAGTAAAGCCTGATGACGATCTAATTGAAAACAATTGTTCGCTTATATGTGTTGTTCCAATTTTCACAATGGGAATCTTTAATATTCTGAAAACAGATTTTTTTATATTGTTACTACATGGACTTTATTTGAATTTTGTACATAGAATAACTGTAATTCATCATTTTGTCAAAGGTAGTTTTACTTTTGTTTTCTCTCTAAATTTAACTAAACTGTTTGCTTTTAATAGTATAGAATCATAAGCTCATCAAAGCAATTAGAATGTAATTACATCTAACAGAAATATATATATAGAAGAGAATTATAATTAAACTGTATTATTGATAGTTTAGAAAAGAACTTTTCATTACTCACAGATATAAATAAAAATTTATCCTTTTTTTCATTCACATGGATGTAGGTTTGTATTTCCATTCAATTTACAGTGTCAACTATAAATTGTAAATAAATAAAAAAAACACTTTTTGTAATCATATTTGTTTAACTAAGTAACGACGAGCTAATGGACAAATAGAGAATGAAAGTGAATTGTTACTTTCGGTAATTATCTCTTAAAACTTCCTAAAACATGCTATATATATACGATTATTAGATGAAAATGTAATGCCTCACATTTACCTTTTTCTGCTGGGTGATTAAAATGATTTCTATTAGAAAACATTTGAACATTTCTGAGAGTTTGGAACACTCACAATTGATTGATCACTGGGTGGTGATCAATGTCATATGTGTAAAGTTCTTATTTAGTGCAGATTGAATGCTATCGATCATGTTGCAATGTGGCCACCAGTGTAGGTGACTTGAAACTGCGGGCACTATATATTGAGATTAGATGGTGGTTGGAGGTAGTCAACAGAAAACCCTGGACCCGGGTTTCGTGCTACTTCGCACACGTCAGTAAAGTGTACCTGTAATCTTGAGTAAACTGGTGCTCCCTGACGGATTCGATCTCGTGTCACTGATTAGCTTGATTGTTATCATTAAAAATTAAAATTGCAACTATTTTATAAAACCTTATAATGTAAATATTTTATTTTTAATAATTACCAAAAAAATATGATTCACAGATTTCCTTCCATGTACATTAGGATTTTTTGTATAATGTATTAAGCAACTAAGCTTATTGGTAGAACGTTAAGGTAAGTACTTTTGCATATAATTGTAAGTTAAGCTAAATAATTAAATTTTGTGATTAACATTATACTAAATATGGTGATTACTATTTAGTTACATTGAGAAACGGTACTTAATGTGCACCCACTAGTTAAACTCATTTTTTTTTATAAAAAAAAAGCAAAATATATCTTCCTTAAACATAAATAATATCTGAAGTTATTCACTATTGAAAGTCCAAGATTCTGAAGTTCTAACTTGATATCTAGCTCAACAATATCTATGGAATGATCTACGATCTAGTATTGTCCAATTTAGATAGTTTATTAGCTATTGTCACTTTGTGCAATAATGTAAGTGTTGATTCAGAATAAAATTACAATTTTTTTTATTCAAGAAGTACTACTTGAATCAGCTCTGATATCCATATCAATAAGAAGTGCTTGAGTTTTTGTTTGTTGTTAATTATAAGTCCATATTTGACAACATGATATGAAGTTATACTACTAGGCTATAAACCTTTGTTTTCTAGTTAAAAATATGATGTCTATAGAAATAAGTTAGTAACTATGATCGCTAAAGTTTCGTTCGATACTTTGAAATGAATTAAGAATTGAGTATATAATGTTTTTAATAAAATTATATATTTATAACACCACAGTGAGTACAATAAAAGAAACCTTTGACATCAAACAGTTAAGTCCCCATTGATAATTAACTAAATGTCAGAAATCCAGTTTGTCTACTTACTCGTGTATGGCAAACACATTATTTGCATTATGTTTTCAAAAGTTTTTATTTAGTGAGAAAAAAGTTGTTTTTATTTACCTAATTTATGTTTTATAATTTTGATCATTTCACTGAAGAATTACTATTTGACTTTCGTTGTTGATATTTCTCCAATCTTACCTTATGTTATCTGTTCATATATATAATGTCTACTTTTCATATAAAATTTTCTTTAATAACTCATGTATAAAATCGCTTATCAGATGTACTGATTTTGACTTCGTTCAATTAATCATTCGTTAAAATCAGTTATAAACTTAATCCTTTAAGCACATTTACGACTCCACCCCCGCGAGATCCGGACCCAGGACCTATCAGTCTCGCGCGCGAGTGCCTAACCATTAGACCACTGAGCCGGCATTTAACGGTGTTAATGTCCAACTTCAACCAATCCATGAAATTGCGCCACCGTACACCATACACTATTGTCCCATACTAGGACGAAACGGCCGTTCAGTGCTTCCAGGTTTTCCATGGTGTTCTAGCTTCAATTGACTGATGATTTCAAATATTGAAATTACTAAAATCTCCACGAAACCCCATCTGATTATTCTTTTATATCAAACAGTTTGCTTCAAAGAAAAGAATTTCTAACCTTTTCACGATGTGTTCATTTTATATCGTACCTTTACAATTAAAGACATCACTTCTAATTTTATAGTATTCTAAACCATAACCACAAATTATCAGTTGTTACTTTTTTAAGCTAACTCACAAAAGAATGTATTTATTTCGAGAAAAACAAAACACTTACCGCATGACAATCAAACATTTAACTAGGATAGGCATTCTGACAAGACTAAAAATATACAAATAGTAATGTATAAGGGAAATTTTGTTGTGAAGTTACAAAAAAAAACACTTCGTCAATAAATTTAAGATCATGGAATAGTTTGATATCATAAATTATCATTTATCAAAATGAATCATGAATAATAATAATAATAAAACACAGATCCCATATTTAAATGACATTATATTTATTATATTTAAAATCATTTATTTTAATTTCTGTAATAGACTAGATCTAAAACATCAACTTCATATAACTTTATGACATTTCAAGTATTTTGAATACCGATAACATCGACTATATGATTAGGTATCTTGTAGTTAATAGTATATTTCATGAGAATATCATATATTTAGTCTTTTGCCGCATTAATGGTTCGTTTGATTACATGAATCAGTTAGATGTGATTACAACAAATACTTGTTTTCAAGTTAATACACTGAGTTTTTTTTGTAAACTTTAACTGAATATTACAAATGAAAATGTAGTTTCCTTGAAGTTATTCATTTTCTCATGTTTTCTCGAATAGACATTAATCAAATGGTTCATATGTAAATAAAATATTTTCAATAACGTGAATTTTAATAGGTTAAAATAGAAAATTGTCAGATGATTATACGAAAAATGTAGTTCCTTTCACGGTAATTATTATCTCAATAGTTGAATTTATGAGTCAATTGAAGCTAGACCACCATCGAAAACCTGGGACGCCAGTTTCGTCCTATTGTGGGACTCCTCAGCACTGCGCATCCACGATTCCGCCCCCTCCCGCGAGATTCGAACCCAGGACCTGTCGGCCTCGCACGCGAGCGCTTAACCACTACACCACTGAACCGGCATCCAATGGTGTTAATGTCTGACCTCAACCGATCCACGAAATTACGCCACCGTCCACCATTGTCTTCAGTGAGGTCATATCTCACAGCAGACCTGGTTGAACTCCACTGTTCACTACTTCTCACTAGAACTCCAGGAAATGCCTCTTAAAATCTTCACAAAACCCCTTCTGGTAATTATAATGTAAACAAAATGGAATTTTCTTAATAAAATTACTATTATTATAAATAATAACGTTGTTTTGTTCGAGTTCGATATCGATTATGAATGACTAGACTTAGATCAAATTTTAGGTCTATTCTTTACTGAATAAACTAAATACATCGTACGTTATTTGAACACATTGAAGATTGTAAAAATCAGTAACGTAGTGCAAAGAAATAAACATTGTACACTTTATGTTTTTGATATCAAATATTCTTACACATTTTCCATTTACTTATCAATGCCGAACACCACCTAATGTTGAAATATTCTAAAATCATTAATTTATCTGATATTCGATAACATTAAGAACGTAAAGGAGATTTAGTTAATGTTTTTAGTATGATCAACAAATGATATAACTTTATTCATTTAGGTTCATGAAAACCAAAGCAGTTAGAAAGCTACAGTGGTTGACCTTCAACTGTCATGATAACAGAAGTGATCTAGGTACTTTGATCTTCTGTTTGTTTTCAAGTTAATTATAATCAAAATCTAATGAACATAACGCAAGTATTTGTCTCTTTCTGTCTGAAGCTTTAAGGTACGCTTTTATTACACAATAAATTTATCTTAAATTATTCAGAAATATCATCGCAATTAATTCTAAAAGCTCTGTTAAAACTTCAATTCATAACTTCATTTACATTACGAAAGACTGATTCGTTATTGATGAACCTTACTTTTTTCCTTGATTCCGCATTATGATAATAGTCTAAAATGATCAAACGTATTAGCTTGTATATAGTTGAAAAATATCAATAAAATATAAGGAATGAATTATATTTTGCGAATACTATCATTTTCGTTTTCTTTAAATTACTGAAGGGAGCCGAATGCATGAAATTATTTAATCATTATTTGGTCAATAAAGCTTCTCTTTATTAATATGAAATTATTTCTTATTGGAATAATTATTATTACTTTGAATAATTTTATAAATGTTGTACATCAACTTGGTCTCATATTTGTTTATGCTTTCTGTCCCACCAATTCGACGTATATTTCTGTTCATTATCAACAACATTTCACTTTCTGAATCATTTTCATCACTTCACTGAAACAATTTGTACTTCATGACTTTCCGAAAGAAATCTAACAGTCAAGTCTTCTTCAGTTTCAAATGTTTTCCGAGTGTGTGATACAGTTATAGTTAAACCAATTTATGTCCACCCAGTTGGTTGGTACGAACCGTCCATCGTCAATCTAGAATCCAGTTGGAATTGATATCTCCTAAGAGATTTGTATCTGGGGTACTCGCAGTTAGAGTCGCAGACTTTCACACTCAGAATACGACTTATATGTCACATAGCTTTAACCTCTTTCATCGTAGTGTCGTCCACAGTGTTGGTCGAATTGTATCGAACAGTCCGAAGTGTTTACTTTGCATATGTAAAAATATCCGATATTTGCTTATAAGTCATATTTGATGATACTTCTATGTACTATTTTCATTCTATCGAAATTCGCTGTCTCAGTGTAGAAACTAGTTTATTAGCAACTTAATCTGATCAGTAGTGATATGATAAATTGTTAATCTAGACTGTAAAAAAACTTGGAAAACATTCCTCTGGTAACTAGATAACAAATAAATAAGTATGAAGGCATATAAAATAGTATTACCAATTCATTGAAATATTCATTTATATCTTAGTGACAGACTATTAAATCTGGAATGAAATTTGTAAAAGGCTTCTAAAATAATATTAATGCTTTCATTTAGTTTTTGTTACGTAAAAATCGAGCTGAGTATTGGCTTTAGTTTAGCAGATGAACAAATATTAAATTCAATTTTGTACTTGAAAATGAAAATCTGAAAGTCAAGTGATAAACAATGTGCAATTATGATTTTGTTCGTCAAATCTCAATCACGGCTTGTAAACAGATTAGAATGATAATTGTGGTGGAATCCAGAACGAGCATATCGTCCTGTTTGAGATTCGTCAAGAAGATGTACCTGCATCATACGATTGACTTTCACTAGGGGCATTAAACCCAGTAAATTTTGACTTCTGGGTTGAACTTTAAGAAGCATTCTTGAAGTTTTACCATCCAGTAATTTACGAGTTTTCACAGTACAGAATGATATATATATATATATATATATATATATATATATATATATATATACTTTGATTTTCTTATTACATTTTTGGATTCAGTCCTTCTAGTCATACTGTTTATTTACAACAACGTGGTTATGAGAATCCGATTTTTTATGACAAATTATGTCTAACAACTGGCGGTGTTCCGCGGCTTATTGATCCGAAGCACCCATATGTTATTGGTCCAAGGGATACAGAGAGCATCAAAAAATTTCAACACCGTCTACTGGGTAAGTACATGTTTATTTATGGATTATACCGAAATACTTCATGTGCATTAATTTTGTCATCAATTCATATAATGTTGATGGTTTAATCTTATTGTGTGAAAAGACTGACATGAAGAAGTTCATTTATAACAACAGACAAGAACGGCGACACATTTGGCCCACATTCTATACCTTCCTGGAACTAATCGATCATTCTTAATTAATGTTCACATACATTAAGTTTCATTTCAATAAGCAGTGTTCGAGCATTACAGAGCATTTTTTTAGGGTTTTATCGAGACAATCACCACAGGATAGACATATACCAAAAGATACTAAGCAATTTCAGTCCAAAACATCTATGGAAAGACTTCAACATTCCATATAAATGAATAAATTTACGCTTGTTATATACTTAGTAATGTCTTGCATCGAATGTGTTTTAACAAGTTTCAATAGCTAATATTCGGTGATGTTCAAATAAAATCCATTTATTCTGTTTGTTTTATTTACATAGAATTTTTGCAGAAGTTGAAGCAGTATGTTATTCGTGAAAATTATCTTCTATTTGATATTCTATTTAAATGAAATTTAGAACATTCAAGTTGATGTATATAGTTCATTTAAAAATTTAAAAAAATTATATTTCTGTGACATGTTTATTTCAGTGGTTGAGATCATGAATCAATTGAAGCTACACCACCATGGAAAATCTGGGACGGCCGTTTCGTCCTATTTTGAGACTCCTCAGCACTGCGCATCCACGATCCCGCCCCCTCCCGCGAGATTCGAACCCAGGACCTATCACTTTCGCGTGCGAGCGCTTAACCATTAGACTACTGAGCCGGCCGGCATCCAACGGCTTTAATGTCTGATTTCAACTAATCCACGAAATTGAGTGACACATCCACCATTGTCATCAGGGAGTTCATATCTCACAACAGATCTGGTTGAACTCCACTGTTCACTACTTCTCACTAGAACTCCAGGATATACCTCTTGAAGCCAGTCACTAGTGAGCAGAAGGGGTTTCGTGGATATTGCAGTGATTTCAATATTTGAAATCATTTATTTACATTCGGGAAGTAATTAGATATACAGCTATATGATATAAGATAAATAACGGTTTAGCAGTTTGAACTTTTCATTGAAATATAACGAGTTGTTTATTTTGTATCTATTTGTTTCATACTTTTATTAGGATAATTTTAAAAAAATCTAACTCGTTGCGTAAATGATAATTCCTTTAAATATTAAATTTAAAGTGTATGTAGAAACGAAATACTGGAAAATTACAATGAAGTGATGAAGGCTACTCGTTATTCCCTTTTTGTGCCATTTCGAATATTGAAACTGTGCTTTTTGGATTTCAGAGGCGAAATTTTGTTGACCATTTGGGATCAACGAATGACATAAGAGTAGTATGTTGTTTTTTTAATAAAACGTAGTCACATGATTCCAACGAAATAACGTTTCTCCACTTATATCACTCTCTTAACTGCGACCTGATTTTAGTGGAAGCATACATCAAAGGATATATCTGTCGCGATTATGTTTCCAGACATTTGACCACCAAGTGAGCGCTAGAAGTTCTAGAAAATACAGCGTGATGGTATGACTTTACATAGTTTCTTTGTGTGGAGTAAGACGTTTTTCTTTATTTTGCTCAAAACATCGTCTCCCATAACTCATACAACATCTGTTAATGAGCTTGAAAATAAACTCAAATATGAAAGTGTTAGTACTTTCACATATTTTTAGAGTTTAAAAGACAGTAATTTAAATGAAGAGCAAACGTAAGATGATGAGTTAGTGCGACCTTCTGCGAATCAGCGATTGTACGCAAGTATAATAAATGTAGTGTCTAACAACTACTTTATTTGATAATAATCTCAGCATGTGTTTGATGGATACTGTGTATGAACCCGTATTCAGCCATAATTTTCTGTTAGCAACAATATAAAAACGGAAAGAATAAGAGAATACTCTCTGCAAATATGTCTCATTTATTTTTGCTTCATATGACATTACTTTACATATTTATCCATGCATCTGGGCAGCAGCGTAAGTCCTTAAAAATTGAAAATTTAATTTCTCTAGGATACTTTAAGAAGCTCATTTATAAAACTTTATACAAATGATTCACCATAGTTAGACGGAATTCGCTGATTACAAAATCTAGGTTTCGTTTCTTAAATGAGACTAAAAAATTATTATTGATAGATGAATTCATCAAGCACAGGTTAGAGCACGCGATTTTAAGGGACACTGGTTGTATAAGGTGTAGTGATGCCACACGCCTTTTTACAATGGAGTTAATATAGGGGACTTACAACCTCAAATGTACACGAAAAAGTCTGATTAGCAGTTTAGAAATATGTTTCAACTTTTTGAATATAGTTTATAATAAACACGAAAAGGGTTCTAACAAAGCTAGTGTTTAGATGGAATAGCAAACTGTCCTAGTTTATGTGGTATAAAAAGTCTAGAAGATGAACTTAGTCGGATTCTAATTGAACTTTCATTGATTGTCAATACAAAGTAAACCATTCAAACACAGTTCTAATTATTAAAGTTTCATAATCAGCGTACCATTTAAGAGAGTTTACAATATAACGATAAATGCAATGATTGTTCGACACTTTTTCATGATAATTAAATATTGGTAATAATTTGTCAAAGGTAGCACTGTAGATCACCAACGTAGATTATTTATGTCGAATGATTTGGGGCCTACTCGAGTTAGACGGGAATAGTGTGACCAATAGCTAACTTCGAAGTTAACATCTAACGTGGATTACCATTCCGACGTATCAAAGTACTATAACTGCTTTGAAGACCGTACAACACAAAGGATGTTATTACGGAAATATATTAGTAAGAATAATTACAAGCCAAAGTGCGACCACCACCGCATGAGCCAGTCCATGGCGTACGCATTGGTTGTCCTTCACCTTGACAGGGATCGATGATCTGTTCGATATTCAGTGACCCAAATGCCGGATCATTTGGCTAGGGCTCAGTGACATTTCAATGGCCCGACAGCATTATTTTAAATACAACAGGAATGGATGAAAAGGCAGGTAGTTGTCTCGTAATGTAGCTTCAATAAAATAAACAAACTTGTGAAATATATGCAAATCGAATAGTTTCGAATGATGATGGTGATATTGAGCCCCAGAATTGTGATATATACAAAGGTCTAAAAAAAGGTTAAAATATTCCTTCTTCCTGAGAGAATAATTCAATCAGATATAGTATCTATCATTATTACATAGATACAACTAAATTCTTTAGAAATCAAATATATTTAAAATTCTTACCATGTAATTTACACCAGAACATGTATATGAACAAAAATAATCTCAATCAGATCATTATAAAACGATACTCTAATACACAATAACATTTATGCGGATAAATAATAGTATTAAATTGACTAAGGTTTATTGTTACTCATTTCTAACATTGAAACAGATTATATAAGTAACGATAACAACTGGAAAGTAAGCACTAAATTACTATTCACTTTATCATAAGTAGTACTAACTACTAAAATAATAAAAAATAACCACAATCACAGAGTAAAATGAATTGATAAAACATTATTGTAAGAATATTGTCAAGTTTGCTTGTTTAGAAAAAGATCACAAATAAAATTGTGGAATAAGTATTTAGATACATTTTTTTTGTTACTATACAAGATATAACTCTAACGGAGTATCTATCTATGACAAGAGTTTTGTTCAAATGATCATGCATTTTAATTCATTATTATGGTTGCACTTATCATACCTTCATTACAATGTGCTCACAAAAATATTTTGGTTTACTTGAGATTATTTTCAAAGTCAACATGGTGTCTAATTAAAAAAATATTTTAGTATTCATGAATAGATAATTCATTGTAATAACAAATATAATTATGTGACATTTATTATTTAATTCAGTTGAAAAAATGAAAAAAATGATAAAAATACAATGTAAAGTTTGGAAATCGCTAAATGCAAGCATTATTTTAAAAAAAAATTTATTTTTAATAGTTGAGATCATAAGTCAATTGAAGTTAAACTATCATGGACAAACTGGGAGCATTGGATGGTGATTTCGTCCTTTTGTGGAACTCCTCAGCAGTGTGCATCAAAGATCTTGTTCCACGGGACTCGAACACAGAATGTATTGTTCTTGCGAGAGGACGCTTGACCTCTGAACCTCTGATTCAGCACTATATCTACTATTAATTAGAATTTAGATATAAACATTGTTGTACTACATATCTGACTTATTCATATTAAATTCAATGTATAATCGGTGAACAAACTTTTTTATTCTGTTAGTATTAAATAGATTTGAAAATGTTATTTTGAAGCGTTTCTGGATTGAATTCAAAATGATATAATATACAGTTGACTTTGTTATTATATTAAAACTTATCATGCAAACATTTGAATTTTCATTTGCCCGTGATAAAACGTAAGCTTTAAATTCGTATTTATAAATTTACGTTATGTATTCTTCAGTTAACAAACGTCTGAACTTATCGATTCGTCAAAAATACCACTACATCAACCGTGAATAACACGTTATGTAAGTAACGTTTTCAGAAACTATAGTTCTTAATTAAAGTTAGCGTTTCTTTCGTGATTTAGTTTTCTAGGGGATTGGGTCGCTAACCCCATACTCATTTCTCCTTCTTCATCCGGGTTTGGGATCGGTAGTAGTCCCAGAGGGGCTCCAGGAGGAGTTTGTGTAGTGAAGCAGTGCAAACAAAAAACAACTTGATATGAAAGTTATAATTTACATGCCGTAAAATGGTTGTAAATATATGGAATGAAGTAAAGCATAAACAAAATAACATACGTTTTTATATATTGCCCAAAAGTTCATGATCACGATTACCATAGGCAAAATTAATTTTCTTTGTTCTGTATATCGTTAGTAACAAATGAATTTATATTAGATGATGAAAAAGAAATCGTAAATGAAATTAAAAAACCTAAGGGATTAATAAAATGACTCTTACCGACTATTTTAATTTCAGTTCATAATATTATTTCCTTAATATACCCATTGTCATTATTAGTTGAGTGTGACACAAGAGTAAACATGATAACACTATAATTACAGTGCTTAATTATTTCTATGCCGTCAATTGTACTTATTGAAAGGTAGAGCAAATTTTGAATGACTTTTACAATGTTAACCTATAGATATAATGTAACAAAATTTGAATTATACATTTTATGAAAACCATTACCTTTATGATTTTGTAAAGCATAGAAAATTACTTCATCTCAATCAATAAATGTAACTATGTCCAATCGTTTATTATATACTTATATCATATTCATTTATAAAAGTTTCTATATTGCAACAGTTAAGATCATGGATCAGTTGAAGCTAGACTACCATGGAAAACCTGGAAGCACTGGACGGCCGTTTCGTCCTGATGTGGGACCCCTCAGCAGTGTGCATCCACGATTCTACCCCCCTTCCACGAGATTCGAACCCAGGGCCTATCAGTCTTGCGCCAGGCGCTTAACCAACTAGACCACTGAGCCGGCATCGAACGGTGTTAATGTCCAGTGCTTCCAGGTTTTCCATGGTGGTCTAGCCTCAATTGACTCATGATTTCAACTGTTGAAATTACTACAATCTCCACGAAGCCCCCTTTGTCTCTATATTGATTATATTTACCTTGAAAATTTAATCATTTTATGTTTTATTTCATAAATGATACTTTAATATACCAAATATTCTATAATCATTCATAAAATGTATATTAGTTTAATAATTATCTTTTATTCCTTCAAGTATTTTCGTTTGTTAAAAATAAACTTTAAAAAAAAAATTTAGCTGAAATGAAATGAACTTTCATATATCAACAGACTGAATAGAAAATCTTAGAATTAATATGATACAATTTTTATTACGAATAGTACAGAATTATGCACTATTATTGATTTATTGAATATTATTAACATAAGATACTTGTGAAGGGAAGGAGGGACTCTAGGTGGAGTTAAATAAGTAAGATACTTGTGAAACTATTAAAAAAGAATCTTCTTTACAATTGCCAAGGAAAATCTTTATCTTCAAGGATATTAGTTGTGATTAAGACATGTTTACATGCTATTTAATTACTTACGCCTATTACTCCTAGTACATCATAGGCCACTGACCAGCATTCTCCAACCCACTCTATCCACCACCTTCCTTTCCAGTTCTATCCAATTTGTGTTCATTTTTCTCATGTCTATCTCCATTTCTCGACGCAATGTGTTCTTTGCTCTTCCGCCTCCCCTTTGGCCCTGAGGATTCCATGTGAGGGTTTGCCTTGTGAAGCGTTTGGGTGCTTTCGTCAATGTGTGTCCTACCCACTTCCAGCACTTCTTCCTGATTTCTTCGTCCACTGGAGTTTGGTTTGTTCTATCCCATAGTGGGTTGATGCTGATAGTGTCTAGCCAATGCATCCGAGGTATTTTGCGTAGACAGCTATTAATGAACACTTGTATCTTCCGGATGATGGCTTTCGTAGTTCTCCAAGTTTCCGTCCCATACAGTAGAACTGTTTTAACATTTGTATTGAAAATTCTGACTATGGTGTTGGTTGACAGCTGTTTTGAGTTCCAGATATTCTTCACTTGTAAACATGCTGCTCTTGCTTTGCCGATCCTCGCCTTCACATCTACCTCAGATCCACCGTGTTCATGTTTACATGTGGTTATATATTATTTAACAATATATCATAGACTTTTGAAAACAAATAAAAATAAAAAAATTCAATTTGTTTGTTTGTTATTTCAGAACGTCAATTGTACGATATAATCCAGAATATTAAGAAATATAAACTCAGCAACAGAAGTATGTATACTCTTTCCCCTGAATGTCCTGATAGCATCTAGGATGAAAAGAGTTCACTGACTCCCTCAGAATGCCCTCATATGATCCTGTGTATATAGCCACTGCCAAGGAATCCTACTCATTACCTTCCCATAATAGGAGTGTTATTTATGAAATCAAGAATTCAAAAAGCAACTGTTTAAAACTTATGCCCGGTTGATGGGTAAAAGAAACTACTGAAGAGAATTAGAAAATTCTGATTCCAAACCAATGATGGGTATGGGCTCCAGGATCCTGAACGAACAAAAGAGTCTAAACCTACTGTTGGTCACCGGTCACCGTGAGGCCGCATTTCCTAGTGTTCCTCCACTACTTTGTGGATTAAAAATCTAGGCCGAATGATCAGAGCCTGTTTTCCCAAGAAAATCACCTTCTTCAGTTTGGGCAAGCACGCAATATCGCTACTCAAACATAAATTTGGCGTTAACTTGTGTGACGCATATATTTTATGGTGCCTCTTTGTACCACTGTTTATGTGTTTCAATAAGTGAAAATAAAATGCATGATCTTATAAATTTGGAATATTTTGCTATTTTATGTTCCTACGTTACACAGTCATATTTCTCACGGATAGATGAACAAAAATTGACTTTTGTAAAAGTACTAATTCCGTGAACAAAATGTGAACACAGTTAATAAAAAGTTATAATACTAGATTACGTAATACGAATAATAACAATAGATTTAGTGTTCACATTTCTTCACGGAATTAGTACTTTTACAAAAAAACAAACTTTTCATATATATACGATTGTACAGTTTGAAAAATTGACTTAACAATTTCATATGGTGTTCTTTGAAAATAATCCACAATCTGTAGTGGTTATGAAAGAACTATTTTGATGAAATATATAAAGAACATTGTGCTGTAAAACATGAACATATTCGTCCGTAAACACTAGTCTAATAAACACATTTCGTAATGTGAACATTGAATTTGTTGTTACATATAGCAATATGATGCTGAATTTGTAATTCAAAGACTAAATTTTTAATTGTTACTAGTAATAAAATGTTTGTGTGATTTAATTTTAGATGTTATTGAACATGATTTGAACCAAATCGATATGACTGATAACAATATAGAGCACACTAGCGGTGATTTAATATTGAGTTCATTGATGCTTTATTTCTAATGAGTAATTTTATCTTGAAGTCAAACTAATCTGTTTACACCTAGATTAGTTACAAATACGCGTTTTATCTCTTAGCTATTCAGTTTAAGCTATCATAATACACCTTGAACAAGACTTAATTCTAATGTCTTCTTTAATTTTCCGATGAACTTCATGGTCTACTGATCATATGATTTATACTAATGGAATTCTTTTCATAAAGATACTACTTATTGTACTTTATTTATATCATTTATGTGATAAATATTATTCTATTAGTCACATCCATAGAATCGAACCAATAACAAGTAAATACACTGTAGTAGATATTAGTTTAAGATTCAAGTATTTTATTCTTTGACTATATCGGTTTTAACAAAGATCGATAGGAATACACATATTACGATGTCATTACGAATGTATTGTAAAGCTGATGTTTATTTTTCGAATTCATCCATATAACAACTTTGATTGTAGTTTACTAGCATTTAATTGAAATAATTAGAACATTATATTTTGTAAAAATCAATTTATCACTTTTTATATTAGATGAACTCAAGGAAACACTTCCACAATCAAGTAAATCAATTGAGAGATGTATGTTAAACGAATATTTCATTACTCTTATTATATTGATAATTCTAGATGTGACTTGTGTTGAAAAACGTTCAGAACATACTAGCCCTACAATACTTAATGAAGGTTTGACCATAAACCTTCTATAGAACTTGATGGTGGTTGTTGTAGTTCTCCAAGTTTCAGCTCCATACAGTAGAACTGCCTTGACGTTCGTATTGAAGATTCTCACTTTGATATTGATTGAAAGTTATTTTGTTCCATATGTTCTTCAACTGTAGGAATGCGACCCTTGCTTTGCCAATCCTCGCCTTCACGTCTGCATCTAAACCTCCTTGTTCATCGATGGTGCTTCCCAGGTATGTGAAGGATTCCACATCTTCCAGAGTTTCGCTATCAAGGGTGATTGAATTGCTGTTCTCTGTTTTGAATTTGAGGACCTTGGTTTTACCCTTGTGTATACTGAGGCCTACTGATGCAGAGACTGCTGCTACACTGGCTGTCTTTTTCTGCATTTGTTCATGTGTATGCGATAGGAGGTCTAGTTCGTCTTCAAAGTCCAAATCGTCTAATTGGTTCTGAGCCGTCCATTGTATTCCGTGTTTTCTCTCAGATGTCGAGGTCTTCATAATCCAGTCGTCCACCAGAAGAAAGAGGAAGGGAGAGAGTAAACAGCCTTGTCTGACTCCGGTCCTTACTTGGAATGTGTCTGTCAGCTGTCCTCCACGCACGACTTTGCACTGTAGTCCGTCGTATGAGTTCCGGATAATATTGACAATCTTCTCAGGAACTCCGTAGTGTCGAACAAGTTTCCATAATGTCCTCCTATCCACACTGTCGAATGCCTTGTCATAATCAATGAAGTTGATGTATAGTGACGAGTTCCACTCAACTGATTGTTCGACGATAATCCGTAGTGTTGCAATTTGGTCTGTGCACGATCGATCCTTACGGAATCCAGCTTGTTGATCTCGAAGTTGGGCGTCTACTGCATCTTTCATCCGGTTCAGCAACACTCTGTTGAAGACTTTCCCTGGTATTGACAGTAGTTTAATGCCACTATAGTCCTCACATTCGCTCAGATCTCCTTTCTTTGGAATCTTGACGAGGTGTCCTTCTTTCCAGTCCATCGGCACTTGTTCCTCCTCCCAAATCTTTTTGAATAGAAGATAAAGCATGCTTGTGGTTGCTTCGATGTCTGATTTCAGTGCTTCAGCTGGTATATTGTCGGGTCTTGCTGCTTTCCCGTTCTTGATTTGTCTGACGGCCATTCTAATTTCTTCCGTAGTTGGTGGATTGACATCTATAGGAAGATCTATGTGTGCTGCTTCGATGTCCGGTGGATTCATTGGAGCCGGCCTATTCAGGAGTTCCTCGAAGTATTCAACCCATCTGTTACGCTGTTGTTGAATTTCGGTGATTGGCTTGCCTTCTTTGTCTTTGACCGGCCTCTCTGGTTTACTGTATTTCCCTGCTAGTTTCTTCGTTGTATTGTGAAGCTGTTTCATATTTTCTTCTCTAGCAGCTTTTTCTGCCGTCGTTGCTAGTTCTTCCACGTATTTCTTCTTGTCGGCTCTAATGCTCCTCTTCACTTGTTTGTTTGCTTCTATGTATTCAGCTTGTGCTTGGACTTTCTCTGCTCGTGTTCGGCTGTTGTTTATTGCTGCCTTCTTGCTCTTCCTTTCTTTGATCTTGTCCAGTGTTTCTGTAGAGATCCATTCCTTATGATGGTATTTCTTTAGACCGAGAACCTCTTGACACGTTGAAGTTAATGCTTCCTTGATGCCTTTCCAGTTGTCCTCCATATTAGTTTCTTCTTCTTTCAGCAGATCTTGTAAGGCTTGGAGCCTGTTGTTGAGAGCTATCTTTAATTCATTGAGTTTGTCAGTATCTCGAAGGAAGGCTGTATTGAACCTTTGTATTGCTGTTTGTCCACTTGTCCAGTTCTTTTTTAGCTTCAGTTTTAAATTGGCTACAACTAGGTGGTGATCTGAAGCTACGTCAGCACCTCTCCTGGTTCTCACATCTTCCATTGTCCTTCGGAATTTTTGTTGATGCAAATATGATCTATTTGGTTCTCTGTAGTGTGGTCTGGTGAGATCCATGTAGCCTTGTGTATACGCTTGTGTGGAAATATTGTGCCTCCTATGACCAATTTGTTGAATGCACATAGATTTGAAAATCTTTCTCCATTTTCGTTTCTTTCTCCCAGTCCATGTCGTCCCATAATATCTTCATATCCAGTGTTGTCTATTCCGACTTTGGCATTTAGATCTCCCATTAGAATGGTGAGGTCCTTTCTTTGGCATTTCTCTATCACTGACTGCAGCCGCTCGTAGAATTGATCTTTAATGTCGTCGTTGCTATCATTGGTGGGTGCATAACATTGGATAATATTCATTAAGATCCCCTCCTTCTTTGTTTTGAATGATGCTTTGATGATTCTGGATCCGTGAGATTCCCATCCTACAAGTGCATCTCGTGCTACTTTGGACAGCATTAGAGAAACTCCCTGAGTGTGTGGAGCATTGTCCTCTTCGTGACCGGAGTATAGCAGCATCTCTCCCGTAGCTAGCCTTTTCTGTCCAGCTTGGGTCCAATGAGTTTCGCTGATTATCAGTACTGCCAAATTGTATCTCCTCATTTCCGTTGATATTTGACTGGTCTTCCTAGTCTCCCACATTGTCTAGACGTTCCATGTACCTATAAAAATTTTTGCTCTGGTTGTTAGAAGGGGCATCGGCCTCGTGGCTTCCGAAGGAACTCGGCTTTCACCATGAAGCGTCATAACTCTTCTAAATGAAGACCTTCTAACTCCCAGGGCAGAGTTAAAATGGTTTGGATTGTTTTTTCTGGTAAGCGTTTTTTTAGCGAGTTAGTTTTCTACGGGATGGGGACGCTAACCCCATGCCCAACCCTCCTCCTTTACCCGGGCTTGGGACCGGCAGTAACTCTATAAGAGCTACAAGCGGAGTTCTTGTATAGAAAATTTAAAAAAAAATAATAATCGTTTTTGAAACTTTAGAATAAACACATAATATTTTGATTCATCCGTACACATGCAATCATAGCAATCAAAGTTTCATTATTTATGGTTAATAAACATGTATGGAGACATTACTAGTTTATCACAAACTCGTTTATCTTATATGACAATATGAAATGATAATTTCAATTAACTTTGAGTGTAGATACGAATTTATGTTTTTATAACGCATTAACAGATCTCACTAACTCCGATACATTAAGAAATAGATTATAATACATACAAAAATCAGCCAGTTAATAGTTAACAATGTTAAGTTTCTTTTCATGTTAGATGTTGACTGAATTGAACTATCTAACATAAACAATTTATGAAACTAAGTACTTTAGTTTACTAAAAATTCATGTTAAATATTTTTTAAATATCCTGAATAATAATATGGATGTAGATACTAGTTCGAAACATGTTATTCACAATTATAAGTTATGAATTGAAGAAACTTTTGGTGGAGTTTTGTTCTCTGAGCTGGATGGTTTGGTCGTGGAGCTTTCATCATTCTTCTGAACGACATCATCAGCACAAACTTCAGATAGAAGTGAAGTGTTTGAATTTCTCCATATGTGTCTCAAAGCTTGTTCTGTGCACCTCGACGTTGATTGGTTCTTATTGACCTTAAATTTGTCGTTGTTTACTTCTTTGTTTTGGTTGTGTCTCCCAAAAATCAAAACAATGGGAGACACAACCAAAACAAAGAAGTAAACAACGACAAATTTAAGGTCAATAAGAACCAATCAACGTCGAGGTGCACAGAACAAGCTTTGAGACACATATGGAGAAATTCAAACACTTCACTTCTATCTGAAGTTTGTGCTGATGATGTCGTTCAGAAGAATGATGAAAGCTCCACGACCAAACCATCCAGCTCAGAGAACAAAACTCCACCAAAATCATCCACCTGAGCTACAAATCTTCTCCACCATCTCAGAATTGAAGAAACATTCTGAATGCATACAATGTGTTCAGATGATTTTTATTATCATTGCTTTCCAACAATTATTGCATAATATCTTTATACTAATAATTGATAAATGGAAAGAATAGAAGATAGTTTAAATGTATTTATATAGTTATTATCTTTCAACTGTTAGATTCAACGCGAAGGATAAATAATTGAATTTGTTACAGATCACATATTTTATTACTTTAGAATTAAAGAAATTAATCAGTAATCAACTGAAAGAATTCACTATGTGTTTCAAACAGTTTACAACTCAGTAATACTGTTAAAACTTTATGTATCAACATTTTTTTATAGGATTTCAATCGTTCTTGTATTGTTAATATATGCAGTCAAGAGTTACAGCGTCTTAGTGTTGTACACATAATGTTGTAATAAACTCTGTAAATTAAACTAGATGATGTTTTGATGAAGCTGTAGTGTCGGTTATTATGTTAAGCCCATATATCTTATTCTAGCTGTTGGACAGCTCAATCTATTCATTCTACTCGAGTCACCTTTTTAATTATTCTCTTATCAATGTTGGCTGTTTTTATATGAACGCGTAGGTTTGTGTACGCTTCTTATCCCATTACTCATCACATGTCTGTAACTTATTTTTCTGTGCCTATAAATATTGATTAACGCCTGACTGAAGGGGAGTTGACTTACCCTCCATCTCCACTCTGCGTCGTTTCTTTTCTCTCTATTCCATTCGCCTCATATACAAAATATATGTATTCACAAGTCCATTCTCGTTTTTGACATATATAAATCTGTTAATGAGTAACGCGATTAAAGTCGATGATTATATACGAGGATAGGCGACAAATATATTTCAACAACAATCATCATTACGATCACCTTGGCGTCAGATCTCGGGACACTAAAGTGGAGAGCCCATTCGACAACATCATCCGATCTAAATGACAACAAAATAAAGGGCCCCACAAAGCTAATTGTATCAGTGCTATACAATTTATTAAGCTTCTTTTTTATTTGGTTTGTACTATATAGAAATTTTACCAAAATGGAATTCAATGGCAAATTGTCGTCATGATCAAATGTCGACTAATAGAGGTAAGAATAAATATTTTAATGTTTAAAACATTACTATTCATCTGGGTTCATTGATTGATTTTAACAATATTCACACTTCATTTCCATGAAGATAAGCGGTGTCAACTACTGAATCCATGATACCTACCCATTTAGTGTAATCGTTTTCATCGTGAAACTTCACTTAAGTTTTTTGAATGTTGTGTGTAACAAATTTTTAAAAATCACTGAAACCCAATCAAACAATCGTTAATAAGTGACAAATATACTAAATTTTAATTTAGTTTCATAGATCCAAGCGTATTACTTATAATGCGGATCATATTAGATTTACAATAGTTTGAATAGATCAGCTTAAATTCCTCAAAGACGGGAATTATATTTCGGAATGAAATACATAGATCAGTATAACTATATCACGTGACATGTTATATCTAGGCAACTGAAATGAACAGATTAGTTGTCAGTAGTCAGTAATGATAAATCATTACAATAATAAAATGATTATTTGAATTAAATATGTTGATTAACAGAAAGAATAATAATAATAGTCCACACTTTTTCCCTACTGAACAGAACTGAAGCAACGATTTACTGAAAAACTGTGTAAATCATTTACTCGAAATCTGTACGAAGGTAAAGTTATGTATAATTTCAAATATTTTTTTCTGGTTGGCGCTTTTTTAAGCAAAGCTAACACATCGCTTAACCTTCCCTCCCTTTAATCTGGTCACGGAGTGACACTAGCCCAAGAACGTTTCCAGAAGGAGTTAAAGTGAAGTATATCATCCTCATATGTAAATGTGTGTATATTATATATATGTTTACATCATCCCTATAAATCGACATAAGTGCTAAGTTATAAAAATATTACTGTGAAATACTGGAGAGTGTTTGTATCTAATTTGTTCTGTTAACTGATGAGTTGGTTTAATCCGTAGTTTTTCTTCTTACACATAACTTACAACTATTCATTTGAATAAAACAATACATTTAAAAATATTTCCATAGCCATTGCTCCTCCTCAAGGGATTGTTTTGTTCTGAAACAATTATATTAGTTATATGTGAAAATTATATTTGAAATATTCTCAGCGATTGAAATTTAACTAAACTATTCGTTCTAATCTTGACGAATATTCGTATAAATTATATTAGTTGACTATCATTTATATTAATTAACATGTCTGAACCCCACAATGAAAAGATAGAATTTCAAGGGAAATCCGCTTACGTAAAAGTAAAAAAAGATATTCAACATCATTTATGGGACTAATTGTATCAACTCTGACAAGCGTTACTTGTCACAAATTAGAGTTATGCTTTGAAATATTTATTCAAAAACAAAACTCAAATTTCTACATTATTCATTTGATATTAAAACAGATAATATTGTCCAAATCGATAAACATGAATTAACAATTAAACTAGCCAACTAGAAAATATCACAAACGTGAATAATAATAATAATAATAATTCATGTTAGATATGTGTTTAATACAACTTTAGTTTATTGGAATATATGTATAACGATTCATTTGTCTAGAATATAGAAACGAAAGTAAAAATGGTTAATTCTACCGAAATGAAAAAAAAATGATAGAAACAGATGTTTTTGTTATGTCCCGATAAGAATAATGAGTGGCAACTGTCGGGATCCATTTATGAAACATTACTATGTTTATATTTTTATCGTATAATTGTTATGTAACTAAACTATTCATATTCATATTCCTCTTATTAGGAGCTTTATTTTGACCTATGAACTATTATTCTACGATTTACCATTCTTGAATTATGCCCTATCTAGTAATTACTACCTCCCACATTCACAGCCACATTTGGTAAATCCTGTACAAATGTTTTTTTCCTATTTTATGGTATGATGTGGTCTGTCTGGTTTGTATATATACCTGGTATGTTTGGAATAAATGACTGATATCACAGAGGTTGTGATTGGTGTTCTTGACTTAACAGGCTGAGCTGGGCGGTAAGCAGGACGGATAAGGACTCTAGACTGTTCATACTTGTTTTATTCGTCATTGATCCGATTGATAATTCACTGTTCTCTAATTGGAGGTATCATTAAGTTATACATTAACAGGGCACACAGGCCACAATTTATAACAGTTTAGTAATTCTAAGTGTGTCACGTTGTTGAGAATTTCTGACTATAGTTTAGTGAATTTAGAAAATTCTCTTTGAACTTAATGTAACTTGATGTAAAACAATTAAAGAAATTCAATTTTCAGATTTACTTCATTGAAGTATTATCATCATTTGAAGTGGAAAGACATCAGTTTTTAAGGGAATTCTAATTCTATGCAATTAGTTCCCTTTATGAATTTAAATAAAGCCATTGATGCAAAACAATATGAATTCATTATATTTCGTGGTTTCTCATCAGCTGCTTACAACCAATTATGTATTGGAATTTTACATTGAGGTAAGATATAGTGTGGAACTATTGGCATAAGTGAATGTAAAGAATTGGAATGACAAAGGCTGTCAATAATAACTATATATATATACAAGAACGGGCCAGAGGTTATTTGGTGTTGGAATAAAAAAAACATGAGGGATGGGTGATGTAGTCTTCGAGTGTCATTCCAATTCTTTACATTCACTAATGCTTATAGCTTCACACTATATCTTACCTCAAAGCAGTGATTAGAAAGATTAGGGTTTGAAAATGTTACTCAAAGAGTATAATCCAGTGAAATAAATTTTTAAAGAGAAAAAAAGGGACACGAAGTATTCAGAAGATTAGAGTTGCCATGTTTCACAGCCATAAAATAGGATGAAACGAACTGCTGCATAGTAAACCCGTCCTTTGAATGGTAGACGGATATCTCGCCTACACTATAAATGACGCAAGTTGGCAAAAGTTAGTCGAGCCTTCTATATCCGTGCTGAGATTTCGTCACACACCAAACCACGAGGGCTGATGAGACTCCCAAGATTATAAATAAATATATATATATATAAATTTCTTTTTTTTATCCCATAGGTATTATCTGAACTAAACACGCGAAAAATTCATTACTGTGTTGAATTTTATTATTGGACAATTAATTATAGTCATTAACTTTCATGTTGTACTAATAATAAACATCATGTTATTGTATAAAATATTTTGATATATAATCGAATGTTTCTTTCCATTATTTGTGTGTAAACTGAAAATGTCATAGTTTTACAATGAATTATCCTAAGTAGATGCTGAGATCAACTGTTAAAAAAAAACAATAACAAGATATAAATAATAAGAAGGCATATATTATTATTATTATTGAAAGCTGTGATAAGATACTTGATACAAGTAGGAAAGTAAAAAAATAAGAAAAAACTCTTGAACGTAAGAATAATTTCAAATGTAGTCTACATGAATGACTGATAAAACCTGAAAAATGTATCACTTCAGTGTTTTGAAATAAACAAAAGTGGAAAATCTAAACCAGTTTAAGAACTCGTGGTTTAAATTCTATCAGTCAATAAGACAAATGAACTAGAAAATGAAACATCGTTGATTACGTAAACAAGGAATTTCTTCAGTTCGGTAGCTAGTAAACTTAAGATATACTTGACTACTGAGCATGAAATAGTAGAGACTCAATTCGCTGACTACTTAGTATATGTCTTCTTTTCTACCAATGATTTCCTCTCTGGACTCATTGAATGTGGACTGCTTGTAAATGTGTTAAATATAGTTTTGTCTAGTCTATACTCTGGTTCTCTATACCTGGTTGTGAATCATGTACTTGGAATAACGTGATAGCCTTTCGATTGAGTATCCAGCCTAGTAGAAGTATAGCCTCGGTTGTATTACCGTATTATATTGACACATTGTGTTAAAAAGAAATTATTTTTACGCCGCTGTTTTATCAAAGTTTATTAAAGTTTGTGCAGTTAGAAATCACCAAAATTTAATTTACATCAGAAGTCACTCACGATATAGGTTTTCATGTTTGTTAATATATTAGACTCTTTTAACTGAAGATTTAACTTTTTTTTTTAATTACTCTACCACATCTATATCTTTCATAAAACCTTCTAGTTTATTTATAACGACGATTCTAATCAATAAAACTCCCTAATCCTATTCGATATTACTTCAGTAATCTAATGTGCGCTTGTAAGATATGTTTATGCAGGTAGTAAAAATACTAGTGTACAGTTTTGCTGAAATGACATCCACCTTCAAAGTAACTATATTTTTTCTTCGCACTTTTCTAATTTTTTATAATCTACGTTCATTACTCCATATGGAGCTAACACGAATATTCAGTGTGATGAAGTAATAATAATAAGTGACAATAAGGTGCTGAACTTAATTGCTTTTACTCGAACAATCTTGTAACATGTCAGTATTCGAAGATTATTCATAACTGAATGGTCACCTGAAATAAAATCTTAGATATACCGAGAGATTACTTGATATACAGTTAACAATAAGTAATAAACTGTTTAATGTAAACAAGATTTTAAATATTACACCACATCTACTAATGTTTACTTATATTATAAAAGACAGAAACGAAAGGTGACTGCGTTCTTTCAAATGAGTTTGTTTACATAAATGATCTCAAAGTGTTTTCGAAATCAAAATAAAGTTTACGTAAACATTTTACCGGATAAATTATAGCTTCTTTGGTAAAGGAAAACACCATGGAATTAAACAATAAAATTCTTGTTAAGATTTAATTAGGCTTAGTGTATAATTATCTCCAAATCTATAATCTTATCTCGAATGGTATTAGGTGTTCTATCTTACTGATAATCTGATATACGTAATCACTATCTATTAGTCTGTAATGAATTAGCTTCAAGGTAATTCCTCAGGCTTCGTTTATCAATTACCGTGATAACAGTCATTAAATAAATCCAAACGGTATATGAATTCAGAAAGCAACACAGAGTGACTACTATAGTTTACTAGTGAATAGCAGAGATCACTAAGTCACAAGCTTACCAAGCGAATTCGAGCGGAAAAGATATTGCGTCCGAGCGAGCGAATACGAAAGGTAATTAAAAGTCGAATAAAAAATCGAATGAAGAGTCAAGTTAATTAATAAGGTGTATGCACAAATATATGCGAAAGAGGTGATGTTAAACGGACAATGATGTTAAAAAATGGGAAATGAAGCAAGGCAGAAATGACAATTGAGCTGACTCGTTTTGATAAAGCGAGATCAAATATTTATAGTAAGATAAACATAAGCTACCGACATATGATGAATAGGGTAAGCAATACACAGACATACGCTTATGCAAGAACAGCCATGATTGTTAGAAGAACAAATGACTTAGTCAAACTGTGGCTTGCGAAGAAGGAATAAAATGGTCAGTCCGGTAGCTAGAACAACACTTGTGGGTTTGACATAGTACTAGACATGTCAAACAACCCTTTCAATAAACACTACAATATCCCTACTTATTATACATCAATTTATAGCAATATAGTTGTGCTCAATCTTTCTGAACTTAGCACTTTGGTACAACTGGTAATATATTTTCTAAAAGTTATGGCGTAATTTTATGCATGTAATTTGTTAACTGCTGATTACGAAAAATAACTCCATATATTTATAGTGTTTAACAAGAACCGCAGTCTTATTTTGGTTTATAGTCATCATCTAGCTGTATGTACAGATCACACATGCGAAAACTGTTTCAACAAACCCTTTACAACAGCGTCATGTAATAATTACTGAAACTCTGAGATGTAGGCACATCCAGCTGACGAGTCCTAAATAGGACGAAATGCGCGTCCTGTATTACATTGTTAGCCATATTTGCTTTTCCATGTCAATGTTTTCATTCTTCTATAAAGTTTACAATGCCTTTTGGGTTGTTTTTTATTTGCATTTATTTAACAACTCCATAACTTCATATCTTAGCTCATTAAAATCAAAATTACGACTATATTGAAAATATTCATATGAATTAATATGAAGAGACGTGTGCATAGTTGGAAACATTCAATACAGACATCATTTGTAAGTATTCATATGATGACACAATTAATTGTCTGCTAAAACTTTTCCACATGTTATTGAACAACAAATGCATGAATAGCAATGAATGAGATTATCATACTGAATTAAATACGACTGATATTTTGGCAATATACAAATGAATCACTTTTATTCTTTTATTCTTTTGAATCTTTACAGTGTATAAGTACAATTCTAGAACGTAAGAATTTAGCATTATATAATTAAAACTAGTAAATAGTTGGAATAAGTGAGGCATAAAAAATATGGGAAGAAAATTTCACAAACACTGTTTATCCAAATGTTACTGAGGTTATGAACAGGAATTATTTATAGCTTTAAGTTTGAATGGTCATATTAGACATTCCATATATTGCTGAAGTGTTGTATTTATCCTACTTTTCTTATCTACTAAAATGCCTGGAATCATCATTAACACTTTTTTAATTACATCGTAATTTCACTGAAATCACAACTCTATATTCATCGCTTACACTTAGCAGGTAATCTTTTTATTGAAGGTTACGAGAATATAAATCGAATACACTAGCTCATTCGACAATTAAATTGTATTCAATATACAAATCGTAAGTCAAAACAGAATAAAATTCCTAAGTATCTTGACGTATATTGGAGAGTTATTATATTTGGTATTTGTATACACATTCCATGTTTTATTTAACTTCATGCTGTGTAGCCTACTGACAAAGAATATTAACCGCTGATGTTTTTGTCATAGTTTATATTATTTATTATAGAAGTTGTAGTGTAATACAAGTAACTTAAACCTTATTTGGAACAACTAACTAATTAACCGACTTATTTTTGCAATGATGAATCGAACTGATCATTAAAAAAACGTATATCAACTATTATTATTGTAAACACCTGCTGTTACAAGTTGGTAAGTAGCTGTCAGTGTATACTGATTTATATATGTAAAACTTCACTAGGCCAAACATTAAATGTTTTTTTCTAAAATTCTGGATAGAATTATTTTTATATTCGATAATTATGAAATATTAAGTAGTATGATCAGAATACACTATAGAAGTTCTTGTTAGAATACTCACATACATAATTATATTACTGGTGTTGAGAAGGATATATTTTCACAAAAGCTTGAAGACTGAGTTAGATGAGTTTATCAAATATGAGTAATATTACAAACACGATCTGACATTTAACGACCGCCTTAGTTTAACAGTACGTAGTACCCATGAATTCAAACATCATAAAAGAATGAGATATGAACAAAACATCGATGATTATGCAATAATAAATCCACATCATGGAAAATAATAATAGCTTAAGTTAATGATTGTTACTGTATTTCGGTTCCTAGACTTGATAGCTTAATTTCAATGCCTTTATTGTCTCTCAGGACAATACAATATTAGCTCGTTTCATAATAATACAAGCCACTGTTATATGACAACTTCCAATTTGACAAAATCATAATAATCGTAATAAATAATCTGCAACTATTCTAGAACACTTGACTTAGTTAATATAAAGTAAATTATCCGATCAAACTTGCTTTTCCATTGTTATTGTTTTATAAAGTCCTGATTATTAGTAATATAACAATGATTACATAGTTAGTAGAATAACCTGGATAAATGTTCTCAGTTAGAGTGAAAGCTAACCAAACTACTTTTAATGATGCTAAAACTCTAAATTTTTCATCGAGACATACATGGAACTGCAAACATCACAGTTCATAAGTTTCCGTTGACATTAACGTGATTATGATAATCAATAAATACATACCAAATTTAGCACTATGAATAACCTGGTCAACCATATGTGACATGCTTAAAAGTATTTCATGATAACCTGTTAAAAACAACAACCAAATTTGTTAAACACTATAAAAAGGCATAGAAACATGCATCAATGAACGCTTGATTGTTAAAGCTTTCACAAAACTACTCAATTCATGAAAATATTTGTTAGTTTAATGACAATGAAATTCGATATTCAATAATACATTACTTAGTCAGTTAGGTCTGGAAACAAACAAATTTTGTTTTTCAGTATAAAATGCTGTAATTCTCCGAAGGAATGAGTGGCAAAATAAGTGTGTAATTTAGTTTACTGCACTATGATTTGTGAGTTAATAATGACAGATCATCTCCTGTTAAATATAAATACACCGAGTTGTGAACATTTCCATCTATTGATAGATTGCAGATAATGTTTGTTGTATATCATATCGTTTTAATAAAACCCACTGTGTGAAACATTTGGAATATTTCTTGATCAGAAACTGTTCACTTTTCTCTTATGGGGAACAACAGGAATTGTTGGCGCCATCAGAAGCTTAAGTAACATATGTTATTTATCCATCATGGAAATAGTAACTGATTTTCTATAATCTAAAAGAAATCAGAACAAAAAAAATCGGTAAATGAACAAGTTATTTTTGTTTGAAATCCCACGATTCAAGAAACATAACTTTTTGAAACATTCAATAGAAGATTGATTCAAATATTAAATATGTTTCTTTTTTAATGTTTTATGTGTAATTGTTCCAGATATTTGAAACAACTCGTTTTCAACTTTTTTTCTTGATTAACTAAAGGTCAATTTTTCATAAGAACATTTAACTAAGAAATATTCCCATTATGTTTAGTATTTTCGATATTGGTTAATATTAAACTAACGTTAACCATAACCATATGGTAAACACAAGTGTCTACTGATAAGATCGCTCATTGTATGACAAACTTCTTCTTCTTTCGCCTGTTATTCTCAATGAAGCATAGGCCGATACGACAAACTACTCAAACGGATAAGAATATGAAGACATTCTGTAGAACATTTCGATAATCTATGATTAATTTCTAATCTAAGTACAATATTAAACTGTATAAATAGAAATGATATGTTATTATTATCATCTTAAAGTACACATTTAGCCACTAAGTAATAAATTGAAAGTCACCTATTCATGTAATTTTATTATTACTATTTCTTGAGTATGTCTGTAATACATTTAAATCTCACATCATTCAGATTTTCATAAACAAACATCATTTAAAACGTCAATGTTAATCTTGTTTTTTCCTTTAGTCTATCTACATATATTGAATTATAAACGAAGGAAAAATAAGAGAAGAAAAAAACACAACAACAACTACCTTATAAGAAAAAAAACAAAATAAAGAAATATTTCCTCAGATTTATCGCAATGACGTCAAAATATTGATCAGTATATTCACAAGATGACTAGATATTTAACATTAACTCTTGTATAATGTTTACCGAAATCTGCTTTTCTCATATTTCGTCTTACATAAGTACACCTTATGTAAGTGTACCTTACAAATATGATTTTTTAAAAAACTCGGATGTCTTTTTTTTACTCAAAAAAAAAAAGAAAATCGTTTGAAATGGTATGTTTATTTGATGAATATGCCGCGTTAATAAATCATTGTTGAGTGCTTGCAGTAACACGTAGATCGTCATAAGTATATGCATAAATTTTATGTTCATCATTTTTATTTAGAAGGAAGTTTCAGTTCATATTCTGTTCTCATATCTTGTCTAAGTAAGATAGATATTTTATGTAAAATAGAATGCTGGAATATATATTACATAACTATGTTCTTTTATATCAATAGTGATATATTAATTGCCTGTTTTCATAGGCTATTTCGTTTAAATCCGTTTGTTCGTCTTCTTCATTTCGCATAAAATGATTTTGGTTTCTTTCAGAGTAACTATCCACAGAATTGTAAACATTTCACTATATGATGAATAATGACAAATAGCTCTAAACATATTGGAAAGTTGTTTGTGATACGTTACATATTAGTCTCGGATCATACTGTTCTAGAATTAGGAATTATCTATTCCATAATTTAAAATTTATGACAGCTTACAAAAGAGAATAATAAGTGTCGACAATGTAATAAGAAGAGGAAGATCATTAGAACTATGTGATATAATAGCTCAATACATTTCGAACAATCTGATCACACATTTACTGATTAAGAACATTTATATATAAAAATAGAAGGTCAACTAGACTAGAAATGGGGTAAGAGGAGACAAGGATAATAATGTGAACACAATTTGAAACCTAATCACTCTGGTTAATAAGTCAATATTATCAGGGTAGGTTTAAGGTGAAAACAAACTGTTTTTGAATACACAAAGGGGGTTTGAATTTTCGTATGGCTAAGGCTTCAATAAACCTTAGTATATGCCCTTTTACACTTTTATACAACACCACAAAAGCCGAGTTAAGATCAATCTTATGGCCTGTTTCGATTATATGTTTAGCAACAGAGGATGATGAATATTTATCCTCTGCTCTTATTGGGTCACTTGATTGTATTTGTTTCTGCAACCATTTTGGTACATATTCATACACCCTAATTTTGAGATCACAATTACTAAACACAGTGAGACGTGACAATGGTTTTCATGTATTTTAGGTTTTGGATGAAGCATGCACCTTGTTCTTTCCATTTCCAGTGTGGTTGACCTTTTATTTTTATATATAAATGCTCTTAACAAGTATATGTGTGATCACATTGTTCAAAATGTATCGCGCTAATATGTCACATAGTTCTGATAATCTTCATCTTCTTATTACATTATCGAAATTTATCAAAGGGATTAATTGCTTTAAATAATAAGTGTATTATATAAATGACACAGAAATGGAAAAGAAATAACCAAGTTAATTCATTAGTAAATAGTTACATTATTTTACTATAATCAAAATATCTAGTTCCCTGTTACTGCCATAGAGAACAAGCATTTCTCAGTGTCTTATGATAAAACATTTGTAACACCTACACCCTCAGACTTTTAAAGTGAATTCAACGATAAGCATTATTTCAGTCATTTTGAAAAGAAATTTTATTTTATGGTCAATATGCACTGATTCAACAAACAGTTGTACGTAGTGCAGTAAAATTCGATTAACTAAGAGAATGTAACTAGATGAGTTATTCACTATAGTTATAGAACTATAAAGTGTGAAATTTTACATGCGTTTGCATTGGATATGTACAAAAATATTTGATTCTTTTCCCTGGTTATTCATTAGAGTGAAAATCGAGAGGTGTAAAATGAACGGCAGTTGATGTACTTATAATATGTTCCACGAGAAAAGAAATATTCGTCGAATGATAATTTTCATGAATTTCTAAATCTCAACTCTTATTCATTAAAAGTTTATCCAGGCTGAGAAGCAGTTAAAGTATTTTGATACATCAGAGCAAGCCATCAGACACGGATAAAAATTTTTTTTCAAGTCTTATGTTTAAACCATTACAATCAAACATGAAATTTCTAACGAATTTTCCTTAGAGCCCAGTATTTTAGATAAGTGAAGGTTCGACAATTAATTAAAACTATCAAAAATAGTTATCATTCGCGAAACAAATATTTACTAAACGATTCTAGATTCATGATATGATGTTGAATTTAGAATGTGTTAACGTATGAATGCGAGTCGTTTGGTGTAGAAAAAGAAGAGTAGAGCGTATGTGTACGCAGATTTGACATGAAAAGAAACCATTGACTATATATGGCCATAGGATAGGGTCGAAGAGAAAACTCGTCAATCTGATTGGTAGTCATAAATTAACCTTATCACAGCAAGTATGAATTCGGAATTATTATTTAAAACGGGTTGGTTAGTCAGTTTATATCCAAATAATGAATTATGGAAGCACATGGTGAAAAAGAAGTTATAGGATAAAATAATGTTCACTTATCAATGGTTTTGATATATTTTCGACAAAGAGGTTCAGACCAGGTTTATGAACGAAACCTTGACGTTAATTTTTATTTTATTTACTCAAATATTTACAAAAATAATATCCTTCTTAATATCATCCAAACCTTCCAAATCTCAGTTAAGAATGTACTGATGGAAAACCTCTTATTTTATGTTTGTAAAGCAAATTCATTAGAAATGATGCATAAATAAAAAATCATGGAAAGATATTGTTGACATTAACGACTTTCATTATTGTCTATGTTGACATCATACTGCATTTGTATAAAACATTTCACCATTTTAAGCTTGCCAGACGATTACTTCACAGTAACTGAAGTAGTTACTGGATTATAACAGTCATCTCCTTAGCACATTTTTAGTCATTTAACGATTCACTAACTTTCCTCTTAATACATTACAAAATCAACTAATTACTTGTCTTTTCAAACCACGAAAAATGTTTCTTGCTAAATGAAATCTATTTTTTCATTGTACTATGTGTTATCTAACACGTAATTAGTTAGACATCCTTGTGTAATTTAAGCAAAACGATTCCAACATTTAATACCTAGTTTAATTTCTTTACTTATAGCAACTCTCCAAGTCAATTTTATGAAATAAATTCATCATCTGGAATATTTTGCTTCTATTTTCCAAATTGATGTCATTGGAATCCGCCATGAAATACGCTTTTTCAGATATTATACACAGTGTAGCGGACATCGATTGATGTAAGGTTTTCTAATGTTTCATATTCGTGCATGAAGTTGGTTGAATGATGTTGGTTCACTCTATAAACTGCAAAACAAATAGCTTTTATGATCTTTCTTTACTCAAAGTAATCTATGGGTCGTAATTATCAGAAATGAAAGAGTTTGTTACGAAGTAATTAACAAACGTATGGTTAAGTGAATTAAGTAATGAATGGATTGCTCAATCCGGTTACTGTTCTAATAAGACTATGAGCTGTTACTATTATTCCAGTTAATAGAATGTTGTCAATTAAGTTTAAACCGGTTCGCCCAATAAATTTAAATGATCTCATTTAATTCTTTAACATAACAGGGATGAAGAGTAGGTATAACATTTTTACTAGTTTATTAGATCCAAAGACTTACTTAAAATGAGTAGAAGTTCAAATGACAGTTTCCAACTTTTACGAGGAAATCCAGTATCTGTAAACAGTCGGTTAGAAATCATTTATCTAAACAGAGGAAATCGCCTTAATTTACAAGCTAGCCACCATCCAACTTAGGAGACTATGATTAGTTCTCAAACGAATTTTTCAAACTGTTATTTACCCTTATTAATAACATTTGATAAATATTCTGTGTTGTTTTAAATGTTTACTTTTCATAGCAATTCATAACAATCAATCCAACACAAAGTCTAATGTTGCATGGATCTCATATTATTCTTATCTATCAGTTACCCTTAAACATTTTAAATACTGTACAAGCATATAAGTTGAACACTTTAAATTTATCACTGTTTAATTAAATAAATTATTATTCTTTAGAAATCTTTTAAGTGAAAAAGCTGAAAAAGTTCTTAAAAATAGTGTGAAATAGGATGAATAAAGAAAAATGTACTATTGTGATGTGTGCTATTGATGTCGACAGATATAAGTAGTACGTATCATCTGCCTGGAGGTAGAAGGTTAAGAAGATCAAAGAAAAAAGAACGAGAACAATGAATGATTGATGTGGAAGCGAAGAAACAATGAAGTTTGAGACAGTTGATTGACATTTTGCAAATTAAGTATTTATTGTATAGTTCTCAGATTTTACTAAGACGTTCTGTAATTTTGTGTTCAAATACATACGATTGTCTCCACTTGTGTTCTCGCTCACTACGCTATCAACAATACTACCACAATCTATAATGAAATGTTTAAGACTTTTGGCAAAAGATAAACACTTTTATTATTAACGGGTACACGTTAGGACCTTAGTGTTAAATACTAGATATTATCTGTTCAAGACAAATGCCGATGAATCTCATGAGATTATATTTTATTAAAAAGGAATTGGGACAAAAGAGACAATATAGAATAGTAGTGGAAGAGAGAAAGGCGAAGATAAGATGTATGTGTGAAGAAAACCAATCTGACGGCTAAACTGATTTCAAAGTTTATTAACACATTAATGGATTTATAGCGATTATATAAACTACCCTG
The DNA here is from genome assembly GCF_000699445.3 of Schistosoma haematobium. Classification (NCBI taxonomy): domain Eukaryota; kingdom Metazoa; phylum Platyhelminthes; class Trematoda; order Strigeidida; family Schistosomatidae; genus Schistosoma; species Schistosoma haematobium. The sequence goes on from NC_067198.1 coordinate 26,963,564, forward strand.
ACATCTATAAATAAAACTCTTTCATACTGAAAGCTGTACATTAATACATTGTTACAAGAAATAAAATATTTTGAAAATGTTTAAAAAGCAGATTGAAGTTATTTAAGTAAAGCGCATTTATATTTTACTTAGGTATCATAGAATATGTCAAAGTTTTCAAGCATTATATTTAGGCTTCTATTCTCTTAAAAATACATGAGTATACCACATCCACCGGTAAAAGACAAATTGTCGTTAAACTAATGAATCAAGTATAGGATTGTCATCAACCAATATAATGTACCAAATATCGGTTATTTTGTGCTGTCTGGTTTTTTAATGACATACGAGTGAAATTAAAGATTGAATTATTAAATATTTTGAATCTTGTTAGAAAATATGATCTCAGAAAAATATTAAACTAATCTATAGTTGAGTAGCTAACTAAAATCAGATCAATATGTACTTTAGTTTGAAACATATTATGGGATTATATTCTAATTGAATAAACAGTATAATATTCACCATATTTGAGTATGTTTCATGTTTCATTTAACTTGAAAGCAACACATTGACCATCCTGGAATTTTTATAAAGTTCTAACGAAAATAGTTTATACAAGTTTGTACATTCAGTAAGGAATTTCACTGGTTGAAATCATGAGTCAATTGAAGCTAGACCACCACGGAAAACCTGGAAGCACTGGACGGCCGTTTCGTCCTAGTACGTGACTCCTCAGCAGTGCGCATCCACGACCCGCTCTCCCGCGAAATTCGAACCCAGGATTCACCCGTCTCGTGGAGTTCAACCAGGTCTGTTGCAAGATAGTAACTCACTGAAGACAGTAGTGGATGTGTCACTCAATTTCGTGGACTGGTTGAAGTTAGACAATAACACCGTTGGATGCCGGCTCAGTGGTCTAATGGTTTAGTGCTCGCACGCGAGACGGATAGTTCCTGGATTTGAATCTCGCTGGGGGAACGGGATCGTGGATGCGCACTGCTGAGGAGTCCCACACTAGGACGAAATGGCCGCCCAGTGCTTCCAGGTTTTCCGTGGTGGTCCAGTTTCATTTGACTCGTGATTTCAATCAGTGAAATTTCTAAAATCTCCACAGAACCCATTCAGTAAGAAGTCGAAAACAAAAATAAATTTTTGGATAAGAAATTCGACCAACTGCCAATTCCAGTCGTCTTGTTGTAAATTCCGAAATAAAGGAACATTAATTAAGACAATCTATGACATCTAATAGCTCATTCTTAAAAAAAATTATTGACCACTCCGCAAAAAAACGAGTTTAAAAATAATCAAAACGTTAGTCAAAAAAATTTATTACTTTCATAATTAGTTCATGTAGAAGTCCATCAACTAATTGATGGTAGATAATTAGTTACTGGAAAAGATTTTTTTAAAAAAAACGAGAAAAAGAAAGTTCTCTGAACACAAAACATCTGAGCAGAAGGTAAAAGTAACAAAATAATTTCATGTTTGTTGCCGGAAATTTAATCAGTCTAAAATGAGGATTAATAAAATAACTTTATGGAATATTGAAATGTGACGATACTTCGGGTTGTATAAAATAACTTTACTAAAATATTGTGATGCATAATTTATTTTATAAAAAAAAATACTTTTGATTCCTTTCTTTGATAACATTAAAATTTATTTGACTAGGTTAGGAACAACGATTGAAGAAACGATCTATCTTAGTTGACGTCATTAGAAATTGAACCAGTGTCCATCCGGATTCCAAGGGAATCCGATATTTTTAAGCCTTTGGATTGAAATCTAATGATTGAAATCTTTAACTTGAGTCGAATCTTGATGTTGTGATCCGGTTGTTACCTTATTTCATTATAAAGAACATCAAAATATTATGAATGTAAATTTTTGAATGAATAGCCCTCACACTAATAATCATATGCTTAATGGCTATAAACAACATGATTTATTTTCAAAACCGTTGAACTAATATGACAACAACGCGATAAAGACAATATAGTAAGGTAAGGAACATGAAAACTCCTACTCAATGGTATAAATAGTGAAATGCTCTCCATGAGTATTGTGTCTTACGTTCGATCATATGTATGATCTTGTGGGGGAGCTACAGTAAGGAGTTTCGACTTTGGGACAGAATCAATGTCCTAATTTAATTGATTTTAATTGATTTACCAGCTAATGTTGATATTTAATAAAAAATAAGCAAGTTAACTTTCATTTTTTTCTCCTAAACCACCAGATTATTCTGACAATGCAGGGGCTTAACAGATAGAAGTTGAAAAGTACAGTAGAATTTGCATGACTGGTGTTTCCCTTGTCTATTTAAAATTTATGTATGTTGGATTGAAATAACACTGTCAACTTCACAATAAATCATCATACTTCGTTTTGTTCCAGACGCTTCTTAGTCAACATTGGCATAAATAAAAATGTACAAAGTTATCTTAAAATATACGTACAAGTTAGCCACATAAACTCTTACTGTGAATTTACACTGAATGTAGATTACATCCTGTGGAATGTCAATCAGAAAGGTTATTTTACACAAATCCCTAAACTAAAATAAAATAACTAACTGGTGATTATGATAAAAAGTCAACTTGAAGCAAACAATAAATACTTCAGGATTCGTATGTGAGCAAAGTTATTGCCACTTCGATGCATATTATATATATATATATCATGGAGTTCTAGTAAGAAGCAGTCACCAGTGAAGTTCAACTGGGTCTGTTGTGAGATGTAAATCACTGATAACAGTGGGAGATGTCTCACACAGTTTCGTGGATCAGTTGAAGTCAGACATTAACACCGTAGGATGCCGGCTCAGTGGTCTAGTAGTCAAGCGCTCGCACGCGAGACTGATAGGTTCTGGGTTCGAATCTCGCGAGGCGGGATCGTGGATGCGCACTGCTGAAAAGTCCCACAATGGAATGAAACGGACGTCTAGAACTTCATTCAGTCGATATCTGATTTTTTTATATTTATCTTTAGTATTCGAATTATTTTAAATTCAATGTTTAAGTTTATTTTTCTTCTTAGAATTAATTCTATATGGTCAAAACAAATAGCTAAGGCGTTTTTATATTAAAATAGATAAGATGTATCAAGAAAATCCTTAGGGAAAATGATCTGAGTAAAATGTTTTATTATTTGTATGAAGTTATTCATATTATCTAAGAACAACTAAAAGATCTTCACCAAGTATCTTGTTCAACAATAAACTTAAGAGATAATCAACTGAATAACTAAAAATAAATAGCTCAATAAACTAATAATTTTAGAAAGACGTTTTTGTGGATATTATGGTAATCTAATAGTTGAAATTATGAGGCACTCGAAGCTAGACTACCATGGGAAGTCTGAATTCGAATCCTGCGGGGCAAGATCATGGATGCGCACTCCTGAGAAGCCCCCCAATAGGACGAAACGGCCGTCCAGTTCTTCCAGCTTTTCCATGATGGTCTAGCTTCAACTGACTCATAATCTCAACTATTAGAGAACTAATATCGTGGATTAGCACACAAAACATGTTAATAGATCCTTTCATGAATTTGTATTAACTTTAAATCTACCAGTCAAATATTTAGATAAATACATGAAGAAACAAACGAAATCATTATGAATATGACCTTTAAATTATTTATGAAAATCAAGTAAAAGTATTATTTGGCTTGTATCTTCCGATTGAGGTTTAAGACTGCAATCGATCAGTCTGTTATTGGTATATTGTGCATACTGTGCGTATGCCTCGATATTGCCTTAATTCACAAGCTTTTATAAGCAAAGATGGATAGTGGCTCTACAGTCATAAGTCCATAATTATTGTGATATTTTACATAGGCCAAATTAAGGCATGTTATGCGCCGAAAATGGTGAACTTTTGCATCTGTTACGACATATATACTTCAAAATTGTGTCCTTTAATAAAGGTAAGAATGATTTGGAGTAGTGTCCAGTTATAATAAGTAGAATAGTATTATAGCAAAAATGAAAATGCAAAAAACAATTATGTGAATAAAATGCATGGTAAGAGAATTTCACCTTGTCAATTGAGATAATAATAACAAGACTGTTGTGTGAATATAATATATAATAAGGGGGTGTTATCAAGATAATTACGATAAACGAATTGGGAGTGATGGATGTGAAGATTAAGATAGAGGTAATCCAAAAAAGAGAAGGGGGGTAAGATGTTTATAATATTCAGTTTAGGTATCCGGTGATCCGGTCGTGGACCAAGTTAAACATAAAGGATGGATATACCTTTTCTGGATACATAAGTTTGGTTTTCTAGAGTTGATACAGATGGCTTCGGCTATGTAGAGCAACCGTAATCTAGTTCCTTGAGATAGATCTTTTGGAACTTGATATAAAACAGAGAAAGCTTCCTCCATTTTGATATGATGTTCACTATCTACCAAGTGAGAAAGAATGATGCTATTAATCAATTTGGTAACTCCTTTTCACAACCATGATGATACATGCTCAAGAACACGCAAGGATAAAGCCCTCTAAGTATGGCCTATGCAACTAGCTCCACAGGAGCAGTTGAATTGATATACACACATCATGACTGTAGAGCCTGATGATGAAGTTAATGAAAACAATTGTTCACTCAAATATTCTTCATTTTTTGAATATTTATGTACTTATTTTATTATTGTAAAAATATGTCATTTTTGTTTATTTGTTATACAAATGTAAATTAAATGTGAATATATTTAATTCAACTAGTTATATTGTCAATGATTGAGTGTAATTTGTCGAGTTATGCAAAGGTATGCAATTAATTAAGATAATAAAAATCTATAATGTTTACTAAGAATAATCATTTATCCACATAGAATCTATCATAAATTATTCCTTATTTATTTGTTATAATGCACATATTTAATAATGTATTCAATTGCTTCTAATAAATACCTGTATGATGTTTTAACTAACCAAGTTTAGAATATTATTAACAATAAAGTAATTATATACGAATTCATTCCAAGATGAAAGAGGATCTAGATACACATTACTGTCGTAAATGAATGAAACACGGAGTTTTCTGGATATTTTTTCTTAGATAAATATGTAAATGTCATATATTAATTGATTTATCATTATGTTCATATTATAAGAAAAACGAATTATATAGTGCGAGTATGTATACATGCATTATAATAATATAGTATAAAGTACACTTTAGCTCAGTATTAATAACTTATTATTAATTTGATAGTTATGATATGTTTGTTCGGTAATATTCATGCATAATATATTTGTGATCGTTATTAAACACCAAGCTATTAAAATTGTATTTAATTGATAACTTAAATACGCAATTATAAGTAGTGCTTACAGAACTTTAGATAGTTACTAACACATTACTATTTTCAATCAATTCATCATCTAGCTTTAACTGATCGGTAGTTTCAACCGTGAAATTTTTATAATTTGTCAATTGAATGCTAATTGTTATATCTAGTCGTCACTGATTGTTATGTCAGAAACACTTTTCACTAATACTCGAAACGAGGGACCTCTGCGATTTCCACAACACGAAACTAAGAACATAAAGACTGATATAAGTGAAGATTTATTAATCCCAAAACACGACGACGACGACCCTAGTAGAAAATACTCTCATTTATATATTAACTGTACACACACTTTGATTAATAATTATGATGAAATGACATATATGAAAAACACTTAGAGTTATAACAAATCACAGACAGAGCATAGTTCATGTCAATTAAATACAAGAACATCGTATATTATACAGAATGAAATATTATACGAGAAAAGGAAACAAATACTACATTGAATGATCATTAGATTGAATCATAACGGAAAAAATGTTGAACAAAACTCATAATGAGTAAATCAATGGAATTTTGACTTTTCTTCCCGTCATATCAAAAATGTTACAATCTTCACAACTCCTCATAAAAATGACCATGCATTTACCAAAACTATTACATTAGACAAGAAATACTCATTTGAATTCGGTTGAGAATAGATTGTTTAATTGTTTATTATACGAAGTAAGACGGTTACATTTAGGGGTATTTTTTTCATTCTAAATGCTGGGTTGCGCTACATTGAAGATACCCCTAGCTAGCCTATATTGAACATGATCAGTTTCAAGTTTAAAATAATCCACCAGTGTGTATTTTTTAATATATTCGGTTGTCAGTTTGAGAAGTTTTGTGCCTAAATTTTAATCAGTTAGTTCTATGAAGTTAAATGGGCTATATATGGAAGCATTTAAGAATTATTAAGCCAGGTATACTTGACTTAGCCATGTCATAGATTCTTGGATAAAGATCAGAAAAACGTCGACAAGGGTATTATGATAAGAGATAAGTAGTTGTGCTACCTTCCCCTTATTAGAAACTTGACAATGGCTTACCTCTCATTTTCACATTTCAAGTGAAAGTTTAGGCTCATAAGTAGGATGTTTGTTAAGTCTAGTTATCATAGAGTTCTATTAATATTATGACCTTTGCTTGTCAATAATTGATCGTTCAAAATTGTTGAGGCTACTTCGTTTGATTAAATACTCAATGAAGTGCACAAATCTTAAAAATGTAGCGTTCATTGAATTTAAATAACTAAATCGTATATAAAAACGATTTACAACTAATCAAATAACCTTTTTTTGGAAAACACAAATTAAACACCTAGATACACTGAGTATTTATTTTGATAGTATTAGGGATAATTACTATTTTATAATATCTGTAATCATTCTCTTATTGGTAGTGGTGAGAAAATTAAATCATCATGCTAAACAACCATTAAACACAGCCACTTCATTTCAATTATTAACGTTTCCACGAAATCAATAAACTCTGAAAGTCGGAGGTTCTGACCCTTTCTGCAAAGTAGCTTACATTGCTTCTTAATTTGATTTCTGTGACTAAGGTGTAAGCGTGACACAACGTAGGAAGAATGATACAAATAATTAGTGTCGTAGATAAAAACAAGTTTCATCTACGAAACAGGATTTTTCATGAAATAATGAGAAATTCGTATTGTTACTATAGATGCAGTAAGATGTTAGTAGTCAATTATACTCAAATACAGATATAGAAAACCGGTAATGATTTTGTGGAACACTAACTAAATAATCTGTTTTAATTCATTTTGTATTGTTCGTTTGGATCTTACCATTAATATTTAGGACTTCAACTGACCAGTCTATTATTAGTATATGTATATATGCAAATAGGACGAAACGCACATTTTGGATTCCACTGCTATCCACCATCCATCTTTGCTTATAAATCTGTTTTAAGTTTTTTGTTCATCGGAATACGTTGGATACAAGCTAGATAAGTACGAAACAAAGTCAATACTGTATAGAAATGTAAGAGCAAGGTATGATATATATATATATATAATGCTGTTAAATAACATTCCAAACAAGTAGTGTAAAATTGTAGATCAGCATCAGCCGTCGATCATCTAGTTCTTTGTTTATCCACGTTCTAAATGAAATATATTGACAAACACTGCAAACGCCACCGATTATTGCTTTATAAAGACCTAGAACTACTTTGTCATTTTGTTGTGTTTGCTTACTTTAGACATTAAGTAATCAGCAGATATCTGGTAAAAGATTAAAAAGAAGTAGGGGTTCTAAATATAGGATGAGAATCTAACACGAACACAACAGATCCATAACTGCATTATGTAAAACAGTATACAACAATAGGTGAGAGTTTTGATTTGATAAACATTTCTTAGTTTTGAATCTTAGTAGAAATGAATCGCATATTGTAGCACTGATGGTTACAATTGAATTGAAATCAAGTACATCAGTAGTTAACAAACTTAATTTTGCTTTTTTAAAACTTTAAACAGTAGAGATTAACTTAAAGTAAATTGGATACCCTAGTCCAGACATGAAAAATCAATTGCATGACTTGTTGTAGATAAAGTTTGGTTGAATTCGCTTTGACTAAAATAGATTACCTGAACTCCTTATTCTTATTTTATGGGTTTATCCTTCTACACTTACAACAAATTTTATATTATATATATCCTTAGAATATTAGTTTTATCAATGATTTTTGTTATAATTAGCTTCAATGTTGTGATTTCAGCACTACATTAAACGAAAATTTGTTCCCACTTTTGAAATGACGAGAGCCCTTACACACACACATTAGTATTCTTATTTGTAAATATCAATACACGATTGCAGCAAACAGTGAATTCTCGATTTCCATATTTTGAAATCCATATAACTTTATCTGTATACTAGACAGACTGAATCAATCGCAACTTCTGTATATCACTTATCTTAGTGAATTTATAACAATAAAACATTAGTAGATTTTTGACGAAAACAGTTCCAACATTATTCTATCTATTCAGTGAATATCACTAACTCAATAAACATGTTAAATATAACTGGTTTACATTTTAATTATTCTATTCAGTTTAAAAGTTTAAAACATTTATAAACTCCACTCAACCGAGACTGAAGACCGTGAGTTCGAATCCCACGAGCGGGATCGTGGATGCGCACTGCTGAGGATTCCCACAATAGGACAAAACGGCCATCTAGTGCTTCCAGGTTTTCAATGGTAGTCTAACATCACTCAGTTCAAAATCTCAACCAATTATTTTCTCTCTCACTCTCTAAAACTATTTACACATTTATAGTGACATTAAGTAAACATTTCAACTAATTTGTTGTTGTTTTAAATGATTAGACATTTCTGATATTTTACATTCGGATTATAATCTAACGTCTGATTTTTATTGTAAATAGAATGATATAATTATTCAGTAAAATTTCTTGATTCATTAAACATTATTAGTATGAAATGTTTTTTATTTATTTGATCAAAATTTATAAATATTACTAATTAATAGGTTCATTTATCTTGAATATTTAGATTGATATTTTCAATATAAATGTCAAAACAGTTATACTATATAGGGCGGAAACTTGAACTACGAAAGCAATCATCCAGAAGATACAAGTGTTTATTAGTAGCTGTCTACGCAAAATACTTCAGATCCGTTGGCCGGACACTATTAGAAACAACCTACTGTGGGAGAGAACAAACCAGATACCAGCGCAGGAAGAAATCAGGAAGAAGCGCTGAAAGTGGATAGGACACACATTGAGGAAAGCACCCAACTGCGTCACAAGGCAAGCCCTCACATGGAATCCTCAAGGCCAAAGGGGAGGCGGAAGAGCAAGGAACACATTACGTCGAGAAATGGAGATAGACATGAGAAAAATGAACAAAAATTGAATAGAACTGGAAAGGAAGGTGGTGGACAGAGTGGGTTGCAGAATGCTGGTCGGCGGCCTATGCTCCATTAGGAGTGATAGGCGTAAGTAACTAAGTAGGTTCAAAATAAATTCTTTAAAGTTTTAACTGTAAGTGGTGAACTATTTGATTATCTAAAAGGCAAGAATTAACAATTAATTACTGACATTAGACCAGAATCATACATTGTTTGTAATTGAAAAGAATAAACAAATTTATTCCAACTGAATGAGTTAATGGTATCACACTAGTCAAATAACCTGAAGGTTCTAGATTCGGTCTAGTATATATTGTAGTTTGCTTAATGCTTAATAGTTCTAAATAAATATTAAATAACTGCTACTTTGTCTCCTGATTTAGATGTTTCCCTAATGACAGTGGTTTTGAATGAAGATTATTTCTAACAATTTCAGGCATTATTATTTGAATTTGCAGTACTTATAGGGGTTTATTTAAAATACCATTTATATGCACCATCACAATCAATTCTTTTCTTTATTATTTTTGTCACATGAGCATTACAAAACTTACTGATAGTAGAATTTGTTCCGTAGGCTTAAACATAGTGTATCAAAAAGCTGGTCGATATCAGGCTCGGAAAGTATTCTTTGAAATAACGTTAGTTAAATACCCAAAAGTATCAAATTGACAACCTCAGTCTTTCTTTAATGTCCAATGCACTTTTATGATCTACTTACTATTTTATCGTTTCGCAAATAAACGTAGAAAGTCCTGTAGTTTGTTAGTTGAAGTTGGCATGTGTTACGTTCTCCTTCTTAACAAATCTAAGACAAAATCGAAATGAAAAAAACAAGCACAAAAAATTGTTTCCTTGTCAGTGGGAAAAAATTGAATAAACTTCAGTTAAAAACCCTTTTTAAGAAGATATCATTTGCAAATCCTACATAACTAGTGAAGGAGGATTTGTGGAGATCGTAAAGTTTTAAAAGTTTAGATCATTAAGTGATATTAGCTAGACCGCTATTGAAAACTTGGAAGCGCTGAATGCTTGTTTCATCCTAGTATAAAACTATTCAGCAATGGATATACACGTCCCAGCATCCGAGGATAGAACCCGAGATATTTCGTCTCGCTTAACATCTAAACCACTGACTCAGTGAAAATCCTATATAATCTGGATCCTAATTACAATTCACACAAAGTAGTCTATTCGAAAGTTAGTTTGTACGGTGTTATTAAAAACGTTACTCGAAAATATACAGAAAGTTGTTTAATGATAGTAAGAGCAACCGAAAATTGTATGAGAAAACCAATTTGAAAGTTAGCAAAATGCAAGCTAATTGTTCTGTTATAACTTGTGGCTTTGTTCCCTATCAACATATAATGTAATAATACCGCCAATTAGAGAACAGTGATGTGTCGACCGGACCATTAACGTATAAACCCATATGAGCAGTCGAAATTCCATATCGGTCCTTCTTCCTGACTAGCCCTGCTTGTTGAGTCCAGCACATCAATCTCAACCTCCACAATATAAGTTATGTATTTCAAACATATTGGGTTTATATACAAACCAAACAGACCACATCACACCATGAAATAGGAAATAACCTTTGTACAAGAACTAGCCAAAAGTGGCTGTGAATGTGGGAGACAGTGATTAGTAGACTAAGCATAACTTAAGAATGGTAAATCGTACAATAAGACTATAAGTCAAAATAAAGCTTATCATAAGAAAAATATGAATATACATAGTTTAGTTACTTAACAATTGCACAATAAAAATACCTGTATAGTATTAGTTAATAAACAGATCCCAACAGTTACCATTCATTATTCTCGTCGGGATATAACATTTGACGTATGTAAGTAGAGTGAAAAATTAAAAAAAGAGTAACACTATCCACATTTTATCATGTTTCAACAATAAAAATAAAGTTAATAACCCTGATAACATGTATTTCACTTTTAACCAAATGGTCTAAGTTTGTTTTTTTACAGCTTTTCGGTCTGTGTTATTTTCGAGCCAGTTTGTCTATATCTTGCATAACTTCACACAATGTCAACGAATTAAATAGATTTCTTCATTGTTATACAAATGTAATTCGCTTTATATTACTTAAAAATTTAAACAATAATTAGAAAAAAAGCTAAACGTACTTTAGTATTATCATCTTAAGCTGACAAGTTTATATTTTACAAACAAAACCTAAGTTTACCTAATAGCAACTAATGATACTACTTATAAAATTCTTTTATTGTTAATTTTCTCTCAATGGATAATTAAATACTAGACATAGGGAGCAGTGACGCAAGTAGGTGAATAGCTTAAAGTGATTATAATGACAAGAAGAGAATGGTAAAATTCTAACAAACATAGCAAATTAATTATACTGCACTTTAAATAAAAAGATGAGAAAGTTATGTAGAAATTCATTTGAGGAGAAAGCTCTACTAACTAATCATACATCACAAAGGAAGTGACGTATTGATAATCTACTCTTCTTTTTCTCCCTTTAGCTTGATTAAACCAATATATAGTTGAAGGTATCTGTTTATTTGGTAATGTAATCACTTTTTAAAAATATCTATTTGATGTTTTCATTTTATCACTGTCAGTTACACCGCATACAAAAATGTTCATCATCACTACGAGACTTTTAGGTGAATGATTTAGACACTAACAAGATCGTTAAGTCATATTGATGAATTTATTATTATACAAAAATGTGGTCTGACAGAGTACTTTTAATATGTCGTCTAATTTGTACTGTATAGCCAACCGTATCTAAAACATACATCTGTACAGTTTGCAAATACTCCTTACGAAACTATATTTATTTATTTCTCTAAAATTTCTTCTTATTAAAAACTGAATTTTAGCTTATTATACATTTTGATGTACTAATTCTTTTGTAACTTTTTCTGTGAAATGCTTCTGAACAGTAATATTATGAAAACTTTTCACCAAAACCACCTTACAGTATATTGTTATCCTAATTTTTGATATTGTAGAAATTGTTGAATTTTATAATTGGCATAACTTGTTGACTTTAGCCAGATATTCATTGAAAATATTAACGCCTGCCAAGAGATCTGAAAGTTCTAGGCCCAATACATAACGGAATCACAGATGCGCATTGCTGAGGAGTTCGACATTAGGACGAAGCATCCATTCTGTGTTTCCTTTTTTTTAAAAATTTGTCAAAGTATGATCAGTTCATAATGTAAATTATGATATTTTCGATGTCTGATTCATATAAGTATATGTAATTTTCAGATATTAATATATATTACCTTATCAGTAACATTATTGTCTGATCATTTACTTGTATTTCAAAGCTTTTATATGATTAACTGGATGGAAATCTATAAACTGTGTTATAATGATTCAAAAAAGTATTGTCCCTTTGGTGAACATATGAAATTTTGTTGAATGTATTACTATAACGTTTTCATTAGATTGTTAGCCAAATAACAATTCGATAGATTACATTTTTTGTTTTACTATATCACATTTATACCACAGTGATTTCTGAAATAATAATAGATTTCTGATTATTAGGTCAGGTAATTTAACTCTCATTTTAATGCTAACTTGACATTGACCTCTTCGTGATTTATTTAGTATACCATTTCTTATATCTCTCTATTTTATCGACTTTGTGTTTACGAAAAATATGAAAGTTAAATGAAATGAGTAAACAAAGCCTTATTTGTCTAGTGGGCATCAATCAAGAGTTTAGAATCGTCTATTTCACAGTGTTCAATTCAGAAAGTGAGTAGTGAATGTATCAATTCTATTCTACGGAAGCATTTTAGATTATTTCAGTTTTAATATTATTAGTTTCTTTTAAAGATATTTGATATATATTCACAGCATTGACAATGAGTTTCAACGTTTCTAATGGTGATTATAGTAATAAATGATAAAAAAGGAATATGAGATCAATTATGAAGGTTCAACATGATTATTATTCATCATAAATTATTTCTTCCTGTTTACTTCAATTCATAGTATCCACTGCAATTTGAAAGTTTGATCCATCTCTATTTATTGAAAATCTCATAGCTTTAGACATTAATGATAAACTATCCACTTGGTGTTGTTTACTTGCGTCTTCCCATTATTATTTAAGACTGCAATTAATCAGTCTCCTGTTGGCATATGTGCATATGTGACTTCAGCAATATCGAGGCGTACGTACAGTATGCACAATATACCAATAACAGATTGATCGATTGCAGTCTTAAACCTCAATCGGAAGATACAAGCCAAACAATACCAAGTGAATTCAAATTCACCCCATTGAACAAGCAAGTGGCTATCAGGATTCAGTAGCTGAGTGGATAACGCGATGGCGTTTAAGGCTAATGGTACTGGGTTGGAGTCTCGAATTGAACATCGACTGTGAGATGCAGATACGTCCAGCTGACGAGTCCCAAATAGGATGAAACGCGCTTCCTGGATTTCATTGCTAGTAACAATCTATCTTTAATTAATGAAGTACATTGGGAATTTTGTTTTAAATTTTAACACTTTCTAAAATACTTATATTTATTTTTAAACAAGTATTTATTAATAATTATAACATCTATGTTATTCAATAGTGTTTGTTTGTTTACAGTAAAAGATTCTTATACTAAGAAAACATTATTAATGACTGAATTCTGGATTATATTCACTTAACTCATTATATTTTACTCAGTGTACAATAGGTTTCAGAGTGTGAATTCATTATTAACTTAATATACATTATTAATTAGTTGAAATGCTGTACATTCTTTTCGCTGCATATTGCCAACAACCACAATATCTCTGATTGAGCCTTTTGTACAACGAAATGCTGTACACTTTTCAGAAATGTACTTGAATAGGTTATGCGATTAATAAACATAATGATATATTAAAACAAACAAAAATAGATAACTTATTGAAATATCTAAATGACTGGAACAGGCCATCAAGTTGTTCAGTTGTTTAAATAAGCTTTCGAAAGAAAAAAATAAACATAAAATGTTTAGCTTTAATTAATGTTGATTGAATGTTTTGATTCATGTTTATATTTAATGAAAATTGATTACTCTATTAAAAAATAATTAGTTTAATTACAATGAATTATTATCTTTTCTAATAATTTGTAAACAAACAAACAATCATTATGATATATATATATATATATATATATATATATATATATATATAATAAACAAACTATCATAGTAGAGACTGTCATACATTAAAACGTATATGACAAATGATATTAAAGCAATATTGGCTTTGATAAATCTAATGTTGTTCTACAAAATAACTAATTAAGAATAAATTACTATTATTATTATGACTCTTAAATTGTGTTTCTATTTAGTATAATTATATGACAGTTAATAGTAATAATTTCTATGGATATGAGTTGATCATGTATTCTATGATGTTTTAATAGAACTGATAGTGAAGGAGATTGATTGATGAATGTACTATGTATATCAGTTAGATTTATGAAATATAAAGTAAACAAATGTCAATATTCTTCCATTGTAGATACTGTATACTATTCAACGTGAAAAAAATAATCATAGACTTAATATGTTTACCGTTGTCGAAATCTACTTGTTATAGTGATTAATTATATTTTCTAAATATTTGAGTAAATGACATGTTCTTTAGTAGATGATTGTAAGTTAGTGCATGTAAAAGCATTAAACCTGACAATACACTTCTGAATTAATCGTTTTAAAGATAATTCATAAATACATCTAGGTGCATAAGTCAAAAATGTAAGCAATCATAGAATTTATGTTTACCAGTATTTGTTACTAACAATGAAATTGACATCCTTTAACCTAGTTTGGACACTGTAAAAACATGTATGAACTAAATTTTTTTAAAAATGAAATTGTAATTAAAACACGGTTAACAAACTATGTCCTGTAGGAGTATTTTACATGAAACTAGATTTCATTACAGCTTTGCAAAATACGTAAGAATACTATATTCACAAGTTTTTAGTGGGATTCTCTCTTCACCAAAACTCATTGCAATGTACTTAATTACCTAAAGGGATTTTAAGAAAATGATACGGACATAACCTATTGTTCAATTCTTATTTTCTGTACAGATATAAAATATATTTCAAGAATGTACATCCATAAGCTTGTAATACGGCAATATAATCAATATTTATTGATTTAAATGCACTTGAATAAAAACAGTCGCTGTGTAGATTGAAAACACAAAGAAATATCATAACTTAAAGGCCAAAACATAAAGAGGATTCCATAAACTTGACTTCAGGATGAAATAGCAGCAAAGAAAATATCATGACAATGGGGCTACGGTGGTTTTTTCATTTGAAGTCAATGCTCATCATGTATTAACGTTATCTGTAGAACTCAAGGAGCACTAGATGAAAAGAACACAAAGGTGGAAGCGCTAATACGGTCTCGTTTTATTAACTAGAAGGAATTTCTCGCAGCACTCCTTTACCGTCTAGATTTCTTGTAATAACTGAGTCATTTGCCTTGTAAAGTTTACGACTCTTTGTTATAAATAAAGCTGCTTTATGTATCTTATTGAAATGGTTTAAGAGAAATTGGATAAGTACTGATGTACAGTAAAACAGCTAGATACACAGATTTACATCTGTTGCAGTAGGCCAATAAAGTTGAATTACTTACTTCACAAAAAAATACAAATCCTCATAAAAATCAAATATGTAGTTCATTTCGTTTTAAACAATTAAGAGAGTACTCAATGACATAAGATCCATTCCTTATACTTTAAGTCAATGAAATAAGGCTCGACACTTTATGTATCACATCATCTATACGCGAGTTTATGCTCATGTGGGTTAGGATTTGTTAAGTCGGATGAAGAATGACATATCTTCACTATTTTATTTAAAAATTAATCCGTTGGTTGTTGATGTCACCATGTTTTCAGCCAATACACTGTGTTCACGATCCCTATTAATTGATTAAAAAATAGACACCATATTGGTGAAACAAGAAAACGTTAAATGTACTGACCATAATGCTGATCTAAAATAGCAACTAGTTTTAATCTTTTAAATAAAGAAGTAGTTTTCTCAGAAAAGATCACTAACGTTTGCTAAACTAGTAACATAAACATTTTCATTCAACAATTCTAGGAATGCAGACATGTGTTGTAATGATTCGTACATCTTAACCTGATGCAGAGCCAACTACTCATTTGTTTTTTAAAACCATCCCTTAAAATCGTAAAGGATAGATTTGCATGTTTTGAATAATCTCATTGTTGATATGACGATTGAAATTCGATCATTCTTAGTTGGGATACGCTCGTCTTGTGCAAATTGCTTAGATGTAGTTGTTATGACACAAGTTAATATAGAATAAATGAAAAAGGACTAGCAGCGCAATTCAGAACGCGCGTTTCGTCTTAGTATGCAGTTGCAGCTAACAAGTTCCAAGTAGGACGAAACGTACATCCTGGACAACAAAGAATGATACATTTCAGCAACACTATGAGATAATATTGTGGTGTTTGAATGAACTAATTATTCCATCGTACTTTTTGAATGCCTGATTTCGAATTTTAAATACAGTACATTCGTTTGTGGTTATCTAGTACTTCCTATTACGTTATTTCTGGGATTCTTAGTTCATACTATAATTCAAATACTCCTGAATATTACATATATCAACCAAGTTCTCTCCAGATTCTGAATAAATTCGAAACATCAAATTTTATGCGGTTAAAATATCAATTTTATGAAATTGTTGCAGTACAATAAATCTTGTGTCTATTTAGCAACCTTAGAAAAGAACAAAGACGTTTATTCATTCTTCATTTTAACGGTTATGGGTCACTGATTGAGATTGGATAACAAAAGTCAGTTTGGATTAATCAGAAGGATAATATTTCCTGCTGGACCTTTTATTAACCCCTAGAAGCTTTAAGTCGTTCTCAGCATACGAATGAAAAATTCTTAGGCTTTGCTCAATTACAAGACTTAATGTCATGAAATAGATTACATATGTCGAAAATAGTGAATTGACTCAGTGAATGGTATGAAGGAATGAAGGTTCCGAGAGCTGACTCAAAAACTTTAACTGAACTAATGCACATAATAGATTTCATAGATGTTATTATTGCTAGCTCCAAATAATTTGATACAGCTGAAACTTATGCTACTAATGAGATAGAACTCTAGTTCTATAAATAACATTTAAGTACAATTTGTGACCTAACTTTGATCATAACATAGTTTCAGTAAGCTCCACCTTACCTTGCTTTATTCTTTAATTTCTCTTAAATGCAATTTTACCTAATCTCTACAATAAGCTCAATTGATTCCAATTTTTTTAAGGCAATATTTGTTTACCACTTTCTACATATATTCTTCAGTTAGTCAAATTGTTTAAATGTTTCAAAAGCTTATTCATCCCATTTCATTATCAATGACTTATTATTATAACTATTTTAATTAGTAGTATTATACTTACTGGGTTTTTTTTTACTTCTCTTCATGGAAGTTAGTTCATTGAAATTTCATTTATTTTCATTTCAATGTTCTAATTACAAAAAATGAAAAATGAAATTATTGTAAGAACTTCCATTTGTGTTCAATTTCTTGTTATTGTTGTTGTTGTTTTCTTTATTTGATAAAAATTATACATTTATTTATTACATCAACCCTTTAATCAACATATGTGAAGTTATTTATTGTTTATTATCAAATGATTTCCGGTTACAGTAGTATATCAATCATACTTATGAAATGGTATAAATTGATTCATCGCCTTTTAGTTGATATATCATCTTGTAATCTAAATTAAAAAGGCATGTAAGAAAACTAAACTATATGGAATGAATGAGTAGTATATTTAACAGAAATCTTAAAAAATAATATTTCTTCAAGGTATTTTATGTCATTTTACAGATTGGGTTTAGAAATGGACTTTATTAAACAGCTACCATAGATAACACTGGATGTTAATTATTATGCCTAGTTTTAATATGCTATTTAGAGTTCGTTTTATAATGACGTACATATTCAGTAAATATCTCGTTCAGGTACTTAGACCTCTCTAGACAAATTAACTATCAGCTAAACGAGAATAAGATTTAGCTTTCAGTTTCGGACTTATTCAAGGTAGTTATCTCTTTTACCGATATTAGTGACCCACTAACTTTTTTGAGATTTTGCAGTCTCTTGGCATGTTCAATACTGTAAAATATGAGGAGACATCACAATGAATTGCGATTCATTTACCCCACCTTTCATATTGTGGGACCTGCAAATAATGCAAATAGTCGACGTCACCTTATCTAGCATATATTGTTTGCGATAATAAAAGGTTTAAGGGAAAAGTAAGTTAAAAACACCTTCACAGTAGAAAATAGTCACCAGAAAACCAATGTTG
This sequence comes from Schistosoma haematobium, assembly GCF_000699445.3. Classification (NCBI taxonomy): domain Eukaryota; kingdom Metazoa; phylum Platyhelminthes; class Trematoda; order Strigeidida; family Schistosomatidae; genus Schistosoma; species Schistosoma haematobium. Next base: position 26,982,205 of record NC_067198.1, read on the forward strand.
TCAAAACTCATTTAATACACATTTACAACAAATCTATTATACATGACAGTTATTCAACAAGTAGTATAGTGTTTTTAGTACGATAAATACGTGAAAATATGACTACTAGGCTATAGTTCAACAACTAGGTGAGTTTTAATTGGTGCTTATTGGAATTCAATAGGTAAAACACCGTTGAAATAAGATTAAAATAGCGTAAAAATATCTCCGATAATAGATTGAATAAACATCTTAGGAAGTCCGTCATAGTCTGGCTATCACTTCGGCAAATCAGTTGAAGGTCGGGTTCTACTAGTAACGCCAACCTTTTCAAAATACCGAATAGTTATTGCTAGGCGATTCAAAACAACATAAAATCAGGTCCGCAGCTTTCTGCTGATTACTCTCAAGTAATTAAAATTACAAAGTGTGCTGTTAGTATAAGCACACACTTTTGCCTTTATTTTTTTGTAACAGGTCTCTTTTAAACATCACTTACATTTGGTTAGCTCTTTGTTATGGTGATAAAAATTTTCTAAAGGAGTACTCATCAACAACGAATTCAAATCTGCCAACATATGGATACTACCAGTTGTATGAAGTAATGCCACTCTAAGTAAATTGGAAATATGTTTGAGTTTATTTGTTTAAATGATGTTTTTAAAATTCAAAATATACTTCAAAAATAATTTGCATTACCATTTAGGTTGAATCAATCATTTCAGTAATCTATTCACACATAACATCGACTATTTTAATGATTAATTTAATCTTACAACTTTTTTATGCCTATTAAAATTAGATAGCAAAAAGTGAACCCTTAGTGGTTTATTTCGTCTACTAAAACTCAGTGAATAATTGATACCAAACTAATTTTACGGCTTAATAGTATAAAAATAAGTATTTTTCTCAGTGTTATTCCTCCGATAAGAATGAATATGGCAGACAGATTAGATTCTGAAATGTTAATCATAGCAATCAGTGGTGAATGTTATGATTGTTTACATTGGAGATATTTATCAGTTTTATGAAAGTTTAACCACCATGGTATTGATAAATGCAAGAAATCTGTGAAAATAATCTTTTATATTTGTAAATACAGCAAATTTTATCTCTAGGTCATTGTATTCAAACAGTAAACACCACACCAGACAAAACTCAACTATGTAAGTGATAACTGTCTTGATAGTTCCGAATCACACTAGCTTTCAAAGCGCAATATATTAACGTGTCCAGTGTGATACTGTCTGGCAGAAGATAAGATCATTGGCAAAACCGGTCTAGCGATTAAATGAAAATATGTATAACTAATTTCTGACACCAAATGTATTTACTGAACAATGACTCGGTAAACGTAAATTAAACTGTCAAACTCGGGGTTTGTGGAGATTGTAGTAATTTAATAGTTGAATTCATGAGTCGGTCGTGGATTGGTTAAAATTAGACAGCGACACCGTAGGATGCCGGCTCAGTGGTCTAGAGGACCGAAGGTCCTTGGTTCGAGTCCCAAATGCATTATCATGGATGCGTACTGCTGAAGAGTCCCATACTAAGACATAACGACCATCCAGGGTTTCAATGGTGCTCTTGCTTAAACTGACTCATCAATCCAACTAGTAAATTAAATTGATATTTGCGAAATCTTAGGGGTTCGAACTCAGTTACAGATAATAAAAACTAGAGAAATAAAATGGCTATGTAATCCCACCCAGTTCTCCACCAACATCCTACTTAGACTTGTGAAGTACATATTATATGCTTCGTTTCAAGGAAAAAAACACAAAAATTTAGTTTTCATCCCACACCACACACTTTTCATGATAATTTAATTAATGAAAATATATGACATAAAAAGTTGAACAAGTTAGATCAAAGAAACTAATTTATGGACTAGCCAATCAGTTATAAGACAAGTCTTGGATTTTGGCGCGAAATTCACTAATCCATTTGACTAAATAGCGTTTTGGCATTATAGCTGATGTCAGTTCGTGATGAAAATCGTAAATATAATTCCTAACCTTAACTACCGACTGTAAATTATAATTCTAATTCCTTACACTGATTTATAACACTCATTTGATCCTAGTTATTAAGTGGAAAATCTCAAGGTTAATCTGGCGTCGCTCAAAAGTCCCCCATAAATTATAGTTTCACCAATCAAAGTAATAATGATTTGTAAATTACAAAATGTGTGCTTACATTTTATATTATTCATTATCAAATTTACCACGAGATATTTAGTTTACTATGATGAATATAATATTTAAAGTGAGTTCATTTACTTCAGTTATTCATAATGAATCTCATTATAACATTAATAGGCAATATTATCTTAGACTGTTAGATATGCTACAGAATTCCAGCAATATACACAAATAGCTAGCTCTTACTGAGCTTTAGAAAACTTTTGAACATGCATTTCATTTATGTGTCTTTCCTTAACTTGAACAACAAATTTACATAATTTATAAGTCGCCCTATTTTATAACTTTACTCAGCCTTGATTATAAATAATTAATAGTGTGATGAACGAGAACACAGGTGGCGACAACCAATGTATTTTAAAATGAAATTACAGAATATTTTGGCAAAATACGAGAACCATACACTGAATACTTTATTTTCAAATTTCACACTATGTATTATTCTTCCAGTTCACAATTCGTTTCTATTTTCTCTTCTATTCCCTTCAACTCAACCTTCTTAGCCTCCTGCTGCCAGCCATTCAACTTTTGATTGGTGTTATACCAAATACACCACAATAGCTCTATAAATTTCCTATGCTCAAAAAATAAATATCTGCGCTAGGTGGTGGGACCCACTTTCATTACACTGCATGAGTATTCATAGATTGACACAAATATGCAATATCATCACTAGTTTGATCGGGAATAATTTCACCTACTTATATTATAATGTATTTTTATTTTATTGATCAGAAGAGAGTTGTCAAAATTCCACAGAGGATTTAGATACGATGTTTAATACTATACACTAATAATTTGTTTTCTTATCTTTGTTTAGTTAAATAAAATTTTCTATGATTTAAATGTCAACTTCTTTGCTTTCATCATTCAGCTTCAATCAACGCGGAATCCTAATGAAATAGTAGGGAAATAAAGGTTGTAAAATACCTTCCAGATGATGTTATTAGTCGATAGTTTGTGAACTTATGGTGACGTATATTCAGTGATTTTTGGTAAAGACAAAATAAAAACCGCATTTTCTCTCTAATTTATCACACTTTATGTGTAACCACATTTTTATTCAATATCTGTTTTTCTGCATCACTTGTTATAAAAAAACGATGATAATTGTTTTGATTATAAATATACGACTTTACTACCGCGTTGGTTAAAAATATAAAACGCTATCTACACCGTTTGTTCTTCTGCTTTGTTGGCCACGGTTTTGATTGAAGACTATAATAGTGTTATAACATCCTTTTAGGCCTTCCGACACTACGTTGGACTTTTGGCACGGATTATTATTATATAATACTATTGCACTCTGTCTTCCTCATTACGCCGTTGGTGCAATCAGTTGCAGAGGAATCTACGTCAATCAAGTGAACTCAATTTGTGGTTGTTATCTCACGAGGCAGCTTACAAGTAACATTCATTCCATAATAACTGTTATTATTTGTTTGTTTAATATACCATTTGTATCCTAACTGTATTTTGTTACCCTTGGTTTTACTCGCAGACAGACACCTAGGGTTTTTACTGTTAACTCTCTTGGTATATTATTATTAACCTAGTGTATCGATATATCTTGTATAAGCTGCTTTTGCTGGGAACCACCACAAACTAAAATGAAAAAGCTTTCTAAATCACATACTCCAAATGTTAAACAAATAAAGAAATAGCGTCCTAATTACAGTTGGAATTCAAATAATAAGCTTCAATAGTTTGATCAGTAGAAGATTATGAAGAAAAATTGCCATTTATTTGAACGTCTAAATAAACTTGATGAAGATATGTTCGTGTTAACACAGAAAGCAAAACCTTCACTAGACGTTTATACTCTAATCAAATACAGTATTATGATAATCATCATTATTATCATATTAATTATAAAATAATGTGAATCTTAAAACTAATGAATAAATAAGATTATTAATTATATATATGTATCAGAAAACAGGAAATAAAGTAGATTTGAAAACTCGGTCATTTTATAAAAAGTTTGAAGACAATACAATGAGTATTGGCTTTGGTCATTGAGGTCACATTAATTACATTATGTTTATGTTACATTATTTGTTTAACTAAAAATAATGCTTCACTAATTTTAATAAAGACAATATAAGGCTAATAAATTAGAATTATGTTTGTCCGAGTTTTGTAAACCGATGTATATTTTATACATGAAATAAGAACTCACTTTCAGTTCGGAGAGATTTAAAAGAGATTTTTTCTATTGAATCATGTATATTTATATGATCATCAAGCAACGTACATTTATTATAGGCAACGGATATATGAAGGGATCATACAGTATAAAATTTTCAAATCTGTTTATCATTGTTTTGGAAAAATCATATGTTCAGTTCTTTACTGTGAAAAATATTTTGACAAACAGTCTTTATACAGTATTTTGTAATAGTCTACTGTAGTTTTCGGGTTGTGAAAACGTACCGCGAATCTTTCGTTTGACCAGCACAAAATTTTGCAAATGAGCACTTACAAAAACATCGTTTTCTTTGATATGCTTATTCAAATAATCGTACGGGGTAGGGGCTTTACAGTCAAAAACTTTATTTTAATGAATAATTACGAAACCCATTTCAGCACTATTGAGCAGTTTCACCCAAGATCAAATCACGAAGCACTATTTTGTGCTCTGTGCTTAGATACGTAATCAGTGAGGATACTCACCGAAGGTGATAAAAATGAAATTTTTTAATCTTGTAACAGAAAATCTGACAATTTTGCACAGGCTTTCTAATAATATAATAAACAACTAACCAACTGTAGTTTTTATATTTTCAATGTTACACAGTTTTTTATAATTGTCATTACTTATCTAATTAATATTTATCCTTACACATATAGGAAATTTGGGAAAGGAACAATATCGTATTTCCTAGAACATTAAATAGAGAACTAGGCAATACACTTGGTACTGTTTGGCTTGTATCTTCCGATTGAGGTTTAAGACTGCAATCGATCAGTCTGTTATTGGCATATGTGGAAGTGGCTATCAGGATTCAGTAGCTGAGTGGATATCACGATGGCGTTTGAAGCGAATGGTACTGGGTTCGAGTCCCAGATTGGACATCAACTCTGAGATGCAGGTACATCCGGCTGACGAGTCTCAAACAGGACGAAACGCGCTTCCTGGATTCCACTGCTAGCCGCTATCTATCATTGCTTACAAAGAAGTACGTAGTAGTTACGTTTTTGGAAGTTATAAGTTTACGTTTGAAACAAGAGCTGTACTACTTACTGTATGTACGGATATTATAGTAGTGTTCAGATGATAAGTGTTATCTGTTTTCGGTAAAAATGATAGTCTAAAGACAATTAATATTTACCTTAGATTATATTTTACAACAAATGATTATTGGGAAAAAACTTACTCAGTACTAACATTCAATCTTGAGAAACCATAACATTGAGAATATTGGGCGAAGAATTCTTTTTCTAGGGTATTCATTTAGGCCAACAATTGACCAAACATCGCTATCTCAGATTTTTATCTATTCAAAGTGTGTAAAGATGCTTCCTTCACTATATATGATTTGTTTTGAAGAGCTATCATCATACAATCACACTTAATTTTGAAGTGAACCTCAGTTAACATTCACTTTTTATTGCTAATATGACATTCGGACATAAATGAAAGACTTCATCAAATTTTATGGTGTCTCATCACGAAGAAATGTTGGTTTATACCTTTTAACTGTATGAATAAAGATATTGCAATAGTGAACAAAACTAGAAAATTTACGTTTTGGTTAGCGAACATTCATCTGCTTACTTGCTTGCAATGAATTAATAAATCTCAACCAGTAGCATCTTATCCTTTGGTTGTTTTCTTAAGGTTTAATTAATGAATTTAAAATTATCACTAAACCATTTTATTAACGATCCTGGGAGATGTCCACTAGCATGAAGAACCAGAAATTTAGTCCACTCATGGTAGTAACGAGATCTTCAAAAGCAGTTGCCGAAATATGTAAAAAGAATAAGTTTACGTTAATAATTCTTTATTTCGAATAACTACCAGAATTACTGGGAAAATCAGTTGTACAATTTCCTGATTTTTAAAAACATTTTGTAGCCTCTATATAAACATATCACCGCCATTTTTAGGTACGCATTGAACAGAACTGGTTTACTCTTATTTTAAAGGACATCATACAGGATGCTTTGTCTGAAATTATAAAGTAAAGCTTTCAGTTCCCTTTTAGTTCCATATGAAGAACATAAAGCCGTCACTCAGCAACCTCTTCGATCCCTTGTGTTAATCATAGGTTCATTGATTCATCAAACACTTCGAATATATTCTAATACAAATGATGAGCATATCTCCTTTACATTTTTTAAAATTTAAACTTACCTGAGTTACTTATAACGTTGCTCCTAAACATAGAAGTAATCTACTTGGCATTCACTTGATTACATCTCTGCTAATTACTATTATTTATTACATTACATAATTTCTGACTGAACATTAAGATAATTAAAAAACTGTACTATTCCACGTTTAATATTGTATAGCTTACTGTATTCTGAGTGAAAAATTTGTTAATTTCATACCATCTACAATTCCATTTAAATATATTTTTTTAAATGTTACCACAATCTTAGCCACTCCTGACCAACTAATCGAACTTAACCGTAAAACCGAATCAAGCTGGCTACCAAATATTCTATCTATTATATGAATTTTCATATATTTCCAAATTTTAAACAATCGAAGCATTTATGAACCATTTAAATCACACTAATGCTAATTAAAAATTTGAGTGAAAGTAAACTTGAATTAAGTCTATAAGAACATTTCATATCCAGTGTGTTGTCCATCTTATCGATATCCGTTATGTAATCATCGGAAGTCTGATAATTACAGTATGTTAAATGTTAATGTTTTTTTTCTTCTTCTAATGTGCACTTTTCCTGCGAATTACTATGTTCTAGTTACAGATCATTTACGTCATTCATTTAATTGGTAAAATAATTCCGTGTAAATGTTAATTTATTATAAAATTTAGAAATGAACATTAATTGAAGAGGAAGAATGTATTTGCAAAATCTCAGCGAATTAATTTTGTATTAAATCCAACGTTTCGTCTGGCAATCTGGTCCAAGCTTTTATATATATATATCGTAACAATCTCTTCCTTATTTTGTAATGAGAAACTATTTGATTAATTGACTTTTATGAATGACATAATGCATGATTTTCTACTAATCTTCTTTCATATATTTAATCAGATTTATTTTGTCTAGTCATTTTAATTAAATATAATATTATATTAAATAAACTATTCAATAAGATAAATGATAATGTATATCATCATAAAGAACTTGATCTTTATATTGCATAACTGAAATGAAGAAATTGTAATTAGGAATTTATGTTTAAGTCATTTTTAAAATATTCAAATACTTTAGCTTTTTTTTAAGTTTTAGGTTAAAAAAGATTACTTTAAATGGTAAAGATAACCACTTTTCCAAGGAAAGATGTTTTCATTTAATTTTACATTTTGATAATGAAATTATTCATCCTTATTACTTACTATTTCCAGTTGAAATCCTGGAAATAAGTCAAATTTAATTAAACATTCATGTCTTAGTAACCTTTGACTAATAATCTAGAAAGTGAATATATTTTCTTTAAACCTTTATGCCTTTAATGTTTTACATGTACTACTTAATGGTAAGCAGTAATCTGAAAATGAATAAGTAAAATCTTATCAGACTATAATATTATACATTTAGTGAATTTCACAAATATAGCTAACAACCTAATGATCTACAAGTTTTTAGTAATTTGATAATATATACATCTTTTCCAACACCCTTTAAATTCAAATAAAGTTCATGTTGTTTTCCTCCTTCAGACAATAAGCCATCACTTTTTCCATAAATGTTTAGAACTTCTTAAATAGTGTATTTTTTTACTTTACACCACAGATGAATAATGCCACGTGTATGTCTTGTTAAAAAGAGTAGTAATTAATCAATATAATATATAATGAAGTTTTTGTTCAAAACTTCATTGAGCCTAGACAAATAAGAAGCAGAATTTAACAATAATTAGAATGACTATAGCCTATCATTGAATGTTAGCTTCTATTCATTTGCTTTACTTTATTTCCATTTTTTCAAGGATATTCTCAATGAATATAGATTTTTTATTTTTTAAATCAACAAGCCTTACAGAAAAATATGCTTTATCTTCTCTCTTCATCCCCTACATGATTGTTTTTTCTTTTGCGCTGGACTGTTTTTCTCCGTTAAAGCAAGTTGACACATTTTATGTTCATCGAAATATTTCTTTTTCATTTCACTCTAAAAATATGACTAGACAGAAAACTTTTAGGTGCAACAATCGACAATAGAAACATGACAAAATATTGAAAGATGTACGGAAAGAAGGCAAAACATCAAAATAATTGGAGGATTATTACTTCGATTGTTATTGTGATATATATGCAGTGTCCTCGTAAAATATGGAAACTACACATTAGATACATTAGTTGTATATTTCCCTTCACTTGTTGCTTATGTACTTCATAAATTGTTCCACTTCTGTTGTTATTCCAATAGTTCGTCTTCTTTCATGTTCTTCTCAATCCAACTTTCTGTTGGCAGGCATTCCACTTCCGATTAGTGCTACATACTACATAGCCCCCTAATGCCCTGGTACATCCGAGGGTGGAGGGAGTCAGCTCTCCCTCTCGAAATGCTTTCATATTTCCACGTGCATACAGCCACTGTAAGGGAAGCCCTACTCATTGCCTTCCCACGACATTACTGTTGTTTAAAAAATTGAGAGAACAAAAAGATAATGTCCAGCGCTTTAACCAAGTTGGTGAGTACGGAGGATTCACCTAAAGGGATTGGGAAACTGATTCCAAACCAATGGTGCACATGGGCTCCAGGATCCTGAGGGAACAAATGGCGTATGAACAAACCGTTGGTCACCGGCTACCATGGAACTACGTCTACTAATTTTGCTGCACTCCCTTCCGGATGAGACATCTAGATCGAAGGCCCGGGGATTGTCCCCCTAAGAAAACCAACTGCTTCGGTTTTAGGACCCGGACAGTATTTCAGCCCTCACACAAATCGAATGACGAATTGTGACAAATATATATTTGTTGCCTCCTTGTACCAATGTTTATTTGCCTAAATAAATAAATATTCTACTTATGTCTATCAACATACGTAGCACACACCACACTAGTAGTAATTTTCTCAACTCATTTTCAGGCAAAGGGGGTAATTTGTAGTGCTGGAATATCTTATCTACAGATTTTTTCTATCGCTACGTTTGTAAATGGTGAACAAACATCATGGTCTTTCTAGAGTCAACAATTCAGATGCCCCCTTATAACCTGTAATATCAACGATAAACCCCTAGATCATAATTTGCCTCGATAGTTAAAGAATTTGTTAGAACCAGTTTGCAAAAAACGGCAACTCATACTTCTAAAGACACTTCAATTCTCTGGAGAAACTGATCATGTGTATTCATCAGATAAATTTCAAATTTCATTTGACATAATATTATGCCATCCTGAATTACTTTCTTTGGCCCAAAATGTATTGGGAAAATTACTACTACTATTACTAGTAAGAAAAGGAGGAAGCACCAAATACATATGCACCACACAGATCTCACTTGATATGTGTGAGGGCTGTGATACTGCCCGAGTGCCCAAAACGAAGCAGGTGGTTTTCTTAGGGAGCCACACCCGGAGCCTTCGACCTGAAGGTCTGTTCCACAAGGCAGTGGAGCAACCTAAGGAGATGTAGACCCATGGTAGCCGGTGACCAACGATTGGTTCCTACGCCGTTTGTTCCTTCAGGATACTAGATCCCATGTCCACCATTGGTTTGGAATCAGGGTTTTCCAACTCCACTAGGTGAACTCTCCGTGTCCACCAGCCCGGTTAAAGCGCCGGACGTTCGCTTTTCGTCCTCTCGATTTCGTAAACAACACCCCGCCACGAGAAGGCAGTGAGTAGGACTTCCCTGGCAGAAACTATATACGCGTGGCCATGTGAGAGCATTTCGAGAGGGAGAGCGGACTTCCCCCACTTGCGGCCGTACCAGGGCATTTGGGGGCAATAACAAGTTAGACGGACGCTAGGGTCTGGGATCACTGGGTAAGTAATGGTGAGGTTATACTCAGAGTATTAGGGAATAATGGTAAATCAGTTGATGAGGTTATGAATCTTCACTGATTGAGATGGTTAGGCTACGTGTTGCTTATGCCTAAACACCGATTACCACGACGTGCAATGCTAACCGGTGTTGCGGATGGTTGGGAGAAGGTTAGGCGCGAACAAACAAAAACGTGGGATCAGTTCATAAAGTCATTAACTTCGAATCCGAGCCATGTCGGTAGATGCAGACTACTTGCTTGGGGTCCGCGTGACTCTCGTAACCAATGGTTGGAGACTCTTGGTGACATGGCTCAGAATCGATCACAATGGCGTAGGTGTATACACTCCCTTTCTTCCCTTAAACTATGAGATTAAATCGCTTCATACCTTTCTTTCTATGTACTAGAACTTTCTTCCTGTACTATATCCTGATATGCAATCTTTCTTTTATATATCACCAACATTGACCTAACTAGTCATATGGATCCGGTGTTCATCTTGATGTGCTAATGTGGTATGGCAACTTGGACCGATGCACATATGTGCCTGGTCTTACGTTGTAACTGACTGACTTCACTCCCTATCCTTAGTTCAGGTGTTGACCCAGACCAGTCCTGAAGCAACAACTTGCATTTAGAAGGAGAGAAGCGCATCCCAAACATTCTGGCATTGTTGCTTAGTGATACCAAAAGATTGCATTTTATCAGCGTCTTCACCAAACCGGACTATGTCATCTGCGTATTCTAAGTCGATAAGTGGACCTCCTGGAAGGAGATCAATGCGCCAGAATTCAGTCGACATGAACGTTATTTCCATCAGTAGGTCTACGATGAAGATAAACAACAACGGAGAAAGTGGACAGCCTTGACGGACACCACTTGAGGTTGCAAAAGCAGATGACAGTTCTCCATAAGCTCTGACTCGACTAGTAGTGTTCGAGTAAAGAGCCTTCACAGGGTTTATGTACTTCTGAGGTACGCCTTTCAATGACAGACACTGCCACAAAATCTCGTGGTCTACGGAGTCATATGACACCGGTGTGGTTTATTCGGTAGTCTCAAGAAACGAAAGCAATGCTTAGAATGTACCTATGATACAAAACCCTCAATTAACGCATACTTTGATAAATCGCATCCCTTATCCATAAAATAGTACGAAGCTGTTGTGTTGTGCAGTAAACTCGCCTTTTAGTTGAAGGATGGTCAATTCGCTTGGGCCACATGTAGTGAAAGTTGGTAGAATGCAAGTGGTCCTCCTGAGTTCGTGTTCAGATTTCGCCAGACACCAACCCACTAAAGACGGGAAATTCTCCGGGGCAAACGAAGCGGTGAAAACGACCAACTACTGCACCTCATGTATCAGTCTGTCACAAATGTAACTCCCCATATGCACGTACTGAAGGAGCAACAACTACAGATTTCGTCTGATTACAAGAGGTTGTGCAAATCTTTAGCAATGAAGGTTTTGACCTACCACAGAGAGAATAAATCTATTTAGTGGCTGGAATTGTGTAAAAACCACTGTCAAAAGATGTTAGCATTTATTGACGAGTTTATGAAGGTATAAATCTCGCTACTAGCGACTTAAGTTCTTAGTATTCTGAAACTAAATACTATAACTTATACTTGGTTAAGGAGTCACGGACTTATTCAGTTGTTGAAGGAAACTAAACAATTACATAAAGTAAACTCCAATGCACTGATGATAGCGAAGTGACCCAGATGGTTGGGACAACAAATAACGAATTAAAAAACAATGGATTAGCTAATTACATATAAACTACTTGGGTTGGACGTTAAAATATTTCATACACTAGTAAAAGGACCCTTTCAGCACATCTGAAAACAAGTCATCCCAATCACGGTCTGTCTGTCGACGTGATATTCATAGATTTTAGCAAAGCGTTTGACAAGGTTTCACACGTAGGTCTTATGCAGAAGCTCACGAGCTTCGGAATAATAGGTACTGTACATGAGTGGATAGGAAATTTCTTATGTGACCGCAGACAGAGAGTTAGGGTCAATGGAACGCTATCCGATTGGAAGCCGGTCAAAAGTGGTGTACCCCAAGGCACCATCTTAGGCCCTCTGCTCTTCCTTCTCTACGTTAACGAGTTACCACTGTTGCTTAGGTCGTCGACATTGTTTGCGGATGATGTAAAAATCTGGAGAACAATAAAAAGTGCGGCTGATCATCTGGATCTTCAAGCTGACTTAGACGATTTAGTTAGATGGGCTCGAGAGTGGGGCTTGGAAATCAATGCTAGGAAGAGTGTACTAATGCACATCGGTCACGGTAATAGTTACCATTACACTATTGAGGGTAAACCTCTTCCATGCGTTCAAGAGCATAAGGACTTAGGAGTAATATTAAGTCATGATTTAAAAACAACTGCGCATTGCAAAGCAGCCGCTGTCAAAGGTTTTCGTGCGTTATGATCACTTTGCCGAGCGTTCAAATCTTTTGACGAGGAAACGTTCCGAATTTTATATCCCGTATATGTCAGACCACATTTAGAGTACTGTATCCAAGCAGCTAGCCCATGTCTGGTAAAAGATACTAACTCCCGTGAGCGTGTCCAGCGTGTGGGAACGAAATTAGTGAAGGGTCTTTCTAGACTCCCTTACGATGAGCGCTTAAAGCGCCTAAATCTTTTCCCCTTGTCGTATCGTAGGACACGAGGTGACCTTATACTGGCATTTCGTATCTTTAATTATGATTTGGGTGGTAATATGTCTTATCTTTTTGCTCCCTCCAGCACTAATAATCTCCGAGGTCATAGCAAGAAGGTTCATAAACCACGATCTAATAAACTTAAAGTGGGATCTCGTTTTTCTCATCGAGTAGTCAATCATTGGAACGCCTTACCCGAACAAGTGGTATCAGCCCCATCAGTGAATACTTTCAAGGAAAAGCTGGACCTTCACTGGAAAGCAATGTGTCAGGATTAACACAGGTTCATCAACCTACTATCCTTATTACTGAAGACTGTTATTACGTCTAATGGTCTTATACAAATGACACGAATTTATTTCTACCTCGTAAATGCAGGCAACCCGTAGTTCCAAATCATCAGAGATTAAAGCAAATAACTACGAACAACATATGTATTTCTACATAAATCGTTAGGTGAGTTCACAAGAAAAAACTTGGTGACTATCAAAACCAGCATAACAAGCAAGCGATGAGACTAAGAAATTTACAAGCCAAATTAGCTAATCTGCTGGCTTAGGGAACGTAGATGTGGCGCGCGGCGTATAGTTTATTAATTTCGAAATGTGATCCGTAAAGTAAGTTTTACCATCACCCCAATGTAGCTTCTGGTGGAATCAAGATTAAATAGACAAAGTGAACTACCCTTATCTCTCTGGGAAAAACACGAACGAATGTCTCCTTTTCTTTCATTTCTTCTTCATGATGATGCTCATTTTTCAAGGCAATATAAACTGTTAAAATTCCAACTGGTATCCCAAGTAGGCTCAATGTCTTGTAAAATAGTCTAACAGCTTCAGCGACATTGAAGTAACGTTTTAAATAGCTTACCTGGGCTTTCTCTAGGATAGATGAAACCCCACAACCCATAACTTCTCCGACAGACTAAAGAAAGTCCACTAACTCTGAGCATTAGTAACGCACAGGTTCATATATTAGCGCCAGACGTAACCCAAAATTCGTCTTCTAGAGGAAGTATATTATTCCTTGCAATTTTTAGTATTGTGAAGATTCAACCTCTGTTTTAATTAATCAACAGAAAGTGCTGATATTATGTTTTCTGATAAATAATTCCAGTGATTCACCAATCGGTGAGAGAAACGGAACATAGCTTTGGGTTCACATTTGCATGGTAAGGACAGAAGATATATGGCTTGTATCAGTTCTTTTCTAGTAAGCTCCTGTGAGTGTCTCGTCTTTTTTGAGTGAGTCAAATTATGGGGCTGGTACCTTTTCTTTGAGTTACAGTTTCCGAGAACCGATTGCTCGATGTGAAAATAAACGGAATACACCCATTTTGACATTAAATAAGAAAGAAGATAAGTTCAGCGAAGAGTTCTCTTTTCGGTGAATTCATTTTCAAAGCTGTACAATTGCAAATATATATACTTATTTTTACAGGGTGATAATAATACTGATAATAAACTTCTGTTATACATGGTGAGAGTGAGGTTAAATAAACAAAGGTATTAGAGAAAATTTTTTAAACTAGGAAAGTTTAATAATCGTTTGATAATTAATTGCTTAAGTATTCATCGGGTTAGGATGGCTCAGCATGATAAAATAAAATGTTGAAACAGAGATGAAATGTAATCGGAATGATCGTGGAAATAAAAACAAAGCGGTTGCGGGTGAAAGATTTGAAGGGAAGACGGAAGGTGAAGCAGGTGGCTGTAAGGAAACAAGAGTATGAAGAAAAAGAAAAATGTTAGTACATTAAGGCCATGGTAGAAGAAGAGGTTGTACCAGTCTCTTTTGTACACAAAATTCTGGTTTTTCAAAATATATGGCTATTGCCTCGGCAATGCAAAAAAGATGCAGTCTAATTGTCTTAGGAAGACTTCTACTTACCTTGTACGTGAAGTGTTTCTCGATCACCTGTTGCATATTCCAACGCAACCTCCATGAAGCACGACAACTGTCGTCTTACTAATATCGTTTACATTCATATGTGAGAAGTGTTATTCCCCATAACTCTATGACCAGTGCACCGTATAAATTATCAACCTGACTGATTAAACTAATGCAGCAAAGACTATATTCTGTAACGATTTGATCTTGCCTGTACACTGGTATTTGTCATGTAACAGACTTCTACTTACCTTGTAGATGACTTTGAACACAGAGTCTGTCTTGATTGAGTGACCTGTGTTCACAAGGTGTTCGATTATAAAACTTCTTATTAAGCCGTTGCCACCTCTTTTTAGCCGCGCCGGACAATGTTCTTCAATTCTTTTGGATAAAGTACGCATCGAACAACTTATATACTTAGCTCCACAAGAGCAGGTAAATTGGTAAAAATGCACATTGAGCTGGTCAGATGCAATGATTTATCTTTCATAGCATCAATCTTAATTATTATTGCACAAATATTTGTACTAATATCCGGTTTCACTCTGTATACTATTACATAAATCTAAATGTATTCATCTGAGTGCATTAAAGGATTTTTATTTTATTTTTCTAAATTGCTGGTTTCCTTCTGAGGTTGATATTCATTATACAATTATTATTCTTATCATGGATCAAAACTTTTCACTAAGTGTTCACTTCTTTTCTCTCTTCTTTCCCTCTAAATAAATATTATTCTTAAGATTACGAAGTTTGTAATTAAAACAATAACTCGTGTTACACTTAAATTAAATTCTCAGACCCGTTTTATCTTCACTATGCATATACGACTACTCATACATATTGATATTTTATTATCCTTTCCACTCAATTGAGACTTTCGTCGCATCACTCTAAACTATAACTGCACAAACATTTATTCTAGCGTCATATCTTACTGCAATTATAAGTTATTTTTCTTAATTATTTTTGTTACTAATTTAACGATACACACATAGTCGTTTATTCTTGTTCTGTGTTCATAAACACGCCTATTAGACTGTTTGCGTATTTCACGTCTCCTTTATTTCTATTCCCTTATTTTCTCCATTTCCTTCTTTAAACTCAATTCAATATTCTTCTCAATTGCACAGACCCGATTTATTATTATTAATATTCTACTATTATTGCTCTAATTTTTTTTAAATGGCAAGTATAATGCTGACATTATTGAAAATTGTGTATTATTACATTTTTTGAAGAAACCCGAAATGGTTTCTTCACAACACTTATGTACCCATAAGATGTTTGTGAATAATAATAATAATAATAATAATCATTGGTGGACAGTGAACGGCTAGAGAATAATATTAGCAATGTTGCTGTGAAGAATGTTCTGTTTGAAGAATCCGAAATTCTCCTCTTTAAGATATGTGCGGCTCCATCACCTTTGAAGTCGATGTTCATGTATAAAATTTTCTTTTCTACTGTAATTGTTTGTGATTTTGGCATTTTCGGCTTCATGTTCTTATCAATGAATATAGAAGGATACCCGTTTTTGATAAGTATCTCTTTTAAAAGGCTCAATTCTTCTTTTACGACCACAAGAATACGAAGAATCTGTAGCCCCGAGGCCTGCCATGCTTCTTGCCCCTTACTTTTCTTACCCTCTTTTTAGCCCTCTCAAGTTATGTCATTGGAAACACATGTGCAGCAGGTGACCTTGTCTTGCGCCATCATTATTGCGCCAGATGTTCCAGAAGGATATTAGGTCGCGGATTCTGGAAGCTTTCAACTATACGTGAAGTGTTTCTCGATCACCTGTTGCATATTCCAACGCAACCTCCATGAAGCACGACAACTGTCGTCTTACTAATATCGTTTACATTCATATGTGAGAAGTGTTATTCCCCATAACTCTATGACCAGTGCACCGTATAAATTATCAACCTGACTGATTAAACTAATGCAGCAAAGACTATATTCTGTAACGATTTGATCTTGCCTGTACACTGGCATTTGTCATGTAACAGGCTGTTTGGTAAGTTTAAACGGTGCGAGTGATGATAGTAATTTCTTCTACTCGAGTTAGATGGAAATGGAGTAACAAACAACTAACTCCGAAGTCACACCTCGCGGTCAGCACCTAACGTGGTTTCCAACTTACGTTTATTCGATATACTGAAGGTAGAAGGAATACAATCGAATCTTACTTACGAATGGCTTAAAACCGAATCACTCAGTGACTATCGTTACGGATGCCTTATCCTAGGACTTCAACCACTCCGAGAAGAATTCCTAAGTCCATTTTGATTCCTTACTTCAAGCTTCTCAAAAATCCTTCTCATGTTACAAGTAATAAAGCCTTTAATCAGGGCCCATATGTATGTGACCTTCGAGATAAAGTATCTACAATCACAGTTAGAAAATCTAGATCAAAAAGTTGGGAAAACTTTTTTCTCATCAAGCATGCATCAGTATGGAACAGTTTTCACTGTAAAATACTTGTTTTAGATAAATTACATAAGTTTTTGAGACTTCTTGATTTTACTGATCTCTGAGCACGCACAAGCACATTTGCGCCATTATTAGATATCATGGGCCTTCCACATGTCTAAATCATATCATATTCTCGGTTTCGTTCCTCTTTCGCTTCATCTTAAGAGCTGTATATATCCCCGTAGCTATATGTTCTTCTCAATTTTTGCTTGAAGTAGACAGATAACTCACTCGACCTACCGATACTGTTTAACTACGGTCGGCCGTCAGGTACTCTCACTGATATCCTATATAGTTGTCAAGAGAACCCTACAAGTTATTGCCTACTACAAGTGGTCATGCATCTACAGAGCTCACAACCCATTACTTGGTTAGAATAACACAATTTGCCATCAGCACCACGTTGATGTGAGTTCTCTCCTGTACATTTCTCATCAATTAACTACGTTCACTTGCATTTTGTTGACTTACTGTTCATTACCGATCGCCATGTATATATAACTGTTGTATGCCTACATTTTTCCACCCACTTTGGTAGACGTGTGTCTGACATTAAACACCTCGAAATACTCATACTTTTTTATAAACCACTAGTTTATATTATAGTCATCCCTGGAATTACAGTCCATAGTTTGCAACTGCTTGATGGGCTTGTATAATATACTTATAAAAATAGTGTTTTCCAACAGAAAACATAGAGTATCTCATAAGATATAATAATTTTCCTAAAAAAGATTGAACGAGCTTCACATCACAAAAGAAAGCAGGGTGGAGTTATTGACCAGTAGGCCTTGATGGTGAGGGCGACGGATTTAATCTAACTGTGTTTGTGGAGCAGAACACGTTGTTCGTTGTGGCTTTTTATGTCTGAGGACGAGACAATCGATCCGTGATGGTAAGGTCTTTCGCTAACGCTCGCTACTCAAACTCGCGTTCCCAATATTGTGTTACATTCACTGTTCTACTAAGCCTACAACACGCTAACTCACTTTCATGTTATGACCTGGTGTCTGGCAGCAGGTGAAAATATGATAATATTAAAAGACAAAATGAGATGTGATTGTTAGCGTTTCTGAACACTTCAGCCTCTTGTTATGCACTTTCGATTCTGATAAATAGTCTTCCTGAGTCTAAATTTGGACTCATACTGTCATATCCTAGCGAAGACTAAATTACGAGTAACTTCTGAGACCCGTTAATGAACTGATATTATAAATATATATTCCTATTGTATAACTGTTCAGTAACTAGATTGTGTACATATATATTTATCTTATTGTAAGCCTCATTTTGACCTATAATTTATTATTATACGATTTACTATTCTTAAAGTATACTCAGTTTATTAATTACTGTCTCCCACGTTCACAGCCACTTTCTGGCTTTATTGTGCATAGATGTTATTTCCTATTTTATAGTGCGATGCGGTCTGTTTGGTTGGTATATAAACCAAGTATGTCTGAGATAAATGATTCGCATAGTGGAAGCTGTTATTGGTGTTCTGGACTCAACTGGACGGACTAGGTGAGCTAAGGACCAATAAGGACGCTAGGCTGATCAGACTGGTCGAACGTCATTGGCGTAGTACAGTAAAAGAATGAATAAGTCGTATTTCGATCGGCGAATCAACTACGTTATAACTAGCAGGCCACAAAGACACGACACAACCCACCTTCTTGAAAATCACAACTCAATGTTCTTTATTACCGTACTATCTTATCTAAGGACTCTGAGCACATTTCGTTCCATTAATCTAAGCCAGTATAAGTTTCACCTGCTACTTTTTCATACCTTTGTCTGTTCCACTGCAAATCTTAAGCATTGTTGAAGGTTTGCATCCAAATGCCTTGTTGAAACGTCACGTCCTTAGTGCATAGTGATAGAGCTTCTTGCGCCTGAAACAAACTTGAAACAAACCTGTGGGACGCGAGTTTTCAGGTCACAGCTCATAACAAGCGCTCATTTTATTTACTTCGTAACAACTTCAAACTTCTTAAGCAGTGATATTGAATAGATATGAGTATTTGAATGACCGATTAAACTGCCGAAATCATTTGTTAGATAACAACAACGAGGAAACAGTTCTTCATAAAATACAGATAAAACGACATCGTAGTTGAACGATTTCAGTGGCTCGAATGCGTTATAATGTAACAGTGAAATAATATGGTTTTTACATACATACTGATAGTTACGATGAATGTCCGCTTGATTATTGTTAGTGTAACAGCTGGATGCGTAGATACAAAAATATATTAAGACCATTGTGAGGATCGTGGAGAGTTCTAGATATCATCCAAACCCATATTGCAAGTAAATAAAATGAAATTGACACGACATACGCCTGATAAGAAAACCGAGCTGAGGTTTACCGTGTGAGATAATAATTAATGTAAAGCGTACGCTAAACATAAGCAGAAATGCAAACAAATTAACACATTTGTAATATTCCGACGAGTAGAAAAAGTAAATTTTCTGACGTTTTGTAACTCAGTGTAAGCTACTTCTTCAGAAAATAAATAACCGAATTAAAGTTAATCCAAGTTCAGATATTACAAAGATCAACACAAGTATATTATGTGACCTATCAAAAAACAGGTATGAACAACTCAATGACATTGATTACAATCTACCGATTGCTCAATTCGTACGAAGTTATTAAGTCAAACCGTTGTAATGATTCCTTTAAGTAGAAATGGTCATCAGTGATATAACCAAAGTTTGGGCGGTTCAGAAAACGTGGACATTTCGTATAAATTAATGTTATAACTAGGAATTCTCGAAATAGTGCAGTTTAACGTAGGTAGATAGGTAGGTAGAACTAGATGATCACAAATGAACGTACTTTACTTGTGTTTCGTAATAAGTCACCAGTCAGTTAGCTACAACGTAGGACCAGGTACATATAATATTATTATTATCAGCTTTATTCAATATTATATTTTTGGTACAATATAGAATTGTCGGCGCAGAGTATTCCAACAAGTTCCCGTTTCTTTCTTCTTGGTCGGTCCTGGCGATAAATATTGAGTGATCTCCAGTTAGATGTTAGCAGTTCAGTAAATGAACATCTGAATAATGTGCATTCTTTTCACTGTATATTGCCAGCAACCACATTGTCTCTTATTGAGTTTTTTGTAACTTTTACAACGAAAGGTTGTACACTTTTCAGAAACGCAGCAGAATAGGTTATGCGATTAATAAACATAATGATATATTAAAACAAACACAAATAGATAACTTGTTGAAATATCTAGATGGCAGGAACAGGCAGCCCAGATACTCAAGCAGGCTGCCGCACCGGTTTAACTTGCCATACCGCATCAGTACAGCAAGATAAACATCGAATTCATAAAAGTAGTTACTTCAGTGACAGTAATATGTAAAAGAAAGATTGTGTATAAGGATATAATACAGGAAGAAAGTATTAGAAATAAAGGTATAAAGTAATTTTAATATCACTGTTTAAGGGAAGACAAAGAGTGTATACACCTGCACCACTGTGATCGATTCTGAGCCATGTCACCAAGAGATCCAAGCATTGGTTACGAGAGTCACGCGGACCCCGAGCAAGTAGTCTGCATCTACCAACATGGCCCAAACTACGAGGGTGGTTGGTTAACGAAGCAAAACCACTACTTAAGGAATAATTTCCTACTATTCGCATTTGATATTTTACACTTTTTAAAGTTTGTGGGTCGTTGTAACTTTGCTCGACGTTGGATTTTCGGTAGATATTAATTTGGTGCTTTAGATACAGAATTCATGTTTGTTAGAGATCTTTTGGGAGCTCCATATGTAAACCCGCCAAGATCAATGCCACTAAAGACATTACAGTATTTTTGACGAACTCTATGGATAGAAACCATTTTATTAGGGTATCCAAACTGTGATAAAATGTTTGACTTTATTACTAGGTGGCACCAGTTCAAAACATTACCAGGGCATCGGTTTCCAACAAGCTTATTGGTTATACTTAGTTGCATTGAATTAAGATTACCTGTATAAATTTAAACATTTCCTTACTAATTAGAAACAAAATACCTGTCGTACATTTTTACAATCAAGTGTATGGTTAGTAGTGTTCTTTATTCGCAAAGATATGCTATTTGACTGGTTTTATTTCGTGAATTTATGTCCAGAAAATCTTTTTAACTGAAATAGATATAAGCAATATTGGTAACTCAAACCAAAAGAGTAAAATGCAATAGGATTATTGACAATGTTTCACTTCCTCTTATAACGAAAGTAGACACATTTCCAATTTCGTCTAGTAGGACAAATTACCAAAATAATACTTTAAATGACATGTGAACATTAATAGATTGAAATTTGTCCGTTTTTCTTCATAACTAATCGTGAGTAAAGTTCAATGAATTCAATGATCCGACTTTTATTTCATACATTCTGGTCCCTTGATAAATTTAACTAGAGCGCGAATGACAAATTTTACAGAGGTACGTGAGTTTATATTTCAAGTGTTCTCATCACTTACAAAAGGCCTAGATTTACGCAAGTAATAATATGCAAAAATTTCATTACATACCATTATCGATGAAGTTTGGTATGAAAAGACATAAGAAACAGGAAGAATGAACATACTGAACATAATAGTTAAGATTGACTGGTATCTATATGTTAACGACAAAATCATAAAGAAGAGGCAATGCGTATAACCAATCGTAAATATGATGTTAATGTGAGATTCATTAAGCTGACAAAACAACTGCGATATGATTCATATTATTGCAAACAATAAATGTCATCAGCGTACCGCCTGTAAAATGTCACATCTTCAATTTCGTGTTTGTTTGGTCATGGTGACGCTTGGAGGAGAAGCCAAAATGGGAAGTTTAGTATTGATAGTAGAAGTAGGAAGAATAGTGGGAATTGAAGAGGGAGATTGATTGTGAATACAGTGTTCTTGGGTATTGTTAGAGGTATGAGGGCAGTTGCCACTTCACGGTTCCCCACACCGTGAAATGGTTCTTCTGAAGCTACCTGACTCGGCCGTTGCTTCTACATTAATGTGACTGCCGGGCTTGCCTGCCGCGATGAGCCAGTGAAGCTATACTGGCTGGAACAATCGTTCCTCGAGGTACTGCCATGCCAAGGAGATCGGTTGAAAAACGGAAAATCTAAAAGCAGCAAACCTAAGGTCAGAAGGTGAAGACATGCTGCTGAATGTACAGATGTGTGGCGGCAGTAAAGTATTTCCTTCAAACAACCAGCATAAAGGCGATGCTGCCATCCCGTAAGGAAAGGTGGGGTTAAAAAAGGTCCACCATAAAAATGCACACGGATATCCGCCTCTGGCGGTAAGGTCTCAACAAGTGCGAAGCCAACACGAAAATTACTCACTAAAAGGTCGTGTTTAGCAGACCTCAAGCAGTTGTTGCTTGGGCACTGCGGTTACGCTCTCAGGTCACTAAGACCACCTCTAACTCAACTTCTTCTTCAGGTACCTCCAGAAGAACTGACTTTACCTCCTTGTTAATAATTAATTAGTGGAAATATTCATATGGTATATCACTTATAATCGTGTAATATGAACCCATTTTCAGACAAATTGATTTACAGATTCCCTTCAACCTAACACTCTCACTTAACTTTCAGGTACATTATTTACTAATCATCCATCTATGAGCACTAATATGAATAAAAGATTCATCATATAATCAGCAAATTAAGTTCAGGGCATGCCTCTCACCACTACACTCGTGATGAACTACTTATTGTCAACTGTGTATACAAAGTTCATCAAATTACCACTGTTGTCTCATGACAAAAATATATTTATAAACAACAGCACATTTGTTTTGTAGATAACTGTAGCATAATTCTTCCACATGCATTGTTTTCTTTTGAATGTTAATAATGTGGTCACGTAATAAACGTGCCTTTTATACGTTAAGACGTTAATTACTGATAAAAACAATGCATTTTGGTGACTTTTTAAGACACTTCGGTATACTAGCCTGTGTTTTATTACCATAATTGCACTTACATTTATTCTCAAGTGACCCACGAATCTTTTTCATTCTGAAGTTTCAAATTTTAGAAACAGTAATCACGATTACATTAAAGTTTATATGTTGACCAGAACACGAATGGCCGACGGTGTATACAGACCACAGTTCCCAGGCCTGCTTATCAAATGTATGTTCTGAATAAGTATATCTGTGTTTATTCCTCATATTTGAGTAAGTTCGCATCAGGGACGTCTTAAATGAGCGCGAGTTCCATGTACAGAAGTTTGGTCTTTGCACTCAAATCATCGTCATTGTCGGTGCTGTGGCCCACACTTGACCATCAGACCACATCATCTGGAAAGGAATCTGATTATAATATTCCCTTACTTTGACCAATAATTAGCGACAGTTATAAGTGATCGGAAATAATAACATGTAAGGTAGACAACAAGCTGGTCTCTAAATGCCTTTAGAAAATACAAACATCATACTCAAATCCGCATGATGCCATTAAGCTTAACGGATGATTAGTCTATAAAATTCGAGGCATGTAAGATTTAATTGTTGCAATTACCACAGGATTTACATTAACAAGCTACTCAATTAGGTTGGTATGTCATAGCGCACACTGATTATGGAAACATTGGATAAATATGAATGTTAGTAAAACTCATTTGTACAAAATTTGGCGAGATCGTGCAGGTTGTGTTGCGAAAAGAAACTGATGATTGAGAATATATTCAAGCAAAGTCCAGAGCTACCTATAACAAGAAGCAATGCCGTAAATGCATAACTAGTAAGTCAAAGACATCAACTTTTACGTTATATTTTTTGCTTCCCGATAGCGTATTCAGATAAATATCGGAAATATTAGTGAAGGCACAGGTCAAAGTCATATGTTCCATAGATGTGTGTCTGGTGGTATACTACAAGGGTGATAAAAAAGAGATAGAAGAAGGGAAGCGCGAGGTAAATTTTACTTACGCAATTCATGTTGCAGGGCCAGCAAAATGTCACTAAGCCCTAGCCAAATCATACGACAGTTGGGTCATTGAATATCGAGCAAATCATCTATCTTCGTCAAGGTCGGGGACAATCAGCGCGCATCAGTTAGTCGTATGCCATGGACTGGCCCATGCGGCATCGGTCTCTTTATTTCGCTTGTATCTACTTTAACTAATATATTTCTGTAACAACGTCCTCTGTGTTGTACAGTCTTCGCAGCATCTATGGTACCTTGATACGTCAATGGGGTAGTCCACGTTAAGTGCTGACCACGAGGTGTTTGTCACAACATTTACGTCTAACTCGAGTAGGCCTCCAATCATTTCGACATAGATCATCTACGTTGGTGATCTACAATGTCTTTCCTTATACTAAATGCTTCAACTGTAGTAAAAGTAGACTCATAGTAGATTAACAAAATTACTGTTCATTTCGTCACCATGGATGATGAACCCTGCAAATTGGTAGGTGTGTTTGAGTCGTATAACTTTATATAGTGTCCAGTAAGACTAATGAGATCAGAACCAATGTCGAAGACCTAAAGAACTGTTTATATTAGAAATTTATTTACTGCTACACATTTATCCTAATAGTGACAACAATCTATTCATTTCTTATTGGGAAAAAATATCCGATCATTTAACGATTCCACTACGAAATAACTCATCCTCGACATTCAGAGGTTCAAAGACTTAACCGTCAAATATAACCTCTGTCAAAACTTCTCTAATATCAAAATGCTAGTTGCTTTAAGAGACTGTGAGCTGCCGCATCGCCGTTGCTTTAATACCGTTATTGAAACTTTAAGTCCTTTAACACCCAGATATAGTATATGTAATGTCAGTGGATCAGGAATTGCGACAGTTATATTCACAGCCAAAGAGCGAAGACAAAAGCTCATGGAACTGGAAATACAGCAAGGAAATTTCCAATATAAAGTGACTTCTCAAAAATATAACAGTCAAAACATTTGCGAATTGTCAGGCTGGAATCTATTATTTTGGCACCCAAAATATCATCGTAGTCGAGCAACTTTGTATTGTGAAATCATGTTTGCTTTATGTTAACAAAATCAAGGCACTTATTCACTAACAACTTATCGTTGTAGACTTTCTGTTGATTTGGTCTTTCGGTGATAACACTTGTTCTAGGTGCTGTAACTGTCGTTTGATATCAATGTGCCGATGTTTTGCTTTCGGAATAACAAATCGTTAAAGTTATTGTAGCAATTTTTTCGCTTATCGACAACAAAGTTTCAACATCAATTATTCTACTAAACTCCACAGACTGGCTCGATCATGATAAAAGTGTGGTTGAACTAATAGTTTGTTTCCCGTTACAGGATTTTATTTAGTTGTAACACAGAGGTGCTTTTTCATCTTAAAGAGACTGCTGCTTTCAGATCGAAACACAGTTCGCGGGCTAGTACAATACTGGTGGATGGTAATGAACGTTATTGGATCTGGGACACGAGTTAAACTTCATGTCAGTGATAAGGTTGTAGCAATTCTCCGTTTTTTGTTTGCCTACAAAGAAAATCAAACGTTCAGCGCGTTTGATGGGTTTAAGTTTGGTGAGAATATCATTTGTTCATCCAAATACTACAGCACTGATTAAATTACTCAATCATCATCAACGAATGAACAACACTACAATTAGTTTGTCATTATATTACTTTTGCATTACCCGTAAAGTTATCTTTTCACCGATGAGACTAAAACAAATAAAAGACTTTGAAGGTTGTAACCACTATTCACAATTTCTAGCAAAGGGTGACTTATCTTTCACAAATAAATTACACAAAAATCCGAATAATGATCTATCTATAAAGGTTAAAGAGATGCAAAATTTTTAAAAATGATAGGTTGTTTCATAACTGTAGGCGTTTAATGGAAGTGCATCAATGCACGAGCTTGTAATAATTTGTTATACAACTGAAATAAGCCATAGTTTCTTGTGTAGCGACAA
The DNA here is from genome assembly GCF_000699445.3 of Schistosoma haematobium. NCBI lineage: Eukaryota > Metazoa > Platyhelminthes > Trematoda > Strigeidida > Schistosomatidae > Schistosoma > Schistosoma haematobium. Next base: position 27,008,518 of record NC_067198.1, read on the forward strand.
GTAGCTCCCTAAAATAACCCTCTATTATCCGAAAACTGATTTTGACCTCGTCAGGTTTAATAGATAATACCGAATGAATGTATTCAATCAAGCGTCGAAGAAAAGTCTAGAAACAGCCCACTAGAGAATCTACCGTTTCATCAGGTGTCCGGTTTAGTGTTCTTAGATATATCTACTTCTAACCGTGTTGAAACGTATCTGTCTATTAATCCTTATTATTTACCTCCTAGTTTACTGCAGATATACAATCCTTTAGTTGTTTTGGATTTGAAAAAAGTTAAGTTCTGTCATGATCAGCTCGTATTCACATATGTGGAGAATAGATGACTGAGGCTTTTCGTCGAGCTGTTAGTTTTATTTTATATCAGCTCGATCACGATAAATCAAAAAAAGGTAGCCAGCAGGCCACGAATCAACGAATGAGGAAAATATGCACACGTGGTACGTTTTCGTTTTCGACCACTAGGTTGTGTAACAGTCATTAACCGGTCAAAGCTAAAATGAGAGAAACGCCAATTTACGATCTATGTATAAATCAAAACTGTATACAATGTAGAAGTGTGGAGAGTAGGCAATATATTTAAATATGGCCTCTCGAAATATCATATCGTGAAAATTCTGCCTCGGTCAACACAAAGAACCTAAACTCTCAATGGAAGGTCGCTCTTGATTGACTCTTCAGAGCGTGATCCCAAAGCTTGTAACAAAAGAAAGCGTAGACACCAGTTTTAACACGATGGTAAACTCAACTCCCCTACTTTATTTGTAGACAACTTCAGAGGTTTTCCCAACGCCGTTTAGAACAAACTTTCTGCCTCTTCTTAAGGTTTACAATGTCATTATGCCTCCTCTCTTCAAAATAGATAAAAATATCTTAGACCAAGTACAAAGGTGAGTAACCAAGTAGGTGATAAGGCTAAAACACAGATCTTCCAAGGACAGACTACAGCACCTACGATTATTATCTCTGAGCTGCAGGGGAACAAGAGGTGATCTGATAATGAAACACAACGTATTAAGTATGCCGAATCGCCTAAACACGAACATATTACCAGATCATCACTGATCTCCGTGAGGCAAATAGTGAGCACCAAAGTATGCTCTTACGTTTTTCCATTATAAGTTGCCTGCACTCGAAACTGTCTCTCAGTCAAAGTGATCACATCCCCCTCAGTGGATGGAAACTTGAAAAGAACGTAATAACCCATGGATTACCATCCCACGCTTAGAAGAACTTTGTTTGATACACATCACAGAAATTACCATGGTTATCATTACAACATATCAGTAACTACTTTTTATCTCTCTTATCATTATTTTCGCTTTCGTTTTATTCTTCTAGTTTCGCCCTCTGACAAATTATCAGTTAGGTAAATTAATTATCTATCCTTGATTATAATTATCTTCCCATAGCATGTGAATTCTCACATTATTTTCACATTGCAACCAACCAACTTCCTGTCCGATAGTTTGATATTCGTTGGTATTCAGAAACCTTGATGTTCTGAGACAAACGTAGTGACTCAACTACAAAATATAATAATCCAACAGTAACTACCACACTGAATAGAAGTAATTCGGTCGAGTCACTGAATTATCGCCTACAAGCTTAGAACATAGATATTGGATATTGGATTAGCCTTTGTTTATCTACCTTAAAAGTCCTAGATACCTAGTACAAGCTGTTTGATTGTTTAGAAATACAAGTTTACATGTAATTTCCGCTCAGAAGACTCAAAAACTCAAGAAATGTATGGTTATTTTGACATCTGATATCATTCAATCGACGTTTGCGTGATAAGTTTATTTACAAGGGTGAACCTCATCCACAATGTTTTATTTCGCGGATTAATTATGACATGTTATACGACCATCACTAAGTTAATAAAATTCGAGAACTAGTCATACGGGATGAGTCAAAAGCTAGTGCTTGGTTTTCGTTTTGTTAGAACGACTCATGGGGTGACAAATGGATCTCGGAATTATTTTGACCAAAAAACCTACCTGAGCTTCCAATTTTGAGGAAATTTTGGGGAAATCCCCAAAGTCAAATGACCTTGACCAAGGTTAAAGGGGAATTTGGGGGATTCCGACACGTCTGGGGAAATTTTGGGGTTTTGTGCCATTTCTACAAAACTTACCATAGCGGCTTCCTCAAAATGTGCCAAATTTTCCCCAAAGTTAAGAGCTCGGGTAGTTTTTACAAACATTTTAGTTTGTGAAGTGATAATATAACAGAAATTATTCGTTTATCCAAAAATTAAGATAACTGACCGAAAGTTTATTAGGATCAGACAATATAAACACATTTGGCCAAACAGGTTGTTAGTCCCTGAAACGTAACATTTGGGACTACCTTTACATTGACATGCTGGCTGCTTCTTTCTTTGCGCTTTGTTATTATCGTCAGCCATCTTTGACAATAATACCTCAGAGTATGTAGATGACTAGATAACTGTTTGTATGATTTTTCTATTATCAGCCATAAATATATGTATGTATATGTGTGGTTGATAGTAATCTACAACCATATATGGTTGTAGATTTCGAGAAACCACACAGTCTGTGCGTACTCATTTTTTTGGCAACAAAAATAAAGACGGCTTAATAACCACTTGAGCAGGGATTTCGCCAGGCGCAGATATTTAGCTAAAATTAGTATTTAACTCGTCTATGAAGCCACATACTTAGTTCATAAAAGCTGATGATTAATACTAAATAATTTAAAAATTAAAGAAAACTATCTTCCAATTACTTTTATCTACATAGTACCAAAATAATGAGTTCAGATATGAAGTCGCCTGGCTTTACTAACTGTGGTTCTAAGTAGAGAACATAAATAAACGACCAAAAATTACTGGACAGTTCCAACTTAACAAGATCTATTGTCTTTTCTTACTGGCTGTTAAGAAATAGCCTATATACTTGATATTAATAATTCGTAATTTATTTAGGACAATATACCAAAGTGATTAGAAGATTTTTCTCATTTTCAAACATTGGTAATACATTTAGTTGTGTTGCTTAGATTCACCTGTTCGTATGAAGAATCATGAACGTGGTTGTGTATTTGAATATAAAACTCCAGCAACAGTTATAAAAATAAATAACTAAATTAACTAATTCATAGCGTAGAACTATGATTCAAATGGATGATTTCAACGGAATTTTATTTCCTAAACTGGATGGTTTGACTGAAAAGCTCTTATCGTCTTTCTGAACAGCATTCAGGTAAATGATCTAGCAAAACACACATTTAGTAATTTAACTATCTTGCCTATTCTGAATGGATGACTTAGAGGTCGGTTTGTTTTTTCATTTGCTTGTCTTATCTATAATAAGATTTTACTCATGATTGGCAAGTACGCAGAAAACTAGATTATCAATAAATAGACTCAAAACCAAATATGGACAGCATTTTCATTTGAAAGCAAAATATCTTCGGATCACACTACACACTATTTAGTTTAAAGGTTAGCTTGAGCACTATTATTTCCATATTACTAGTTTATGTCTGTGAAACCATTAGAAATACTTGCAGTTTTTGTCATGATAATCTTGGAAAGCACCTTTTCAGTTAAAACAAAACGAAGTAAACACAATACCGTTTACTAAATAATCGCTAACTCCGGAAATGAAAACAAAAATCGAACATTTATATACATATTGAAAGGTGTGAAAGCAGACTAGACATTATGCTAAAAAGGTAAATATTGGAAATTTCTTGTTGTGAAAGCAGAATAAAGAAGATACTTCCTTTCACGAGTCTTTTTTTATGATTTTAGTATTTTCGAACTATATACTACATCTTGTCTGCTTTGTCGACCCTTTCTCATATATCAAAAGTTTGGTTACCTTTCATCTGATTGAGTCCTTTAGTCACTTGTTAAATAAAACAAACCACCATCTACCTTTTTGCACAATGTTGGACAACATAGAAGTAGGCTAGTGAAAAGCTTCAGTCACTCAAACAAAATATTGGCCCTTATCATTGATTACTGTAATGAGTAACATCGGTAACATTAGACTCCGGAGTTCTTCTTTTCTTGATAAGCGTAATTCATATATCCCGATGTTGAATATTATGGCCTAAATTCCGTATCAGTAACCCAATGAATTCCACTGAAGCAAATACATTTATGTTGTTTATTAATATATGTAGTATACAATGGGTTTACCGACGTAATTTAGTCAGCATGTTAAATCGTTAGAAAGCCTTTTTTTGTTCGAATTAAGTAATGATCAGTAACTTTTTCATTTTTTATCACTTAATTCATATTTGTACCAACCTGGTCAGCATGTTTACAGTAAATATTATTCTTACGTCTCCGGAAGCGTTTAGAAACCCATTAATTCACTGTACATATTTGAGATATTGATGTCGTTACAATTCGTGTGTTTTATTGCCTTTTATGTTATAATCTGTGCCTTACTCATTCGATAGATTGCAAATTTTAGTACAATATACAAGTTGAGCATTCTCCCACTGACTATAAATCAATAGAAAAAACAGACAAAAATGGCACCAAAAAGAAAAAAGAAAACCGGGAAACTAACAAAAATGACTGATGAAGAAAGAGCGATTTTCCTTGAACAACAAAGAGTTGCTGAAGAAGAACTAAAAACAAAAAAGATGGCACTGTTAACTCAATATCTACAAGTCAGTTTTTAATATAATTCCCTTCAATTTGAAAACTAACGACTGTTAATATAGGATAAACTTAATCATGAAGAAAAGTTTACTAAACTTAATAAAGCAAAACTGACACATTATTGGCGAACTATTATGAGAGAGACGAAGTCAAAAGAATTGAAAAGAACTATAGAAATATTATCACAAACATTTGAAAGAATTATGGACCGGTAAAGCGTCAATGTCTTAATTTTTTTATCAATTTGTTTGTTCAATATTTTTCAAAGAAAAGAAAGTATCATCAAAACACTTGTTGCGGATCTTAGTGAGGCAGATGAACAGCATTTGATGGCTCTGCGTTCTCATCTACAGAATGTAGATATTTTAATAGGTAGATAGCGTTTTTCGTTTGACCTAAAGAACTTATACTGGTTGATTATTTCATCATGACCTGTATATCACACCCAACAGTTTATTTGCCCTTGAATTTGTTGCTTGCATCGGTCGATTAGATAGTCTTGGATGAAAGATATGAATACTACTCGAAAATATTTGACTCGTGGTAATAAAGCTTTCCAGGTTGCAATAATAATAATCTCACGTATAAATGAAAAGTAAGAGGAACATATTTGTGGCATTCAAATCAATTCAACCTGCTAGCGAGAAACGTCTGTCAATTTACGATGCAGTGCCTTACTACTTTTGGGACTCGCTAGTGTATTAATTAATTCTACTGACTACTCTGTTGTGAGGATCGTATTCTATAGAATCTTACTAAGCAGATTAATAAAGGAAATCGTAGTGAACTTTTGAATAAATATCCGAGAATTTATTTATTTATGTAAAATTTAACCATACAATATAGTTCAATCAGTCAACTTTTTAACAGAATTTCTTTGCGTAATAACCATTCATGTAACAATTGATTATCCGATGAGATATCAATATTGCGGTATAGTTGCGTTAAATAATATTTACTATCATTATCACGATGTGATATATTTGACCAACACTATTTGGATTATGTAATGAGTAGCTGAAGACATTGTCGCTCATCAGTGATGTTTATCATTATCATGAGTAATTCATTATCGTCAACCACTTGAACATCCATTTCGCTAATAATAGTCAGTCATCACTATACTATTTGTGGTATGGATGAAGAATTAAGCTATAAAATCAGCTTTGCACATTGGTTGTCATTGTTAGATAGATATATTCAAAAATACTATATTTATATGCAGGCAAATAAACAGGTGTTATGCTAAACTGTAACGTATTATTGGTTTGTTGGTTATACTATTGCAATTAATGGTTGTCATTTGGTTGACGTTCATTTGTGACAATTCGAACTTTTACTGGTCATCAGTAAAATTTCAGACGTTTTTGATGTCATACAAGTTACAAACAAATCACAAGGTAGCCACTAAAAATAAAGGTCTGTGGTAATAAAAATTCATAATCGTGCACAGTTGACGACTGGAACTGAAAAACACCTTGGTATAACAAAAGTAGATGAAAGTATTGTGAAAGAATCGTAGAGGGGAATTCATAAACTAATAACAAAAATGAAAAAACCGTTGGCGGTCATAGTTCACGTAAGAAGTACATAAACCTTGCGAAGGCTCTTTACTCGAACACTACCAGTTGAGTCAGAGCCTATGGCGAACTGTCATCTGCTTTCGCAACCTCAAATGGTGTCCATCAAGGCTGTCCACTACCTCTGTTTTTTGTTTAACTTCATCATAGACCGAATGATGGAAATAACGTTCACGTCGACTGAATGATCGGGCATTGAACTTGATATGATACAAAGAAGAGTCAATTTTCGACTGATTTACTCGTTATGAGTTTTGTTCAGCATTACTTTCCTTCTCATTCAATGTGATGATCATTCAGTGTAGTATTTGATTTGTTTTCCCAGTATGATATTTTCTTCTGCATAATATACGATATTCTTGTATTCACCTGACATGAAGTATGCTCAGTAAGTGATTTGTTATAACTGAGTATGTGATTTGATCCTAACTATTAATCAAAATGGGTGTACAATCAATGTATAAACCAGTGTATTTTAGACTATATTGATTCGTCGTCGTCATAATGTTTTTGAGCTAATAAATTTTCACTTATACCAGTCTTGTCTTCTTACCTTCGCATCGTGGGAATTGCCGAGGTCCCTCATTCCGAGTATAAGTGATCAGCGTTTTTCCGGCACAGCAATCAGCGACGACCGAATATAACAGATCTCCTCCCGTGAGGTTCGCTTATCGACTTAGAATACGCAGATGACATAGTCCGGTTTGGTGAAGACGCTGATAAAATGCAATCTTTTGGTATCACTAAGCAACAATGCCAGAATATTTAGAACGCGCTTCTCTCCCTCTAAATGCAAGTTGTTGCTTCAGGACTGGTCTGCGTCAACATCTGAACTAAGGATAGGGATTGAAGTAGTCGAACGCGTCGACAACTTCAATTATCTTGAAGGTCTGTTCAACACTAATGGGTCGGTGTCTGACGAAATCTCAGCACGGATTCATAAATCTCTTTTAGCTCTTTCCAACTTACATCACCTATGGCTAAGGAGAGATACCCGTTTATCAATTAAGGGACGAGTATACTGTGAGACAGTTCGTCCTGTTCTACTTTACGGCTGCGAAACGTGGGCATTAAGGGTAGAGAATACTCGTAAACTACTAGTATTTGATTACAGATGTCGTAGAAATATTGCTCGCGCCTTCTATGATCAGTGGGTAAGTAATGGTGAGGTTATACTCAGAGTATTAGGGAATGATGGTAAGTCAGTTGATGAGGTTATGAATCTTCACTGATTGAGATGGTTAGGCTACGTGTTGCTTATGCCTAAACACCGATTACCACGACGTGCAATGCTAACCGGTGTTGCGGATGGTTGGAAGAAGGTTAGGCGCGAACAAACAAAAACGTGGAATCAGTTCATAAAGTCATTAACTTCGAATCCGAGCCATGTCGGTAGATGCAGACTACTTGCTTGGGGTCCGCGTGACTCTCGTAACCAATGGTTGGAGACTCTTGGTGACATGGCTCAGAATCGATCACAATGGCGTAGGTGTATACACTCCCTTTCTTCCCTTAAACTATGAGATTAAATCGCTTCATATCTTTCTTTCTATGTACTAGACCTTTCTTCCTGTACTATATTCTAATATGAAATCTTTCTTTTATATATCACCAACATTGACCTAACTACTTCTATGAATCTGGTGTTCATCTTGATGTGCTAATGCGGTATGGCAACTTGGACCGATGCACATATGTGCCTGGTCCTACGTTGTAGCTGACTGACTGATAGTTCACGTAAGAACACTGTGTAGAAATTTTTTATTCAAATATGAGTATTTCTTGTTAAAACACAAAATAAATACACAGCAAGATACTGGATTCTTTTCATTTCGATATTTAGCAATATTTCAATCCACTATCTAGAAATTATCGATTTTCCAACAAATGTCAACCTTACCATTATATCCTCTATATTTACCATAGGTTGAAAGTACTTCTAAAGAAATACGAACTCAAAGACATTTTATGAATATAGGTAAATTGATTAGACAAAGGTCGTATTTGCTAATTGGTCTCGATTACTGATAGTTCCAGTCTTACACAAAAGACAAAAATCCTCTTATGGCAGCCACCAAGAAATCAGGTTGACTAATATAATGTCTAAAACACCAACGCTTAACTAGGCTCGTGAAGAGCGAACTTGATGAAATCATGTTGGTTTTGATACTGGACATGGATGTGTAGACTAAACATTCACTCTTTGCAAGATTGTGGAACACAGACATACCTAACAACTTCCATCCCTAGTTGTGTTTCTCGGCCTTAAGGCAGTGTTCTCCTCTTTAAATCGACAAGTTATATTAGCATTTACTATCATTTAAAGAAAAACGTCAACATTATCTGGAATTCATATGGTGGATTACAGTGCAAAGTGGTGCATGGAAGACAGCTGACGGATGCTTCCCAAGTAAGGGCCGGAGCCAAAAAAGACTGTCTACTATCCCCTTCCTCTTTCTTCTGGTGGTCGATTGGATTATGAAGACTTCGACGTCTGAGAGGAAGCACGGAATATAATAGACAGCTCCGAATCAATCAGGAGATTTAAATTTTGCGGATGACCTGGCCCTTCTATCCCATACACATCAACAAATGCAGATGAAAACAACTAATATCGCAGCAGCCTCTGTATCAGTAGGCCTCAACATACACAAGGGAAAGAGCAAGATCCTCAAATACAATACAGAGAACACCAACCCAATCGCACTTGATGGAGAAACTCAGGAAGAGGTGGAAACTTTCACGTGCCTGGGTAGTATCATCAATGAACAAGGAAGGATCTGATGCAGACGTAGAGGTGAGGATTGGCAAAGCAAGAACCTCATTCATATAGTTGAAGAACATATGGAACTTAAAAACACTGTCAATCAATATCAAAGTCAGAATCTTCAATGCGAACGTCAAGATAGATCTACTGTACGGAGCTGAAACTTGGAGAATTACCGCAACTATCATCAAAAAGGTACAAGTATTTATAAACAACTTTCTACGTAAGATTCTGAATGTCCGTTGGCCGGATACCATCAGTAACAGCCTACTATGGGAGAGAACAAACCAACTTCGAGCTGAGGAGCAAATTAGAAAAAGACGTTGGAGGTGGATAGGACACACATTGAGGAAATCATCAAAGTGCATCACGAAGCAAGCGCTAACTTGGAATCCTAATGGGAAACGAAAAAGAGGAAGTACAAAAAGCACACTGCGTCAAGATTTGGAAGCAGATATGAAAAGGATGGAGAGCAACTGGAAAGAACCGGAAAGGAATGCCCTGGACAGAGTTAGATGGAAAATGTTTGGGAGTAGCCTATGCTCCTCCATGAGTGGTAAAATGCCTTAGTCAGTAGTTCAGTATCATTTAAAGATGTATCAAAGGAATATATTACTTCAGTCAAAGTTTTCTCGAATATTATAATATTGGATCAAAGCATGTAGGAAACTTCCATCGTAATTGATGATTCCAAGTGCCACAACGATGAACACATGTGCAAGGCTTTACAATAGGTTGGACTGACTTCGCAACATCGTTCATCAATAGAAATACTTAAATTTAGGTGACATATAGTGTCATCACGGTTTTCTTCTTCAGCAAGAAATGTAAGTACATTCTGGATATTCACAACATTCTCCAACATTCATTTTATAAAATTCACTAGCACATACTTCTATAATGAATCTGTATTCATTCCCTTACAAGATCAGTCGTCCAATTAAGTCCTTCTCATTGAGTAATTAATGGTTAGGAAAATACTAATGACTGATTCGATTTTGTAGCTGTCTTATATAAAACAGTTTAATAAGGTGGAATTTAACATGCTTTATTTCAATCAATATGAGATAAGGAGTTGATGATCATCATTACGTAACTATAGTGGTACTTAAACAAGAGTTAATAAAATAATTTTGTCCTAATTGTTAGATGTAATTAATTTTCTCACTTCATCTTTCTTATGAAAATTAGATTTACAAAATCAAAGATTACATAAACTAAAAACTAATTATGAAAAGGAATCGCACTCTTTGGTAGAAGAATTCTTAAAAGGTAGATCGTATATATATATATTCTGTATTTAAAACTGTTCAAATAACATACTTTTCCGCAAATCAGAAGAAAACTTTACTAAGCAACAACACGATAAACAAGTCAATGACTTAAAAGATATATTTGTTGCACTGGATTCTACATATACTGCCAAAGCACATGAAGCTGTAATTGATCAGACTAGTTTGAAGGATGATCTGAAGAATAAAGTAAGTCAATTGATATTTCTATGAATTTTATTGACTTTGAATTTAGGACTTTAGATATCACTCATGTTACTAAGACATTAAAGTAAAAATACAATTTACTTGAGCTAGAATCCACAATTTTTCATCCCAGTACAGTTAAGTAATATGGTTATATCCGATTTAAACTGACATGAACTTTTAGGTAACGTATGTTTTGGTTAGTTTTAAAAATCCCCCTACTCTCACGCTTAAAATCAAACAACAGAAGGTTAGACGAGTGATAACATTTATCTTTACCACCCGGATTTCTGGTTGTATAAGTACAATACCAAGGTATAACATTCAGCTTTTAAAAATCTTTATTCATGCATAACTAGGACATTACTTTTACAAAGCTCTGTAACATTAATTATAATTAAGTGACTTTAGTTGATAAAGTATAGAGGATATTACAGCAATAACCAAGTTAAGCGTTTGTAGTGGAATCATCGAGTGAGTAGTGATAAAGTTGCCCAGAAAGATTCAGATAAAGGTGAATCGGCTGATAAAATCATATGCAACGGTGATCATCAAATTGATTGAGAGATGTGATACTGTGACGTGTGCTGCTTATATCGACAGACATAAGTAGTATGTAACATTGTTTTGTCACCGTACTCCACTTTAAAATAATTAGCGTAGGCCGAAGAGATTTACATTAAGCTAAACAAGTGAAGATTAATTAATGCAAAATGGGAGGCCAGCAGGCCACTAACTGTTGATATGAGTTAAGCATGAAAGTGGAGGTTTACTTTCATCCTGACGTCAAAAATAAAGGTTGAAGACTGTTAGTTGTATTGTCGAAAATAGACTCCAGATCCTTATTTATTACGTTCTCCGCCTTTAAATTTTAGTTTTATGCACATATATAATGTCTACTCATATATTATTCATCGTTTGGTTTTTAATCCTAGAGTGTTCATTAATTTTTTATTTGAGGATAATATTTATCATGAGCTGATATCAGTTATAGGGTTACTGAAGACTAGTGGGTAAATGAAGAGATATTTCGCGTTACTTAGAACTCTCGATCAATGTGAACCAAATGGTGCTACATGGAATCGATCCTAGGACCTTCCAGCTTCACAGAGAGAATTTTATTTATACACCTGAGTTAGAATTCATTGGTTTAGATATTCAACTTCTGTGAATTTTGACAGTGTTATGCCCAATTAATTTTGTTGTCAAGGTATCACTTCACTGCCGATACGGTTGACTTCAAACCCTATGATGCTAATTTGTGTGGATTTTATCTCTTTTCTAATTCACTGTCATCCACAAGCTTGATTAAACTTCTGCTACGTAAGTTATGTTACTTAAATTTGTTATATGTAGTAAACAATGATTCGCATATATTTTTCATATAGAGTTTGGAGGAAAAACATACATTGAGAATAAATTTGGAGAATAAGGTCAATAGTTTGTGGTCTGAATTCAAACAGGCTTCCACTCAATACACAACAACTACCAATGAAAAAAAGACATCTTTCGAAAACTTAAAAGCAAAAGATGAACGTTCAGCTGCTGAAATTCAATTACACTTAAACAAAATCCAAAAAATCAATGATAATATATCGGCTACTAGACGTCGTATGTTAAAAACATCTAAGGAATATGAAGAAAAAAATCGCAACTTAAAAGAAGAACGTGATAAGTTAGTTGTTCGATTTCAAGTCTTGAAGACACAAATCAATAAATTACGTGATCTACAACATGAAAAACTGGTTAAAATGTCAGTTGAAAGTGGGGATGCTATAAAAAAGGTAACTGTGAAAAATACTAATTGTTAGTATTTCTTATGAAACTACGTAGTCATGAATAGTAGATTTTTTAAAATTCTCATTTATCAGTGCTAACTAAAATTCAAGACAGTTCAAAGTAAATGACTGCCTAGCTTATTCTAATAAGAGGATGGATTCAATCACAGTTAGCATCTCAAAGAGGGAATAAGCTACTATGAAATTTAAAAATGAAAGCTTAGTGAAGTCAATGTAGTTACATATTCAGTTTTTATTTGCTCTTAAACGTTTGTACTGTAAATGAATTCATGTAATTTCTAAAAAAATTTAAATACAGGTTCAATGTTTATTGGAAAAAGCAGAGAAAATTATTAAGTTAGGTGAACAGTGCAGAAAGTATGAAACAGAAGAGGAAAAAGTTACACCATTCTATTCATCATCTTTATCAGCGGAAGAAGAAAGTGCTGTGCAAGAATCGTTCGAAAAAGAACAGAATGAAGAGATGATGAAGGTGATATGTTTTTAATATTTCCTTTGTTTTATCAATTTTCTTACTTTTCGGTTTGAATATATATATATATCAGTTAGAGCAGTTTATTTTCTGAATGATATTCAGCTGGTCTTTTATCGTTTCATCTTTTGGGTTGCATAAAATTGGAGTGCTCCTACTGGCTTGTGACCAACGCCTGTTCCCAATGCAATTGTGACTTCCTTTATTTTCTGCATATGTGGCAGGATAATTCGTTTTTTAGTTTCAATATTCGATTTTGTAATTATTGATGGAGTTGATAAACATAGTGGCTGTCCTGTTGAAAAGATCGTTTTATTTTGTTCCTCATTTTTTGCGTGGTAGTTATACTGCTATGTCTTCGCTCTTCCGAATAGCAAGTTTGTATGCAGTTGTTTTTGATCAACTTAGAATTAGTGCAGCATAGGTTGGTTTATGATACACAAGAGTCTCTGGTTTCCTTGTATTGATTCTGGTGATCAACACATCTAAGAAGACTAGTCAGTTGTTTGCTTTCTTTTTAAAGATGAATTTTATATCATCAAGTATGTTATCGATCAAATTATAGGCGTTTTCGAGCTTAGCTATTAAACCAACCAGGTCGAGAAAACGTAGCTTCAACAAAAATCATCATCGTGAGTTAGAAAATCTTCACCTTCATCTCACATGTTTTCTTTTCAAAAAGCTCACATATGTCAACGGAGAACAACCAGTTTAGATGAGCAATTATTTCTGTGTGAAAGTTTTTAATTATTTTTAGCTAATAAATTAATTTATAATAATATTCTGTTTTAATTTTTGAAAATTTCAGATATTAAAACGATGCCTTCCACTTGAAATGTTTTGGAAAAGATTTAATAAAGTTCAATTAGATCGTTTAGCAATAATTAAAGAATACAATATGTTAGAGCAAGAAAACATTCAATTAAAATTATTATTGAAACAATATTTAGACGGTATATCAGTTAATAGTGAAGTTATATCTGGTGATAATTCATTAATTGTTATAAATGGACGATCAAATTTAAAGTGAGTTTTATAAATCTGATAATATTAACCCTTAATGGATATTTGTTTTCTGCTTAAGTGATTATTGATTATAATGTTCTACATTTAAGTGTTATAGCAACTTAATTAGTAATTGAATCTTGTTACCAAAGTTTTAACGCACGGAATAGTTTATTACTCTTACTATAAAGCCCAAGCCTGTTGTAAAATATTTGATAGTAGCGTCTTTATTGTCCCTTACCATCACAGTAAATCTGGTACTCGAAGTATACGCACCATTAATTACAGAAAATTTTCACTTTTATAGGATGTCTGAGACTGTACCAAAAAAATCAACTGATATTTACTCGTAAATACTCGAAATAGATTTCCGATAGATCACGAATATGTTCGCCGTCTCATACAGATAGTAGTGAAAGCCAACATCACCAATGGAACTGGAATTTTCTATCGATGACATTTTGACACATGAAATTGATATGGGATGCAAAAGTGTTACCTCACTTCATTTCCTTCAGTATTCCATAATGTAACATAAGATGCAGTGTAACGCAGTAACTATAAACCATATTCTGTTTCTACATAAAAATCCAACCAATACAATCCTATGTTACAATCGATGAATTTCTAACGATTATGGTTATCCCTAATTAATTTAGTATACCTGCAAAAAATAACATATTTTCTCATTAATATTTTTTTCGTGTTTCTTTATTTTCTTTTAAAGACACATGAGCATAATAGATGATCCACGAATTCTATTGATATCTACTGATGATGATAGTGTACAGCCGAAAGAAATGATAAACTATGCTACTACTCCCGCCGCAGTTGACTATCGAATAAGACAGACAACTTAGACAAAAGGATTCTACAACAAGAATAATATAAAATCCAAGGCAAGACATAACAATGATGAGGATTTTATGTGATTTACTATATGCCTACAAAGTAATTCAATGCTGAATCAAATTAAAGAGGTGGCTGATATATAAATACATTCTTCATAATAAACGTTTTGTTTCTCGTTGAAAAATTTATTCACTTAACTGATTGCCAAACAGATAAGCTTTAAGGGAAACCAGTGCTATAAATATTATAATACTTTTATGGCATTTTAATTGACTGAAGCAGTTAGGGCATATTTCAGGCATGGATAACCACCGCTTTCGTCGATGCGATTTTAGATAGCATAGTAGTTGGTTGTGAAACGTTTAGGGACAACTGTATCATGAAATTATATGGATTCACACAGTCTGTTGTAATATGTTGAAGTCATCTTTATTAAAGATTTTTTGGTGTTAATTTGAAATGCGACAAATATTCAAAGTTAAAAATCTTTGAGTCATACATTTGTCTGTTCGACAATACAGTTTATGATGTTCACAGATCTTCAAACTGCTTGAAAGAGAAAACAACTCGAGGTGCATAATTACTAGCTGTTTCTTGGTTTGTATGTAACAATTGGAATTGACCGTTGTCTTAATCGACATTGAAACATGAGATCTTTCTGTCAGTACGTCTAAGTATCACTACGTTACAACAGGCATATCAAGCTGAGTGTAATACGGTTAACTGGGTCCTTTCATACGAACCTAAGAATTGTCTGAAGTCAATGAATAAAATTTGAAAGAAACTACATTCAGCCTTCTTAGATCAGTCTTATGATTTATTTAGATAAGAAAGAAATTGAATGCTCTTATGATAACTGAACAGACAGAGACTGACTAAACACTTCGATCTACAGAGAACTATTTAAATTAGTCGTCTTACTTGAGAAAATCTAAAATAATTGGTGACTTCTCAGTTCTCAATGAACGTAAAGCGATCAGAATATCATCAGTTTTAAGCATAGAATCACACATTCCAAGAATACACAATGTTTGGTGATAATAGTTTGATTATGTAATACAGTATGTGGTTTCAGGAAACTACGGATACTACTATGTAGGATCTATCCACTGAATAAGACAGTATTTTTATGGGTTGGAAATGAAGATGAGTCAAAAATGCACCTCAAAAACAACTCATACAACCTAATTAGAAGTATAAAAATATAAAAACATAGGTCTTCAATATTTTCATCATCAGCCTCAACAGTTCATAAATTCATAATTTTGCGATAGTGGTCGAAGTAAAACACACAAAAATAAGTTGTAAGTGAATTACACAATTTTACATATTAAAATAGTAAACCTTTACATTGACCACTTCTCAAATACGTCCGAAATTTCCCAATAATTAAAAAAAGAAACACTTTTACTGGTCAGAAATTTTATAAAAACTAATCACTTCATAAAATGCATAAATATGCAAAGAATATACATGAGATCATCACATAAAAAGTACACATTCACAAATGTTAACGTAATCATTCTTACTATATCAGATAAAATGAAGAGAATAAAGACATACATATATCACAGTATAGATACTTTGAAAACATTTCTGCAATTATTGAATACTACATTTTACTCATAATAATTAGTATTAATCGAGTAGCATAGAAACTAATAACGAACAAAATGCTAATAGTTAAGTGGTATATAACAGTTCCTCACTATTTACACATGTTATATATATACATATTTTTTTTTATTAAATCACAATAATAACAAGAAAAATAAGTGAAAAAGAGAGGATAGAGATAATGAAAATGATATCGGAAAAATAAATTATTTTTACAATTTCTTATTTGTTTGAAATGAATAAAGGAAACAGATGTTCTAAATTAATCCACACCTCTAAACGTGCTGGACAATGTGTAACATCTGGTCGACGATATGATGGTCCCCAACCTTTACCTAAACTTATATGTATAATGGGATTTTTGCATAGATTGTTTTTTTTTGCCCACAAATGAGTTTTGTGCAACTCGTTAAAATCTACATTATTACTATTATTGTTATTACCACTTAAATTACTGCTGTCGCCATTATGGTTGTTACCGGAATACTGACGACAAGATGATGATGACGCTGAAGATGATGAAGAAGACTGTTGTTGCAACCAGTTTTCATAACATGAAAGGTCGAAAACTAATAGAGAATAACCGGCTGGTACACGATATACAGGTCTATCGACAAGAAAGTCTTCAGTACTACTATTAAGCGATGAAGAAGAAGAGGAAGAAGAATTAGCATTATGAAACTGCAAACAAGGTGATGATACAAATATAGGTAAGTTTGTAGCCATCGCTTGATTACTTAACCATACACAACCATAAGTGGTAAGTGTAAGCGAAATTCCCTGGCTGCCTAGACGACAACATTGTCTCCAACCAGATGATTTATACATTGATGAATGAACAATTAAATTTGGTATTAGAGATGCATTGTTGAATGAATCCACATAATTATAACACTTTTTGCATTGTTTTGAAGATGATCTGATGATACTACTGTTATTACCAATAATCCTATTCGTATGACAAGCGATAGAGGGAGTGGTCGAATAATTCTCGAGTTCATTAAAACTTCTATTACAATCTGATTTACAATTATATTTTACATGATTTGATCGATATAAAGTTAGTAAAGATAAATATATATAGTCACTTTGAGATTTACTTCTATAATTTGAATGATTTTCCTTATTTATATATGCTTGTTTCGGAGATGAATACAGCTTGTCCTTTACATCACTATTATTATGGTCATTATCATTAATATTAACATCATTGTAGACAATATTTAATTTACGATTTGTAATTTGATACCATCTACGTCCAACATGATGATGTGATTCCCAATAGGAAATATTTGCCCATGGTTTAAGATGGTGTAGAGGAGAGGGAGAAGAAAGACGACTATGTAGGTAAGATTTCTCATTATTTATTGTAACAGAATGATCGCTGATAGAAATAAATCGGTTAAAATGCAGATTAGAATTTTGTAAAGGGTTATCATTTTTAGGGTTGTTAGAAGATAAGATGAAACTACAACTATGCATTTCATCATCAGAACTACTTACAGATGTGGAAGCAGTTGTTGTTGGTGGTGGTGAAAGTAGTGTTGTATGATTGAAATCTGTGGATGGAACCAAGTAAGTAGATAATTTAAAATTTCTATTGTTTCTCAATTTCTTCCATTTGGTTAAAGATGAAACAGGACTTACTAAATTCATGTGCAATTTTTGTTGTATTTTATGAAGAAACTGAGGTGAACAGTAAGTCAGTTTTGTTTTTGCATAGGTATCATGATTGGCAAGCAACGGAGCTGAAGAATTATTTATAATTGGATCATATGATATAACTAAAGAATTAAAATCGAAAATACAAATATTCATGAATGATGCGCCAAACAGAATAGGATTACTTGTAAAATTGCCAAAATTAAATAGTTACAGGCGTAAAGACTTCTTAATGAAACTTTCAAAAGCGAACGGATAAAATTTTGGTTATACTAAGGTCAGGAGTGAGAAATTAAGTCAAAGCTGAAAACATATATATCATACACCTTTAGCTATCGCCTACTCGAATGAGCTGTTTAATATGATGGAGTGGTGGTTTAGTGGTTAAGACGTTCGACTTTCAGTTGTTAAGCTCAAGGTCCGAAACCCCTTCATCTAATCCAGTTTCAGTACCCACGTGGCATTATTAACCTTCACACTTACAGAGTGGCTCGTACCCAAGTGCCTAGCGAATGCAAGTCAATTAAATCGAACAAAACCAGAAAACCTATCTGGAGCATAAGATGATAACAACCAACCCTTTAGAGAAAACCAGGATATCTTGAAACTGTGGTTTGATTATTAATTGGATTAAACACTTAGTAGTTTCACCATTTTGCCTCCAATCATTGGGCTGTAAGTTTAAATTACATTAAAGCTCTGCTTATGGTAGCTGGTTAATATTATTAACCTTATTAGACAAAAAACATGGCTTAAAGTCAATTACATAAAAATGTAATTTGGTACCTATTTGCGCAAATTAATGATGGATTGCTCTTCAAACAACTGGAAGGATCATATTTAAAAGGGAAGCTATATGTACAAGAATTATCCTTCCACCTGGACAAAAACTGTTACCACCAAATTGTAATACAAGCCTGAACTGAGAAGGCATTTTTAACCAGTGATTGTTTACCACAAAAGATACCATATTAACGCTATTCCGTATTTATTTAAACCATTGACATATCTATATATTCGGCTTTATAAACGTAATAGTGTATTCTTTATCTTGAACAAAATTTGAGGTATCCTAAACTGTGAACTACTAATGTTAGTTGTTTTTAATATATCGAAGTGCGATTGTCAAGACACTGCAGTATTACAATACGTGTTAATCGATAGTTATCATCGACACAGCAGCAAACAGCAAGAATAAAATGACATGTAAATGATCATGAAAACATACGGTTTATGCCGAATATCAAAATTTTACAACCACGATTTAATAATCCTCAGTACCATCAAGTTATGTAAGCAAATCGCTTTCGATATGGTCTGAAATATTGTGCATTCATTCCATAGAGAAACTAATAATATAGGCAAAATTTTAACAATAAAGTAGGTGTAGTACATACCACCACAAAATTTACAACAAACTAGAGCATATATATGTATATCACCCTACCTGAATCACACGACTGATCCATCCGAATTAATGAAATTTGTGTTTCTGCAGATGTCGATTCTGTTGACGATGAGGAAGACGATGACGACGAAGATAATACAGACGGTGGTAGTAATAATGGCATCATATCCTTAGGATATTCTGAATCCGTATTCAATCCCTTAAGATGAGATTCATGATTACTACAATTTGGATGATTATGGTTCAATCCCAGACAAACAATATCTGTAAAATCGAAGGAATGAAATATATTAGCGAAATGATTCGATGTAGTGAAAAATTTATTTTATGTAACTCAGCAAGAAGAGAAGTCCTCAACTCAGCTACTTCTTTTGTTCAATATTAACTGACTTGTTAAGTGGTTATTAATAGACATAACCTTTAACATTCATTGAGGTGTCATTAGTAGTCAAACTTCATAAGTTAATATTCCCAGAAAACTACACTGAATACATTAACCTAAATGATATCAGAGGCTCTGATCGTGAAAATTAAACCTTGAATAATAACAAAATTACAAAAATACTCCAGAGATAATTGGTTTTAGTTACATATCAGACATTTCACTAGATGTCCAATGAATTCACTTATTATATTATACTAAATAAAAAGATAAACAAAACCCATTATTACTTTATGATTTGTGTAATCTTCATTTAACAAAATGTCTTGTGTACGCAATCCCAATTAAAAATTACAGTTATTCCTACTTAGAACAAATATGACCCAATAATAAAGTGTTAGGAAATAATCAAACGAAGCAATTAGAATCTCTACTTATGATACATATAATTGCGTAGTCAAGCACATTTCAATACACTTAGTTTCAAGTATATACTAAAACTATTACACACCTACTTGTAAAACGAGATGACAGAAAAAAATCACTAAGAGAAAATAAAACTAATGACAAGGAACGCGGAGAAAAACAATAGTTGAGTTAAACAGAACAAGAATAAAAGTCCATATCTATTGAGAAAAATGGGGAGATACATATAAACTATTGTGATGTATTTTTTTACACTCAGTTAAATCTTATATACGTTTAAATCAATCAGCAAAACAGATCTATAATTATCCTTTAAAAAATTTAAGTTTATACCTAGACATCACACTGAATAGTAAGGTTTTCTAAATTATAAATAGAGTGTACATGAAATATGTATAATTGTAATGCAAAACTATTAATCAAAATAAAGTGATTACAAGTAATAAGTGATAGTAACTTTATTGTGTAATTAAGAGAACGGTAAACTAATCTATACTGAATTAACTTGGAGAATAAGACGAATTCTCACATTGTGTAACATGAGTAGATACATATTACGAACTCTGTAAGGTTACAGTCTAAATTACAAATAAATTTCAGAAGTGATACTTGTCGCAAATTGATATCAGTTTGGGTATTAGCGAGAACCGGGAAGGTTTCAATACCCGTCTTGTCTTAAAATAAGACTCCCTAGGTATACACACCAATGACTCTATCGAGGATAGAAACCAGGACCTTGTAGTCTCCCAGTGAGTGTGATACTTTTAGGTTAGTGGGATGGGAAACCAAGTGGTTTACCTTTATAACTTCGGATAATCGTATATGTATTGATGACAAACTTCGAAATGAGTCTCCGAGGTTCTATTCGAAAGTTGTAGGCTATGGAGACTGAGACAGTCATTACCGACAGGATTACATAATTGTCATTCTATATCGCGAAATGATTGGGGCTATTTACGTAAACCACTGTATTTTAACTCAGTGGTCTAAGACTAAGGAGATCAGTGCAAGACCTAAAGGTCCTCATTTCTAGCCCTGATGGATTCATTGTTGCAAACTTCTAAGGAGACCTAAAGGACGACGAAGTCGCTGTCGATTGTCCCCTCGTTTATAATGGTAAACCAATTGATGTAAGTTCGTTATGAAATTGTTTTACATACCAAAGTAATTTTCATAAAACTAAATCAAACTACAAGTGTAAAAGGGGTGGTTAAGTTGTCGGAATCAAAAAGAAGAACGACTCATATAAAGGAAGCATACCTAGGACAAATGCATTTCAGCAACGCAAAAGTACTTACTCTATTAACGTAATTAAAATTCTGTAACCAAATACAAATTCATGATCTAAATTTTGACTTACGGACTGTTTACACTGGAATAGGCAAAGGAAGCTTCGAACTTATTAAACAACTCTCGTATACATAGACTTATGAATAATCACTCCAAATTGAAGACAGTAGCACAACCGATAACATTGTTAATGACTTCAAAAGACAACGTACGGACACAAAAAGAGTCCAAATTACTTTAGATAGTAACATTAAATATTGAGCTCTTTCAATTAGATCATAGTTGGACAAACTTCCAGAGCTTGAAATTATCAGGAAAGCTCAATTAACCAATCAGTAACCATATATTACAATACAAAAAATACGTTATGTATGTTGTATTCGTAACAGATTCATCTCAGTTGGTGTATCATTTAAAACCACAGAGCACTGAATAATTGTTTTGTTATGGTATGGAGCATTTCGCCAGTTTGTATCTACCATGTCGTAAGGAACAGAAACCAGAGCCAGGAGTCCCAAAAGTAAACATCAAACAACTAGAACCAATCGATATGGATCCTAAACGAAGATCGATTTTGGACGACGAAACCACCAAATGGAAACCTCTTCTACAAAAGCACTTCAACTAACGTCTTCTGTTATTAATCATTAAAATGAGAAATTCACTAACAAATCTGAATGATTATTATCATTAGAAAAACTACAGGTAATTAATTCGCTAGTGTAAAAATGCAAACAACTCTGTTAGCTTTCATTATTAATTCACTGATGCTTGAAAATTAAAACAATTATTGAAAAAGACACTCCGAAAGCAGTCAGATTACATCACGGTTACACTAAAATAAAAGGTTGATCATTATTTGGCTTTTTAACATAAAAGCTGTAATACGTACAGGAAAAATTAGTTGACATTGATTCTATTAAACTATATATAGAGTATAAACGATATGTATGGAATCATTATGATATAGAAATAACTTTGTGTTCTTTAGAACTGGTTGTTGTGTTCTGTTATTACGTGAATGAAAAGAGCTAACAACAGAAAAAACTGACTCATACTCTCTGTACTTTTTCACCGAAGCAAAATGATAAATTATATATATATAAGGGTGGGCTTGGTCTAACCAGCAAATCTACACATCTACAACAAACAAGCATACTTAGAAAAAGCGGAACAAATGACAACTGAAAACAGCACCATGAATGACACATATGAATAAACTGGCGCCAACAACGAGAAAAAAACGAAAGTAGACAACGCTTAAAGAGTATAAAATCTTATCTTTAATTCATCAAATTATATAAAGGTCAATAACACGAAGCTAATGATCATAACAGTAATGTACAATATATAAATATAAACAAAAACAACAGTGAAAAAAGCTCCCACCCTCCTTGCTGTCCACACACCCACACACAGCATACATTAATACGCAATCATAGATACAAAGAAGCAGATAAAATGAACTCCTTTTAGTAAAAGTGAGATGAGAAACAGTAAGACTATTATACTTAGTTATGGTAGTAGTGGTACTATAATTCTCCGAAGCCACTAATACTTAACTACATTTATCTTTATCCTATTTATATAGAACTATTATCTTTTTTGTACCAATTATTGTGTAAGACAATAACGAGTATTAGAAAAACAAAGGGAATTCAGTAAAGCATACAGAAAATACCATAATGAAAAGTTCACATTATTCCTTCCTATAACAGAATCGGTAATAAGCAGATGAGAAAGAAAAAGAAATCCAGTCTAATATGTATTATATAAAATCATGCACAAATACATGGGTAAACACTACACTGACGAGTTCAAAATATTAAAAAAATGGTATATAAACATATTCGCCTGGTGAACATCATCATGCATCTGTTCACATTAAAACAAATGAATGAAAGTCAAATCCGAAAATTATGATGTATATATATATATATATACCGAACTGTTTGAAGAAGATAAAATTATGTATGTATATAAATTTTTGGTAGTAATGAAGTTATATACGGGAAAAATATATGTTATGAGAAATCTTCAGTAATAATTAATAAAAATATATCTATCCACAGTAATGATGTATACCGACAAATGAAATGTTCAGATAACAATTTACGAAAATAAAACTACGTAGTGTCAAACGTTATCAAAGGTCAAAATAGTCAGCAAATGAACAAGAATGTATTTATAATAAATATTAATTATTTAAATAGGTTAGTTTCATAACGAACCGATATTGGCTGAAGAACAACTACCGACAATTATGGAGCAATGAATAACTGTTCTCTTAATATCACTTATCCCTCAGAAACATGAGTCCGTATCTCCAAAATGGATCACTTTTAGTTTTGCAGCCAAAACCGAATTAACTCACAAGTTAACACAATCACTTTAGCATACATTATGCAGAGCAAGATAAAACAGAGAAAGAGGGTGAATTCAATACCATCTAAAAAATAAATTGCATTGAATATGACGGATACCATACACTGGATGAAGTAGATTCTCCCTCCAATAACGTAAACATGAATATAAACTAATTGTAAAATGATATAACATGTCATCGCTTATATCAAAGGATGAAGATAACCGCGGACATGGATATAATTAGAAAAAAGTCAAAATTCTGGGAACATGGTATTCACGTCAATTTGCAATCAAGAGGTAATATTGACAAACTTTATTAACCAATCTTTAGGGTAAAGGTTACACAGTCACCTGTTCATGAGCCAATCAAACCAGGATATCAACAGAAAAAGAGAAAAATGAGACCAGTAATAATTGTGAAGACATATAATGAAAGACTAAGTCACCAGAACAAGCTAATTTAACACTTGTGAAATAATTAAATAGTTTATATGTACTTGAAGTAAACAGTGATTCTGTTTGGGACAGTGATGAGAGCTTTCCAATTACATTTCTAAGCTCAGTGAGTAAAACGTGATTAATACCACCCAACTTTAGTATGAATTTATTTCTTTTAAATTATTCGTACACAGCTAGAAAGCTTTTCAACTGTACTAACAATCACATGCTATAGGTGGGCCTGAGTCATTTGTTATTTAAGTTTCAAAGCATCTTTTCTTGTTTCATGAACTATTTTACTGTTTACTTAGGTAAATAGCTTCCTGTCGCCATACTGTTTCAAAATTGTTACAGTTAATACTAATGAACTTAATGACGAAATTATACACTTGAACAACTGATTTTTAATTTGATAGTTTAAAGAACACTGTCTAAAAAGAAGCATGATGCTCGATGCTCAATTTTAACATCAATTCATTAAAAGAAATGTAAGGAGAATGAAAAACCCATGTATTATTTAATTTTGTTAGTGAAAGAAAGATTCTCCTATGACAATTACGTACGCTTTACCATAAATTTAAAATTTTCTAAAAATTGTTACTGTACAATATCAGATAAGCTATGAAATAATCATGATGACATTCAAACTACATACGATAACAATAAAACAAACAGGACAAAGATTGGATTTGTTTACTTTTGTGCATTTGCAGAATTTGAAAAGGATTAATGTAAAAATAAGGAGTAGTAATACTACTGAATGAACAATTTAAAACTGTACCCATATATATCCATATACTGAGAAAAGATTAGTAAAAAAGTAATCATCGAATTCATATTCACACAGAGAGAATTAAAAAAGCGACTTTAATTTTTTTTTGTTTTCATTTTTATTTCAATCGAACCCTTTGCCTGTTAGTGTTAGCTTAGTCATTTGTCCCTCATAAAACATTCTTCGTATCTACGTACCACCTAGAAAATAGTAATGTTTAAATTATTAAATATGAAAGTTCTTCAATTACAACATGTCCAATTATAACTGGGATACCTGACCACATTGTCTCCCTAACTCTATCTACTTTATAATATTTTACTAGTGTCGCCTTTTGCTATCTTTCCTTCATCATACTTAAAACACGAAAAAACTGCGACGCAATCATAGTAGAGAAAGTAAATGGAACAGAACGAAACATTGACAGCGGTATCCCTGTTTTATTTTTCTAAGTATTAACTAAAATCTATCCAGTCTTTCAAAACTTTTTTCGAAATGCTTTTTACCAGTAAAACCAACTCCAAACGATAATAATAATAATAATAATAATAATACGAATAATATCAACTACGACATAAGCAATTATATATATATATAATATGCGAGCAATTAACAAACTAGTAATCATACAGTGATAGTTATATAACAGATAAATGATGCAATGACATTTGTGGTCATGGTTGTCGTTAGTGTCGTCGTCGTGGTAAATGAGTAAGTGAGTGATGGATTAAAATCTAGACATTAAAAATCAGAAAAAATATATTTACTTTATATAATTCGCGCTGGTTCACTCTCTAACCCTATGAGTTTCTTAGTAAAATTTCAGTATGCCTAAATATATAAATAAAGTGAATTATCAAAGCTTATTTCACTTATGTGGGGAAATTACATAAATGATAAGCACAGGACGCCCTGACTGTAAAACTTGGCTCCAAGTTACACCCCATACATATAAATATATATAAATACATAAAGTGGCGCCGAAAGCTTTTACAGTTTGGCGCCATTCACTATCTAGTTTTGCCCTCACAAGTAATGACACCTGGCACCAAATGGGTGCCATTTAATGGCGACAGAAAATGAGACAAAAGATTTTTGGTTGGCTGGGTATATGTATGTGAGTGAGTCTGTTTGTGTAAAGTGGGGCGGGGGAGAGAATAAGTGGTAATGTTGACAAAAAATAAATATATGGAACAGCAACAAAATACTTAAAAATCCACATTAATATTAGCACAATAAATTTTACATTATATATATACATATATATGATAGTTTTAAAAAAAGCAGTGAGAAAATTTCTGTTATATTATAAACAACACATAATTTGACATTGAAATTTATGTAACATACTTAATACGATATATGCCTGTCCGCATGTGCAACTATATATGTATGTATACATATATGTCACAAAAATTTTGACATTATTTCAAGTCAATTTTTAAATAGTTATAATACAGTACACCCATGAATTCGAGTGTTTACTGTATATTTAAAGTAATTTTAAATATCCCACATTATTGCTCCATACATACACACAGGTAAAAACAAACATAAAGTAATAAACGATATGTTGGGCTCTTGGTTTGAATACTGTGAGAAATCCAAACAGTAAACTTCATATGTTCGGTTTATACTTGAATATGAATTATTTTTCTATTTAAAAGAAGTAACTTTTTGCAAAATTTGTATTTGCAGAGAATTGTCTCATGTGTGTGTTTGTGTACTTATTTATCCAACTACTTATCCAAATAACTTATTCCCATATATATATATATGGAGAGAGAGAGAGAGAGGGAGAGAGTAATTACGAGACAAGCAATCTTTCACAAACCTTAAAAATGCAAACTTAATGACAGGCACTTAACAAACACAAATAATTTACTTGTTACTAGTACTACCACTGCTACTACTAGAGTAATTATAAATATTATAACTAAATTCAATTGTGTGGAAACAATGAAAAAGATAGCAAAGGATAATCTCAACAGTGTAAGTAGTAAAATCTGAAACACCAGCAAATTAAAATGATGAGCGACAATCACAAGCCAATCGGATTGGAATATTATGATTTCACAGAGATCAAATACTATGGGTTTAAATCTGAGGAAAACTACAGATGAGTAGTGAGAAAAGAAAAAAAAACTAAAACATTTGGCCAGTATTAGTTAGTTTTTAATAGTAATCTAATTAATATGGAGCACCAACGAAAATCACTCGCTTGTGTCACAAAGGTGGCTTAACTAATCAAAAGTGAAACAGTCAGTCAGTAACAACGTAGAACTTCGTACGTACGTACATCAGTTCGAGTTGCCATACCACATTAACACAGAGATACAATTGTCGATTCAAATCCCGTAGTGGTAGAGGTAGTCAAAATATAATCAGAAATCGGGAAGATTAGGGTTTGGAGATGTTATTTAAAGAGTGTAATACAGTGAAATAAATTTGGAAAGAGAAAAAAGAGACAAGGAGGAATCAGGAGATTAAAATTTGGGCGAACACAAAGAATGGATGCACCTGCGCCATTGCAAACGATTTTGAGTCATGTCATTCAGGGTCTCTAACCATCGGTTGTTATCATCTCGCGGTCCCCAACCAGGTAGTCTACACCTACCAAAATGACTCAATCCACTTGTCAGTGACTTCATGGACTTGTGCCATGTTTTGGTCTGGCCGCCCCTAGCTTTCTTCCAACCTACTCCTATACCACTGAACATCACAAGTCGAGGCAGTCGGTGGTTGGGCATACGTAACACGTGTCCCAGTCATCTCAACTGATGAAGTAGTGAAACTTCATCAGTTGAGATGGCTGGGACATGTTTTGATGTTTTAAGATCCTAAAAGTTAACAACTAGCTGGGAATAAAAAAACTTTAAATATACGTGGTCAACAAGTTCATCAATATTGCTATCAATCGTATAATTAAGAAATGACGAAAACTAATTCCAGTCAGTTAGTCGGGTACAACGTAGGACCAGGCATACATAAGCATAAGTTGCCACACCTCATTAGCACAGCAAGATGAACACTGGATTCATAGAAGTAGTTAAGTCAATGGTGGTAATATATATAAAAAAGATTGTGTATAATGATATAATACAAGGAAGAATTAGAAATAAAGGTATAAATTAATTTTAATCTCACTGTTTAATGGAAGACAAACAGTGTATACACCTAAACCATTGTGATCGATTCGGAGCCATATCACCAATAGTCTCCAACCATTGGTTACGTTAGCCGCGCGGACCCCAACCACGTAGTCTGCATCTACCGACATGGCTCAGACTCGAAGTTAATGACTTTATGAACTGATCCCACGTTTTTGTTTGTTCGCCCCTAACCTTCTTCCAACCATCCGCAACACCGTTTAGCATTGCACGTCGTGGTAATCAATGTTCAAGCATACGCAACACGTGGCTCAACCATCTCAGTCAGTGAAGACTCACAACCTCATCAACTGATTTACCATTATTCCCTAATACTCTGAGTATAACCTCATTACCACTTACCCAGTGATCCCAGAAGGTGCGAGCAATATTTCTACGACATCTGTAATCAAATACTAGTAACTTACGAGTATTCTCTACCCTTAATGACCACGTTTTGCAGCTGTAAAGTAGAGCAGGACGAACTGTCTTACAGTATACCCATCCTTTAACTGACAGGATATCTCGCCTTCGCCATAGGTGACATAAGTTCGAAAAAGCCAAACGAGCTTTCCGTGCTGAGATTTCGTCAGACACCAACCCATTAGTGCTGAACGGACTTACAGGATAAGTGAAGTTGTCGACACGTTCAACTACTTCACTCTCTAGTTCAGATGTTGAGGTTGTCCAGTCCCAAAGCAAGCATTTGCGTTTAGAGGGGTAGAAACGCATCCTAATCATCCTGGCATTGTTGCTTAGTGATACCAAAAGACTCTGCATTTTATCAGTGTCTTCATCAAACGGGACTACGCCATCTGCGTATTCTATTATCAATCAACAACTTACATTTTGAAAAAGAGGAATGCAAAAAGAATATGTTGGCATTGCTAACTGAACTGTTCACAAGACTGTGTTTTGCCATTGCATATAATCAGATTTCCCACATACTTCAACTCGACAAAGGAAATCTTTAAATAACAAATCATTCAGTCGTTGAAAATCCGAACGAACAAAATCATGAACAAACACTAATGCTTGTAAGAAAATCTAATGAACATATAGATTCAAGGTTATTCCTACTTTATGTTGTTTACTTTTTAAAACCTAAAATTTATATAATACACTGAGATAATTGTAAACACAAATTAGTACGACAATTGATTAGTTAAGCTACTAGGTGTTTATGTTCATTATTCGAACAAAATATTTACATTTACGCATTTGTTTTGTTCTGTCTACGATTAAATTTTGAAACAAGTGTCAAAATGAAGACAATAAGACGTTAAACTTTCAACACAAAAGATTTATTATGAATAATTTGTCAAAAGTGAACAATCATAGAAAAAGGGACTGTGAAATGGAATGGCCAACATTTGCGTAACAGTCAAATGTTCAGGATTTCATAGTACGAATAAAATTGAGAGAAATAAAATCAACAAAACAGTTAGATAATAATAATAATAACAATTTAACACTGATGAGTTCACATGAAACAGGACACAAAATAAATAAACAAGGAAATTAAAAAATACTAATAAACCAAGGTATCTAAGAGAAAGACAACAAACAGATGCATCTTTATTACTTTGATTAACATTGAATCATGAACCGAAATTCGGAAGATTTAGTCATTGGTACCCGCTGGCTAAATCAGTCTATGAACTCAACTTTTACCCATTAGACAACTGATGAACTAAACCCCACTTCACTTATCTCAGTTGAGTGATTGAATAGTGGTAAAGTTAGTTTTTAAACACTAAGAGTATAGATCAAAACTGAGTACATCAATCTATAATTGGATGGTAAAAGTCAATAAAACATCCTAATGATGAAATAAAATAAATTACAATGGTGAAATTCATTTAGATTGTATTAACTGTAAGGCATTTCCTGATACACAATCAATAGTTATTTTACGCTAAAGCTAATAATAAGAGCAAAACAAAAAATATATATTTGAGGCTGAAATATTTTAGTGAATGTTTATTTTGAAAATAGAGTAACAAGTTTGAAACTTTCTGTTAACAAAATCATTTTTATCGGCCTTAAAGTCAGCATACGGTTGCATATGCATCAATATTTTCTTCCGACATAAGTATAATAACACAAATTATCAACATTCATGTGTACAGACGATTCATGATCATTTTATTTGTATAGAAAAGTTTCAAGATATGCTCCACTGCTGTTAAATATCTCTATTTATACCATGAACTCAAGGTTATTCATAGATCTCTAGCAAAGTATGGATGGACTAGTTGAATTTGATCTTCTTCCAAGAAATGTAACCGATTAATAAAATATATGTGGAAATTATATTTAAAATAATCTCAGCGATTGAGATAATTGAATAATTCTAACGTTTCGTCCGGCAAACTTGTTTGGACTTCTTCAGGGTAATCTTAATCGCTGAGATTATTTCAAATATAATTTTCACATATAATGTTTTCTCTATACTCAGCGCCCAATTTTTGTCAAACTATTCGTTCTAATATTGACGAATATTCGTATAAATTAATAAAATATACTAGTACTTTTTAAAAATTTATGATCTAAATCCTGAGCTTGTGAAATATGCATTTGTTTCGGGTGTGCCTTTGGTGCTAGCAAACTTCAGTAGCTGTTAGATGAAGTAACATATTCAACGTGGTGCTCATATATATATATATATATATATATATATATATATATATATATATATATATATATATATATATATATATATATATAGCTTTATAAGACACAAAATAAAGACTAATTACCTGGATCTGAAGAATATCTTGAGCAGTTATTTTCCTCATTAATTTTATCTTGAATAAGTACTCGACTCCAGTGATAGGGGTTTAAACAAATTTGTGAGTTTGTATGCTTTTCTGAAAACTGACAAGGTCCAATCCGTCTGTATGGGATGAAAAAATGAAGTTGAAATTGACTTTCGACGAAATAATTTCGTGTATTATTATGAGACTAAAAGGATAGCAACTTCTACATTACTCAATCGATATACTGAGTCATGGACAACCCGAAATGTATATTTTTGAATTAAAATATTTTTACAATCGTTGGGAAGCAACAAGTGAAATTTTACTAGACAGCAAATTGTAAGATTTTAATGAAACAACATACTGATAGTAACGAATTAAATATAATGCTAACTAAAAAATGGTCAGGTGGCATGGTAGGTTGAATGACAGGATTCAAACATACTCGTAGTTTACATAACGAATTGTCCTGTATAATAACTATGAAAACCTGTTTGCGAAGTTACTGAGTCACCTAAGTTTCTTGATTTTTTAAAATGAAGTAAATTGTCGTTACAATGCTTTTGTTTTAATAATGTTTGGAAAACAAAAAAGCAGTACGTTCATAATGATGTACTTTAGTTGGAAGTTGATATATAAACACGGCGAGATTATGCACTGGTTGCAAACAACATACACAAATGTATTAAAACTGGTAAACCTGGTCGTGGAAATTTATGGTTCATGTATAGCCCATTAAAAATCAATGATATTATACTCAACAAATACCTAGTGATAAAACAATACATTTATTTCATAAATATAACTGTGAAGAAAAAAAATTGGATGAGAAACAGAACCTGGTATATTATTCAATCGGAACGATGTACAAAATTCTAAACACCACAGTAAGAGAAATCTTAAAATAAGAGTAAGTCATAAAATGAGATTAAGCAACGAGAAGTAGGTACAAGACACTAACAAGTTGAACATTGAGAGTAAAATAAAAGATATGTCACTTGCACTTGTTTTCAACTGCAATAGTTTGGTTCATTAGACCCAGGTCTTCACTAACTCAAAGATGCTATACGAATGGTTCGGGCTCGTATAAAAAATTCACATTTATGGTCATGGACTCTAAGCATAAACAAAGAAATTGATTTAGACGATATTAGCGAGTTGATGACAAATACATGCTTTGTTGCATGTTACAGTAGATCGTGACAAATTTATGTGTAATTTTCGCTTGAACCAGAACATACACTCATATTAAAGCAAAGCTGCAGCTTGGGGGTTTCAAAATTTATCTTTGTTTTAGCTTCAAACGCCTCTCCAAATCCTTTTGTACCTAACCCTTAGAAAACAGGTTTGCTCCACCCTACACAGTGATCCCGTAACAACGGAACGATGATATTGCCATAGTACTTATTCCTAAAAAATCAAATCATAAGCGTACAGCTGGACAGATTACAGTGTTGATAAGCTAGAGAATATTTCCCTGGTATGGAAAAAAGTAGTTTTCCGACCAAACGATATCAGAGAAACACTAATAAATCTTTTATGCATTAGTATAATTACGCTAGAGAAATCATAAAGGGTTTGGTTTTGTACATCAAAACTTAATTTATTCGCACTCAACTAAAATCATTCACATCAAGATCATTAATAACATAGCTAAATTAAACGAGTTGAATATATACGTCTTTAGAATTATGGCAACATAATGAAACATAGTGTATAAATTAAATGATAAAAAACTGCATTAGACGCCATCACAGATAGAGAGTTTGGTACTAGTTGTACTAAACATTAATTAAAATTGGTTATGATGTAAACTACTATGGTTTCATTTATTATGCGCTTTTCCAACTTGTTCTTTTAGTGAACAAACTACAACTTATTCAATAATAAAAGATGTGACTTGATTCACACACACAAGAAGCATACGTGCACATACATGTACACCCCCGAAGCAGACACAATCCTATAATGTAAAGAAATTCAGTTAGTTTTCGGATTAGAATGCATTAAGGTCTTTTACAGGCGCCAGCGCTGATATATATATATATACGCATATATAATCCACATGGAATCATTCAAATAGCAAAATGCAAAAACTGAAGTTCGATTTTAATCTAAAACAGCACACAGAAAATTTCGTTTTATTGCACTACGTCCGAAATAATTACCCGTCTAAGAGGAATATGTTCTTCTTCTACCTCTATTTGATATCAAGCAAATTGTAAATGGTGATAAATGATTTGTTTGCGTCGATATTTATACATATAATCCCATAAGTAGATACTAGGTGGGCGACACAATAAATGGTCAGTCTAGAATGGCGGCAAACGGATTTGCAAACGCCGCCAGCAAGCGGGAGCCAAACCACAGCGACCTGAGTCGTCATCCATCCTAGTTTTCCCGACGATTTTTGAGCACATTTCTGCACTGTATATACACTAAGCAGCTGTTGAAACAATAATTAGTTTAATATTTAAGCGAAGTAGCTTTCAAGAATTTTTCTATGATCAGTCAATATTTGCTCTGATAAATTAATAACCATTTCATATATTCTGGTAATTTTTTCAACAACGAAAAACTAAATAAAGCTAGGAAATATATATATGTATATATACAAACATCTCTGAAGATATAAATGTATGTGAATCAGCGATAATCAAAAGGTGGATTAGTCCAAATATTTACTTGTAGTGATAATAAGACTGATAACGGTGGAATTAGAATAGTAAATTTAACTAATGTAGTAACTGGTTTGTTAAAATACTGGTTCACCTAATTGGATACAAGCAACTAATTTGAATCTGTAAACAAGGTTTGTCCACTCGCTTTAGCAATATGTGCCATTGTATAAGGACCACCAAAAGTAGCCGGTTGCCCGAAATGAAGGTAAGAAATTTCAAATCTACAACCAGGCTGTCGAAATGTAATAACTAATCGAGGAAAGCATACATGTGGTAAACGAGAACTCAGATGGAGTTAACCGATTTATTGTGTAATAAAAAATTAGTGCTTTCGTAAAACATGAAAGTCATGCCTTGAATACATTATTTTCAGATCTACCTTCAATTGTCCTTTACATGCCTCATGATTTTTCTAATTCTGTAGTTATTGTTATTGATCTCTTTCCCTCCCTGCTCTCTTTAATTCAATCTTCCCAATCTTCTGATGGAAGGCATTCCACATCTGATTGCTGCTACATACTACTTATATCTGTCAGTTTAAGTAGTATGCACCACAAACATTAAGTGAGGCTTAAAGTCTAATCTGAAAATCAGTATACGAAGACTAAATTATAAATGTTACATTTGTTTTTTTTCAAGCTACAAAGGAAAATATCAAGCTAATCAGACTTATTATCTAGTAAACAGAAACACTAAATTTAACACAATTAATCGAGAAAATACTTTTCTTATATGTGGCTTTAACACGCACGGATAAAATTATTAAATAAATGTTCCGCCGTCAAAATACAACTATGCAAACTATCTTCATATAGTGAAAAACATTTAGTCCATGAATAACAATTTTTCATTCTACACAAAATAGAGATAATTTATTTTTAAGTATTTTGTCTGGAAGAATATTAACGCTTGTAAGTGCGCCTACGTACATTACCGGAAACTCAAGAAAGTGAATATTTTGAACACTATATACTAGAATTTTATGTATGAGTGTACAAAGCCATATGATTAGAACGTCTTGTGAAATATAATACGTATCACTCCAATGATGAAATAATTGTCATAACGACTTTATTCTGTTGAAGCAAGCTAGGAAATGAGATTAACGTGGTTTATATACGATCAGTTACCCTGTTTAAATTAGGCTTATATATCGGAACCATGAACCGAACAATGTTAGACTACTATAGAAAACCTGAAGTGACTGGATGGTCGCTTCATTCTAAGGTGAGGATCTTCAGCTATGCGCATCCACGCTCTCGCACGCGGGACTCCAATCTAGGTTATTCGACTTTACGCGCGAGCGCTTAACCCCTAGACCATTGAGCTGGCACTCAACGGTGTTACTGTCTAACTTCAACTAATCCACAATACTGCACAACCATCTTCCATCGTCTTCGGTGGGTTACTGCTTCACATCTAACACAGATTAGCTCCACTGGTTATGGCTTCTCACTAGAACTCTGAGAATTACCTCTTGAAGCTAATCACTGATGAGCACATAATAATTTTCAGTGTTTAGTTGGGGAGATTCTTGAATTTCATTGTGCCCACTAATGAATAGGTTTGACAGCGGATTCTCGGAGTTCTAGTGAGATGACATGACTGGTGGAGCTTAACTATGTCAGTTGTGAGGCAGCTAACCACCGAAGACGATGGAGGATGGTCACGCAAAGTGTTAAGAAACCGCTATAAGAACCAGATATACTAGTGGTTTACGTCAATTAACGAAATGGAAATTAAATCAAAACATTGAGTCGAATGAACAAAAGTAGAGTTTAGACTATTAAGCTCCATCTCCATAGAAAGCTATCTAAGCAACCTCTTTAATTATGCCAATGAGAGGTCATTATTAGTAAGTAATGTGTAAAAGTCATGCAGGATTATTCTACTGTGCTAAAAGCATTCAACGAAGAAAGTCCAATTAAGATTGTGTCTTGAAATAATAAGAATCTAAAATATATGTTTTTTACCTGACTTTATTTACTCTAGAAGAAAACAAACCAGCTTTCAGCCGAGAAAACACTGAAAAAGCGCCGGAGATGGATAGGATACTCATTACGAAAACCATCAATCTGCACTATATAGCAAATTGGAATCCTCAAGGCAAAAGAAAAATAGAAAGACTAAAGAACAAATTGCGTTGGAAATCGGAAGCAAACATTAAGAAAATAAATGGCACTTGAGAAATACCAGAAAGGAGAGACCAATGAAGAGTAAGTTTTGAGATTACTGGTTGACAGCCTATACTCCATGAGGGGTTACATTCGTAATTGAGTAAGCTATTTATTCATGTCCTTTTTTATTTTGATCCCAAATACTGATTTTAACAAGACAAAACGCACTTCTAACAGTATTAAGTCACTAAATCGTTTAAGGTAATCATTCAATATAATCAGTGTTATGAAAGATAGTCTTTATGGAAGGTGGGGTAGTGGCTTACTGGTTATAATACATAACAACTAGGTTACAACTTGAAACCCTAACGTGCATACATTAGTTTGGACAGTGAGATGGTGTCAACAGCTTCTACACAAAAACTAACCAAAAGCTAGTAAATGAACTTATACTTGGCTACTGAGATCGATTAAATTCATCGACGTGAGTGTTTTCTAACTAATCTCCAAATACCACTATTAATCGACTGCGAAGAAAGATTAATTGCCAGACAAATATTACTTAAGTATTTCCAAATTCATGTAGTACACTACACCGTTGACAACCACTAAGTTAGTTAAAAAGAGTTGACCAACATAAATTCTTAAGGTCAGTGAAACTAGTTGACAAAACACTACCAGGCGCAGCAAATTAAAACATAACATGAAGTACAGGTTTTTTGAATCACTCTAAATGTCTCAAAGCTACTATTTCTATTACTAGTTGAGTGTCAAAAGTTTAGTACTTGTAGGAAGTTTTCGATATGCAGCTTACTTAGAGACAGTCAAGTGATTCAACTATCGAAATATGACTCTACTGTTGGTAGTTTGGTATATAAGAGTTGGTTTTGGCCCAAAAGCACCTTATTGTGACGCAAATCATGGTACTCATTTGGCTAAAAAACCAAAATCCGCGAGGAAATATACAAAATAGATTAAATTTACCTGAGATAATCGCCAGGGCTTAAGTCCTTCCACCTCCACGCTTTGCAAACAGCAAGCAAAATATCAATACAAAATAAGGCGGTCCCTGAAACACAAGTTTTGGGTGGAGAGTTGTTTTTAGTCCGTTTCGGTCTGAAAGACTCACATTGTGAACACGTTAGGCCGACTACGTACCTCGAACATCGATATAATGGACGAAAATTACGAATGACACATTTATTGCATTTCTCCATTGATTCCTCAGGTTGTTCGGAACTATGTACACAATCAGAAAGTTCCACTAAGTCATTTTGGAAATTCACTGATTTCGGAAAACTGGATGAATTTTTCACAAGACAATAATAACCTTCACGGCCGAACTTTAATGCTTTATCTAAAGCAAGAATATCTTCTGATGACAAAGTATACACAAATGTATTAATTATATGGAACAACGATAAATTCCCCGGAAACATTGGAAATTCCTGATACTGTTGTAATCCGTTACTAGACTCGTTCGACTGCAGCTTAAACAAAGGTTCAGGACTTTCTGCATACAAATTATAGACAAAATGGTCAGTGCACTTGTGCTTGCTCAATAAACATTTTAAGGAAAATAAGAGGGCTTTTTCAACTGAATCTGGATACTCTTGATTTATCAAGACTTCATCGGTGGCTATTCTAACAACAGCAGATAAATTATTTAGAACCATTGCCTGGACAGTGACTGAATCAGTAACAAGAGACATTATCCTTTCTCTTGCTCTACTAACACGTCTAAACTTGACAATTTTACGGATCATCAACTGACTATGTTTTCATGCTACCGACATGTGAACCACTTTAACGTCAAAATAATATTAGGCAAACCCAGCGCATTTCTTGTGACCGAAAAGTGCTGAACGAAAGGCTCAACTAAACAAAGTCAAAAGTAAGTTGAAGTCACATATTTAATAGTGACTAGAAAAATAACAAATAATTACAAGCTAGCTGTCATATCATTAAAACCGGTCTATATGAAAATCGGGGTTGACGAGAATTACTTTACATAGTGAGGAATTATAAACACAACTGACGAAATTTCGCGAGTGATGTTCTCAATATAATCTTGATGGGGTGAGGTATTTTAATGCATTTTCCAGCTATATGATGTTTTGTCACCTTCTTTTTAAGCCGTTCTAAAATCGATAATAAAAAAAGCTGTCTCACAGAAGTAGTTTATGAACAGATTTAGCAATATTTGAGGAATAAATTAACCGTCATTAAGATAATTCGATAAACATATTAACGGTTCGACAGTTAAATTATAATCCATAAATTATTGTAGTTGTAGCACAGAAACTTCTGAATTTCTCCGTTCGTGCCGAAATTTCGTTTTCACGAATATCAGGAGAAAGTTAAAGGCGATTATATTAATAAAATATATACGTATTATTATTCTTTGCAATCTTCACTAATACAATACTGTGAAAACTTGCACGTATTCAGATGATTAAGGCATGTCGTTGTTGTCAATGGACTAGTATTTCGTGTCACTCTTTCTTATTTTCTAGTCTCGTCAGTCGATGAGAAATACAAACAAACAGTGACCTACGTCTCGAATATTGACCATCGTCATACCATCCACGATAGGTTTGTTTTTTCCCTCAGATAATATTAGTATTTTAGGGGAAAAAGACAAACTTTAGATATCTTGCCAACAACAATGAACCACAATAACAAGTCGTTTAAAAAACTCCAATAGTCACTTTATGGGCTGTTGCATCGATCACCATGTCAAACGTTGGACAATGAGTTAATATAATAATTTTCTGGTGTGGCTAGAACCGATCGATCCAAATAATGTAAACGGACCCAGGATAAAAAACACTATAGGCACAGGTAATTAATGGGATGCCAACCTACACTTTAGCAATATTAGTCTTCCTCATGTCTACACATAAAATAACTGCGCTCCACTTAGCTACAGTCCAAATATCCTGCTGGTGTACATTCTACAAGTACTATTTTACAAGGAAATCACACGACCATAGCTTCCGTATTAGAGGTTACATATTCACCTAGTGTCAGGTTGCTATGAAGTTAGGTAATGGCACAAATTATGGAACCATAAAAATATAATGAGTAATCTTGAGAGGGTAAGGATAGATTTCTAGTGAAAGGCTCTTCAAGGGAAGAGTATGGGTTTCTAAAATGATAAA
Source organism: Schistosoma haematobium (assembly GCF_000699445.3). NCBI lineage: Eukaryota > Metazoa > Platyhelminthes > Trematoda > Strigeidida > Schistosomatidae > Schistosoma > Schistosoma haematobium. The sequence continues at coordinate 27,047,358 of NC_067198.1, forward strand.
AAGATGGGTGAGTAGATACAGAGACACTGAATGTTGATAAATTCGGGACATGAAACTTAGTAAACTAAAAGTCAATGAATTAGAAAGAACCCACTGTAGTACATGGTAGCATGCGTTTTTGTGATAAACCATAGTCAAGTAGCTTCCATAATTAAGGTGAGTCATTTGTGTGAAACGAGAATTAAAACAGAGATAAACAGCTTAAAGACGGATAATGGGACAGTGAACATTGAAAACCTAGAGTTTAATGAATGCAGAATGAGTGGAGGTACAAGGATACAACATGTCGTGGTTAAAGGGAAAGGAGAGTTCGTGAAATTTATTGGTCACTTATACAAATATACGAATGACTTTAGTAGTTAAATATGTTCTTGACCACGAGATCGCCAGCAAATATATCTCGACTTGGTCCATTAACTGCCTTCTGATATTTGGCTTCTCGGGGATTTTATGGATTTATTTGGTTACGTTCAACCTTCGCCTTCTGATTTACTTGGCACGTGTTTTTTGGTAGCAGTGTTCATAGTTAATCTCGACTCGACCCCACGCTACATTGTCCATGAAGAAGTGCGGAAATCCGGAATATGGCCACTAGTGCCTCTTAAAATCTATGAACAAGGTTACAAGTCATCCAAATTGGGTTATAGTACCACAGTCTCGTGTATGCAATGGCTGCCTGTCCCACAGCAAACTACACCGTACTTTAAAAATGTACAACTCATTAGTTTCTGGTTTTTTAAGATTAATAGTATATATGCATCCTTTCTGAGTGTAAAAACATGGTCGTGGATCATAATTTCCTCGAAGGCTTAAATGGGTGAAGATATATTATTTTGAAGTGAAGAAGTGGTTTTCCTTTAGCTGAAGTCTCAAAAAAAGGGTATAACAGGGGAGATCTGCAACTAACTGTGTAGTAGATGATGGAGTTCTTTCCCGACAGTCGGCATGTGGAGCGTTTTTGAGTAGTTTTCTCTTGTACATTGTCAGTCACATTCATGTCTAAGAAGTTGAATGCACAGTATCCAAGAGAGGGTGGAATACATATTTTCCAAGGGTGGGCTTGGTCTTTTTATTCGTGAAAGTTTATTTAAGAAACCTGCTAGTTTCCTAGAGAAGACATGGTCTAAGAGAACTTCAGGCATTTAACTGGCCGCATACTGTTATCTTAATGTCATTATTTTTACTGGTTTTCTCGTACATGTGTTTCACTCAAACTTGAACATGTTTGGTCACAAATTTGACTTTTATTTTTGTTTTCCACCATGTTTTGGTTCAGCACATGGGTTGACAACTCTTAATTTATGAAGAAATTCTGATACTTGAGTGAGAATTTGATTTTCTAGCTATTTTTGTTTAAATTCGCTATAATGTCAATCGATCGTCCTTCAAGAAAAATCCAGACCATAATTTAGATGTGACAACCAATACAGAATATTTTACCATTGGACCATCTTATACGTATTTATTATGTGTGATGTCGTGGTGCATTGAGGAACTCAATATTAAATGGCACTCATCATTATTGATATCAGAAGAGAGCGCTGAGCACAAATATCGGTATCTAATTTCTCAGAATTTATTGATGTTTGGTGATGTGATGCTTCGATACAGCAAACCGGATCTCAGGTTCACTAAAATCAAATTTTAGGAGTTTGGATTTTTCAGTTATTATCTTTAGTGGGACGTGCATAAGTGTGCATCCATGAGTTTTGTGAAGAAATCATTACGTTTTACCGCGTATGTAACTGAACAGAAAATATGGCTCATATTCACATTCCATTCACAATGTAGATCACTAACGTAGATGAACCGTGTCGAATGGTCGGGAGGCTGCTCGAGTTAGACGCAAATGGTGTGACGAACCGGGTAACTCAGAAGCCACACACATAAAGTAGATCACCATTCGGTCATGTCAAAGTACTATGGCACCTTTGAAGTCTGTATAATACAATGGACGCAATTACAGACATATATTAGTAAGAGTGGGTACAAAGAAGAGAGTGCGACCCTCACCGCATAGGCCAGTCCATAGCGTGCGATTAATCGATACGGCGGTCCATGACCTTGACGAGGACCGGTGAACTGTTCGACATCCATTGAACCGAATGATTATGATTTAGTTCAGCCTCCGTGACATATCACTGGCCAAACAACTTTACTTACATTTCAAACACATAGTGCCATTTATCATTTTGAAAAGAGCAAAAACAAACATTCTAGCAGAATAGCATGAATTCATTTTTATTTCGTTGGTTCTCGTCAGCTGCTTACAACCTGTGATATTTAAAATCATAATTAATGGGTTTAAATTACTTACATAAAAGAGTTTGATTGGAAGTTATATTAAAGACGTATTCATATAGTATAGCAAGGGTGTAAGTAAATTTAATAGACTGAATATTGTAAATATATACCTTATGTGATGAAAGAACATTGTGACAACAGTTCAAACGGTTAGAAACAAATAAACCTTGGTAGGAACAAAATGAGTAGAGTTCAGTTGATAAAATAAGATAGTTGGAATAAAACTCAATGGTGTAATAAATGCAAGAAAGAGTTTAAGGAAAGAGAAAAAACAAATTATTAAGATATAACGAAGGAATGTTAATCACCAAGGCAAGGAAAGATTAATAACCATCTCCTTTTGAACACATAAATCAGGCTTTTGGCGCCTGATAGCAACTGCTTCAGCAAACTTCAGAAGACTGGAGTTTGGCTGCTTACTAATCACCTTGAATGATTGTAGGGTATCGACCTGATGTCCTGTATCAAGAAGATGTTTGGTGATTGCACTATTTAGAGTCTTTCCTTCTCTTGTTCTGAGGCTTTTTGGGACATGTTCAAAAAATCTGAGATATGCCCTCCTTTCTGTTCGGTCAATGTAGCTGCTTTGGCAGGTACACGTTAATTTATAAATACAATTGGCGGTAACATGAAAAGGATGCTTATCAACTTTTGATTGAGTTATTGAGCATGTTGTTTTATACAGAATTTGAAGTTTGGCCGCCGGATAAGTTCTGGCTAGCTCAGCATTCAGTCTCCTGTTGATTGTGTTTGCAGCCTCGTCACCTTTGAAGTTAAGACTTATAGTTATTGGTTTTTTATTGACAGTAATTACTTCAGTATTGTTTTCTTTACGCTTCTTATACTTGTCAATAAACTTTTGTGGGTAAAAGTTGTCTCGCAGGCATTTTTCCACTTTCATCGATTCTTCTTCGAGTTTGTCAGTGGTACATATCTTTTCTGTCCTATAAAGTAGTGTTTTAACTAATGCCTTCTTGTAACTGAGTGGACAAAAGCTATTGAAATTCAGGTAAATGCCATTCCAAGTACTTTTTCGATAAATCGAACGTTGGACGATCCCGTCTCTCCTACGTTTTATAGCAACATCAAGAAAGTGGAACATTTCTCGTTTCAAAATGATAAAGGGAACTATGTGTATGAAATTTCTCAAAAAACGCCTCCGTGAATAATTATTTAGGTCACTGAACCACTTTGTGACAGTACGCTGCAGAATATCAAGAGAAGTGACGAGTCCAGCTTTATGGAGGATGTCTCACGTCAGGCTGTTTCCCGCGCCTGTTTTTAAGATCTTTGCGTTCTTGTAAACTTCCACCGTCGTTCAAAAACTTAAGACGCATCACTAAATCTCACACTGAATCAACAAAATTACTCAATACGCGACTAAAGGATGAAGCCAGTGCTTTTGGTGAAGCGATTAATGATTTAAACATCGTATGTCGGATAAAATTTATGAATTTTATTCGTAATCTTCAAATCAAGGTTTGCAAGGATTTCCATTAATCTCTGTCGAAAACTCTGATAAGAGAACATTTATGTTTAGGGTTTCCGGAAAACCCTTCGAAGTTTATCTACAACTTATCAAATACGAAGCTTAATAATATAGAAGCAGAAGCCTTATCACTGGGACTAAAATTTCATATACCAAAAACAAATACTGACTAGATCGATACAGAGGCTTAATTCGAAAGTCTGATTGACCAGTTAAAGGATTTGCAGCCAATGAATGAGGAAAAGAAAGGATGGTTCAAATCAAAGTTAGTTGATATTGGAAACCAATACTTCGTGTCATCGACACCAAAGTCTAATCTTCTATCCAGAGAACATCTGACAGCCCTAAGAAACATCAAACAAAATAATGAGGTGATGATTTTACGACCGGATAAATGTTCAGCTGTCGACCTAATGAATACAGCTGATTATGTCACTAAGATGAAGTAAATCCTTGACGATCAACTGAGATTCAAGGTAGACAAATCCTAAAAAGATTTAACTGATTCAACAGAAAAACGAATCAAAGGCATGCTTAGAGAACTTCTAAAAAGGAAAATGATTGGTATTTCTACTTATAATGATCTAAAACCACGTGGGTCACGTCTGCCTCATATGTATGGTTTACCAAAAGTTCACAAGCACGACGTTCCCCTTAGACCTATACTATCAATGATAAACTCACCATATCACAAAGTTGCACGCTGGCTAGCAGAAAAACTAGAACCGGTTCGTCGAAGATTAGCAACATATACGTTAAAAGATACATTCCAGTTTGCTGCTAGACTAAATCGTACGAATGTTGCCGATAAGTTCATGGTTTCTTTTGATGTAACATCCTTGTTCACCAATATACCACTTCTTGAAACTATTGATATAATTTGTCAGAATTATGATCTCCTACCTTTACCAGCCCCGGAATTCAAAAAACTACTATTAGTGAGCACAACAGACGTTCAATTCCAGTTTAATAACACCATATATCGTCAGATCGACGGCGTAGCAATGGGAAGCCCACTAGGTCCAATTCTGGCAGATGTTTTTATGGGGTATCTTGAAAACATGGTGCCTAAACAGACGATTAGCGAAACGACGGAATATTCCAGATATGTTGATGACACGTTTATTGTCTGTAACAATAAACAGCATGCAATCCGCATGCTAAAACACTTCAATAACGCTCAACCTAACATACAATTTACTATGGAACACGAACAGAATGACATGTTCCACTTTCTTGATGTTGCTATAAAACGTAGGAGAGACGGGATCGTCCAACGTTCGATTTATCGAAAAAGTACTTGGAATGGCATTTACCTGAATTTCAATAGCTTTTGTCCACTCAGTTACAAGAAGGCATTAGTTAAAACACTACTTTATAGGACAGAAAAGATATGTACCACTGACAAACTCGAAGAAGAATCGATGAAAGTGGAAAAATGCCTGCGAGACAACTTTTACCCACAAAAGTTTATTGACAAGTATAAGAAGCGTAAAGAAAACAATACTGAAGTAATTACTGTCAATAAAAAACCAATAACTATAAGTCTTAACTTCAAAGGTGACGAGGCTGCAAACACAATCAACAGGAGACTGAATGCTGAGCTAGCCAGAACTTATCCGGCGGCCAAACTTCAAATTCTGTATAAAACAACATGCTCAATAACTCAATCAAAAGTTGATAAGCATCCTTTTCATGTTACCGCCAATTGTATTTATAAATTAACGTGTACCTGCCAAAGCAGCTACATTGACCGAACAGAAAGGAGGGCATATCTCAGATTTTTTGAACATGTCCCAAAAGCCTCAGAACAAGAGAAAGAAAGACTCTAAATAGTGCAATCACCAAACATCTTCTTGATACAGGACATCAGGTCGATACCCTACAATCATTCAAGGTGATTAGTAAGCAGCCAAACTCCAGTCTTCTGAAGTTTGCTGAAGCAGTTGCTATCAGGCGCCAAAAGCCTGATTTATGTGTTCAAAAGGAGATGGTTATTAATCTTTCCTTGCCTTGGTGATTAACATTCCTTCGTTATATCTTAATAATTTGTTTTTTCTCTTTCCTTAAACTCTTTCTTGCATTTATTACACCATTGAGTTTTATTCCAACTATCTTATTTTATCAACTGAACTCTACTCATTTTGTTCCTACCAAGGTTTATTTGTTTCTAACCGTTTGAACTGTTGTCACAATGTTCTTTCATCACATAAGGTATATATTTACAATATTCAGTCTATTAAATTTACTTACACCCTTGCTATACTATATGAATACGTCTTTAATATAACTTCCAATCAAACTCTTTTATGTAAGTAATTTAAACCCATTAATTATGATTTTAAATATCACAGGTTGTAAGCAGCTGACGAGAACCAACGAAATAAAAATGAATTCATGCTATTCTGCTAGAATGTTTTTTCTTACTTTACTTAAAATTGTTTCTTGGAGTTCGTCAGGATAATAAACTGGTACTAAATTTTTTTTATAAATATTCCAATGTCTACGACTTTGAAACACATTAAGACTGAAGAATAATATGTGTGCAGCACATGAATATCAAAGGAGATCTGTGGAGACTGCACAATATGTAATAAAATTGTGAGTAGAGAAAAATTAATTTATACTTGCAATAATCAAGAGTGAGAGAAATCATATTCTGTGCAAAGGGGAGGATATATGTAGGTAAACTGATAGACAGAAATAAAGCATCGATTAGTCATCATCTCCTGAGAACGTCAGTACGAAACCTCAGTATAACAGTGGGTTTAATTTTTTAGTTAAAAGTATCCAGATGCTCGATGTCCGTTGGTCGGCATACTTTCAGCTAAAGCGAGCTGTGGGGCGGGGAGCACAACTCAGCTCCCACCTGAAGTGGAAATTAGAAAAAGGCGTTAGGGTTGGATAAAACATACATCGAGGAATACATCAAACTACATTATGGGGCAAGAGCTAACCTGAGATCCTGGAGGGGATCGAAGGAGAGGAAGGTCAAAGAACACATTGCGTTGGGAATCGGAAGTAGACATAAAAAGGTTGAATAGCAACTAGAAAGGACTTTCCAGGACAGTTAGATGGCGAATGCTGGTGAGTGGCATACTCTACTCCACTAAAGGTAACAGGCGTAAGTAGATAGAAATATATAAGTACGTGTCATCGGATATGATTAACATTTATTAGGGGAGTTCTTTTGGGCCGCATGTTTCTCAAAATTTTGCCCCGAGGTTATCGCTGAGCAAGTGTGCTGTTAGAAAGTTTCTCAAACTAGGCAACATTTTGCAGTTTACTTTGGACACGTACCATGTTTTTAGGCGTAACCGCGTATCTGAAAACCCAGTCCTACGGAATTCCTCGAAATTCTTTTCAAGTAATCTATCTTTTTAATCACGCACATCTTTAACGGTTGACATTCACCTTCAGGATGAGTTATCATTCGCAACCAAGCTACTTTGAACCAAGTAGTTTAGAATAGGTAATGAAGCCTTGCTGTTGATACATCTACTGAAATAGAACATCTAATCACATATGAGTATTATATTTTCAAAGTCCTCGATCCGTCACACAACATTATTCATCCAAGTGTTTGAGCAAACGTCAAGCCCATTGCAAAACAATCCTGCTGTCTTCGTAAGAACAAATATGTGAGGGTGCGAGCGATAAACTCTTTAAGCTAGTTTTGGTCGTGTGTCTCTTGACCTTGTGGGTTAATAAAATAATCGAATAGACGTTCTTCTCTCCTAAGATGTATTATTCGTTTCATAACATGGCTAAAAGCAGCACCTATCAAGGACATTACTACTGAAATAATCACGATCCCTTTCATTCAACGCTGGATTTCGAATCCTGGTTGTACAAAATTCAACACGATAGACCATGGACTGAACGACACCACGCTCCTAGGAATCATCCGATCCTGAAAGACTACTTGTAACCAATTAGTCAGCAACATAGTAGAGCGACTCCATAGGTAGTTGAAACGGCCCTCTTCGGAAGTCCACGTTTTGTTTATACGTCAAAATCAGCTTAGGCGCAGAGACAATCTGTTTTAAATATACATGTAGGATCGTTAGGTCAAAGCTCCTATTGTTGGAAAGTATTTGGAACCTTAGCCCTTAGTTTATTAGTTTTTCATGCATACAGTTTTCAGAATAGAAATATGCACTGTTGATGAGTTATTTCTCCAAGAATTTGATGATTCTTTTCCTTGAGTAAGACAGTGTTCAACATTGCTGTTTTGTATTGTAAAAGTCGATTTCCTTCTTCAAGGTCGTTGATCACCTGTTCAACGATGACATTTTTGAGTGTTCCGCTAAAATTGTCTACTGAAGTTGACGTGATAACACCACTAAAAAAGTTCATAACTGGAAAGTTTGGGGATGCTGTTGCTACGCAATGTACCGAATCCCTAAAAAAGCTCAGTGTGTTTCGCCACGATGCCTGTTTTGGACATAGTGATGATCTAGGCAGTCGAATCCAGTCACTTGCATTGTGAGTTTTCAGTTAATTTGTTCTCGTCTTTTTTGTGTAATTTGGCTTGTATAACAGTGGTTTCTACGTTTTGATCAACATGTTTAATATGTCACTATTGCGTACATTCCCATTCTGAACTGTAAACTCTGATGTGGTTAGAACGTTTATTGTCATATTGACATACATCTATTCGTCTTCGTTTATATTCATCATTTATACAGATATCATAATGTATTATGGAGTTTAGAAAAACGACTTAATACGTCAGAAGATCTAGGTATCCATTGGAGCTGGAGTGATATATGGCACAAAAATTATTCAAGTAAACTTGTCGCTCCTCTGAATTGTTGTAACATTTCTTTTAGAGCACTACTCCTTTAACTTCGAGCACGTGAATATAATCTTTTGCTATGCTGCAGCTCATTCCAATTTGGCTAAAACATACGATTTAAACTGTGAAAACTCGTTAATGAAGGCTATTTCAAGCTACAAGGTAGGTCGTTGAAATTTACTAGATACATTTAATTAATCCTTGTTTGTTTATGTGCACATAGCTCATCCATATTTATGATTTTTACTGAGTGTCTTTTAGTGCTAATCATTGACACATGCACAAGGAAGTCGAATGAAATATGTATTAAGTTTATCAAACATTTTAAAAGAACGTCTTCCGTAAAATCACGTATATCAGGAAACACAATTCGCTCATCATATTTTGTTGTCCTTATGCATGGTGGATATTCATACAAAAATACTATAATGACTCCCATCAGTGAGAAGTGAGCAGCAAGAAGTGTTTCGTATGAGTGACTTTGTTTTATGGTTTGTGTTTAGTTTACTTTTGAAACAACTGACTACAGGTATGTGTAACCTTACAGCGCTCATTAAACTGATTTTGTGGAGATTTTGACTACTTGCTTTACCATATTATTATGTATGGGATGATATATTTTACTAAAAAGTTAGTTGCAGTATTTCATATTTTGTGTTTAGGATTTTTCACTGTAATGGAAAACAATTGACGAGTGGCAGGATTAGATTTTCCGAAGTGGCTTACACTAAGTCACGAAACGTCAGAAAATCTAATTTTTCTACTCATTGGGATATTACAAATATATTATTTATTTATAACAATCTACCCAATGCTCAATTTATTCGAAATTATCAGATCAAACCTTGGTAGTGATACCTACAAACTCATAAACATTATGTTTTCACTTGTCAATTAGGAGGTTAAAGGGTGATAGAGGAGGTCTAGTCCTCATGTGCTAGGAAATTTCAAGTTTTTACATTCAGTACGTAACATGTTAGAAAAGCTGTTTACAGTATCAAGCAACATAATTGAAAATTGGTATCGTTTTCCTTGTATCCGGTCTTTTTTTCCTAGCTCTTAAATTTCGATTTTTGTTTTTGTTGTTTTGTGCCAACCGGAACACTGAGCTTTTTCATCAATGAATGTGAATTAATCTAACTTCATTTTTTTCACAAGCATTTCATTCTGTCATTTCGTTTATATTAGTACATTTAGAAAATATAAACTACATTTCTAGGTAGCAGCTGAGGCATTCGATTACCTTGCATCACATACGGAGCAATCCTCTAATGATATGACTCAAGAGGTACTGTCTGTATTCAGCGATGTTATGATTGCACAAGCGAATGAATGCAACTTTCTTCGACTTCGAAACGGTAATCAGTTTGCTCATGTTTCTCTTTGCAAAAAAATTTAAAAATTTCCTGAGAACTTTTGTAGGAAAATCTTGCAATCGAATAGTATGTCTGAAATCAGTATGATAAACAAAATGTATCTTGTTTTTTTCCGTCTTGTAATAATATGACTACAATATTTTCAGGTGGTGTCTTAATTTTAACGGCGCTCATTTTGTCCTACGTTCCTAAATTTAACACAGTTTCTATAGATAAGTCGTATGAAAATGTCACCGCAAACCCGACAAATAAACTTAGTAGTGTAGAATTTCCGACCTAATCACGCTACAAAAACATTCATTCGACAAAGAGTAGCTAACCTCGTAGATTATCTGTTTGCTTACCTTGTGTAGTCATTCAGTCGTTCATACTTCGTCACTTAACGTCGAATTTTCTATTAGAACTATTGTGAGTAAATAGTGATCACAGTTTCAACTTAGCAATCACTTCTAGGTTGAATCACTAATTATTTTCAATCAGTGACACATTATTTTTTGTACGTCAGAGCCTGACCGTCAATGATTTCGGAATACATAGGTTTTTATTCACATATCTAGTTTAAATCCATCGCAAATTTCACATCGCTGCTAACAAATTTTGAAAGCAGTTGGCTAGTAGTGGTTTGCATAATATAACTTAACAATTTTGCATATCTTAGGGGAACTGTTCGTAATACCGAATAAATCGTGAGTTAAAATATCATTCCATTTACGTTTGTAACAAAATGAACATGCTTTGTCCCATTATTCTGATGTGTGATATTTCAGTGGTTAAATGATTTAAAGTTCAACCATTACTTCCCAGGCTCAAATCCGTCCTACGTCATGACTCGGGTAACTGGTTGTTATCACTAGCCGTTACACAGTATGTAGCTCGAAGCCGAGTAAATAATTGTGCACTCGACAAATGATTTGTACTATTTATTCCTGTAGTTTTCAAAAGTATTAAAGGAACTCTTGACAGTTTCTGCCACACTAACGTGGTGGTCGGGCTTGCCTATTCTGGTGAACCAATCGGGCTATGCTGGCTGGAACAATCGTTGCTCAAGGTACTACCATGCCAGACAGATCGGTTGAAGAACGTTGAAACTAAAAATGGAGAACCCAAGATCAGAGGGCGAAGCCGTATTGCTGACTGTACAGAAGTGTAACGGCAGTAAAGTATTTCCTTCAGACAACCAGCATAAAGACGATACTGTCTCCCCACAAGGAAGGGTGAGGTTATGAAAGGTCGACTCTAAAATTGCACACCTCGCCTTATCCCACGGATATCCATCTTCGGCGGTAAGGTCTCAACAAGTACGGAGCCAGCACGAAAATGACCCACAAAAAGGTCGTGTGTGACTGGCCTTAATGCGTTATCTGTTTGGCACTGCGTTCACACTCTCAGGTCACTGAGGCCAACTATAACGCAATTTCATTTTCAGGTCTTTTCAGAAGAACCATTCGACGGTGTAGGCAGCTGAGAAGTGATAACTGCCCTCATACCTCTAACAACACTCAAGACCACTGACTGATTATAGGAACTAAATATCTACGTCAAATAAAACTTCATAAATAATTATTTGTCATTTAGTACTTTTCTGTATCATCGTGCATAATAATTAATTATCCACAAAAACATATATACGGAAAAGTTGGGTGGGAATCAACAGTTGGGATCATTCTTGATTAAAGTCGCTAATTAAAATGACGGCTCATTGTTCGATCCAACATTATTAGGAATATTCAAGTTATGTATCCACTCTCTTAGGTCTCTTAGTCTATAATATTCATTGAGTTTCATTTTAATGTTTACTTATAACATGATTTTCTTTGATATAGGCATCCTTAAATATTAGTCTCCTGTACACCTGCAGGAACACTAATTCTTCCTGTCTACTATCATATTCCTCGTTTTCTGAACTCTCTTAATTCATTTACTACTCTTTTCTTTCCATTTTCATGGACCTAGTGTTATAGTATTGTTATAACTGATTTCAGAAAGGGGTACACTCAATTAAAATTTCGGTCTGTAATTGTTCTAACATGATGATCCTTCTTCAGCTTAATGTAAACTAATCGAGAAGTTGGAGATTGTCTTTTCTTTAATTGTACTATGATTATAAGTGAATACATTTCTAAAGAAATGTCACTCGATTGTGTTTCGACAATATGTCCCTCTAGGGAGGATAAATGCTCCCGAACTGCATTTATGCTTTCTATAGCTTTCACATTAGACTGACGGGAGACAGTATTGAATACGACATTTAGAATAGATTAGTTCTCAATGTTTCATAGTTTTCAAGCCTATTCTTTCATCATAACTAGTATTTTTTATACAAAACGCGTCCTAATATCTGTAAAAGTAGTATATGTTTAAGAAAGCAAACTATTCACTGATCTCTTATTATTTCTCTTGAACTCCACTTAAGATGAACCTGAATATCGACGTATTGTCAACCATATCAATAAATTATATAAGAAGTGTTTGGATTCATTTTCCATGATTTCCAGTTGTCTTCAAGATGAAGATATCATTAAATCTGTACCAGAGGTACGTTTATTCATTTTTTACACTATTATTATTTATTTAGGACTGGTATCGTGTTATTAAAACTAAACAGAATTATTACAGCATTTTGGCTAACACTTATTTGGGCGAAGAGAAGTTAAGGCGTAAAAAGGACACCAAGGTAATAATTTCGATGAATTGTGTTGTTAAAAAATGAAGCAGCAAGTTTCTGAAGTTTTTAATATTAGTATTCTTGTTTATTTTGAAGTCATAGATAATTACAAACTTTTATTTTTTGCTGTTAGTATTGATTTTTAAAAATTTAGTATAAAATTGTTTGTTTTTAAAGTTTATAAGTAAAAATAAATTGTTATTTAAAGTTGTTTCCACTTCAAGAATGTACTACCTTAAAACACTACTTGGGCTCTAGTGTTCAGACGAAAATTAGAGATTTTTTTCTGTTCAAAAACTTCATAGTCATCTTTCTGTTTATTTATCCCTCTAGAACGTGGTCTTCAAAGGATGGGAACATGCATAAGTTATTAGTGTTCGGTCGTTGATGCCTTGAGAGTGTTGGATTGGAGACACTGACTTAGTAGTGTTAAAGTTAGGCTTAGAGTACAAGATAAGGATGACAAATAGTTTGATGAGGCTGTGAATGTTCATTGACCGAGGTGATTAGAACATACTTTACCCATTCCTAGCCTCCCTCCATATAGAGACGAATTTTAACTGGAGTTTAAGTAGGTCAAAAGAAATACAGGGGCCATCAAACTAAAACAGATTATTAGTCCGTTCAGTCAGTATCCGTTGACTTGAATCATGTCGGGAGGTGTAAACTTCTTGCTTTGGATTTGTAAAATCATCGTAATCCATGGTTAGAGACTTTGAATGAAATACTTAGAAGTAGTGCTAATGTATTAAATCTTTATCATCCTCTAAAGTTTTAATTATAATTTGATTTCGTACATATTGTTCCTTCCCGTGGCAGTAAAGGTAGTAGTAGTATTTGGTGATAGAAAAGATTAAGCACCCAAAATACAATTCTGGAAAAAAATATAAACTAGCGAAATAAAAAAAATTATAAGGACTTCAGAAGCTTGGAATCTGGGAGAAGATCAATAATGGATGTAACTGCATCATTGCAAACGATTTTGAGCCACGTCATTCAAAGTCTACGATAATCACGCGGATCTCAGTCTAGTAGTCTATACATACTATAACATGGCTTAGTCCACTTGTCAATAACTCCATAGACTGGTGCCATTTTTGTTCGGATACCCCTAACTTCCTTCTGACCTACTCCCACACCATACATCGCCAGTGGAGGCAGGCTGTGGTTGATCATATGTAACCTATATCCTAACTACCCCAGTTAGTGAAGATTTACTATCTCGCCAATCGATTTGCCTCTCGCGACTCATCCACAGTCAGTTTCTTTTTGTTATGAATTGGTTCAGATATGGTAAACGTATCGTTAAATATCAGTTTGCTGAGTACATTAAATAAGTAATTCAGTATCAAGTATCGATTATTTACCTTGAAGACTTGTTACCACCGAAGCTTTGTTCAAGTGTTGCACTGTACTTTGTCGAATACCATATCGATTTTACACTTAGTATGGATGTCTTTATTCACTGGGCCTGCCTAGTGTATAATCTAATTTCAAAATAGCTATCGTTAAAACTTTTTAAAAATTTTACATTTACATTTATTTCTGCTCAACAGGAATCTAGCACACTCCTAGTCTCTAAATTCACACGTAGTCTTTCATCTCGTCGTTGGTCTGAAACGTTTCAAACTGTTAACGAGAGTGAAATACTTGGTGAATCTCAACCTGCTTCTGTCTTAGCAAACTATATTATAACAAAAGAAATGTTTCAAATACCCTTACTTCCTTGTGATTCAGGCGATATTTTTGACATGTTGGTCCCGTTTCCCGTCCTTGAAGCTCTTATTATAGCAAATGATACTCGGACTGCAATAATCAATTCAGAATTTGCTAAATTGAAAAATGCTGATACGGTTCTTGAAAGGTAGACAATTATTCTAATTTACCACTTTTCGAGTAATCAGTATGTTTATATTGACAGTGGTCTTATTATTTTATGTATGATAAGATGTGTTGAACCTAGTGGTATAATAAATCCTTTTAGTAAAGTAGACCAGTGTTATCGTTAACAGTCATGTTAAACACGGAGTCCGCTTCAGATTGATGATTATCCTGAGAAAAAATTGATAACAACTTCCCATGTATATTCTATGTTCTACTAATGATTTCTTTGCAAATATCTAACTAATGAAGTACGAAATATACAATTGCCACTACATTTTGTTGTCAATTTACCATCATGGTCGCACCTGATTATGCTCCTTTGAATCTTTGCATTTCTAAAACAAATGCTGGTACAAGGCTTAATGAACAGGATACATGGTTGAATAAGAAACTCGGGTATTTCAAGGAACCTCAATTCGATTTCGAATCGATAGACGAATTTATTCTTCCAGCTCTTCTTCCGTAACAGGAAGTCACTTACCGTGAAAAAATACCCCATACTAATTTCTTGTATGTTGTACCGTTAGATGGTTTCTCAAAATTTTGCATTTATTCTTTAACACTAACACAGTCATTCTCTTCGTTTCAAATACCAATAAACACATGAAAGTTTAAGCAAACCACTTTTCCAGTTGCCTTAAAACTGTTACGCTGCAAGAGTAGGAAGCTATATGCATTTTGAGATTTTCTAAATATGTTGGTGACTATGACACATATCTCAATCCATTGGTCCCAGGTTCGAGGCAGCTTCAGTTGCTTCTCATGGAATGTCGGTTAGTATCGTCAGCCCTCACAAAAACTGTGACTTGAAGACAAGAAAATAAATATTTACTTGGTAAATGACGAACAATATTTTCACCTACTTAGGCGGTATAACTATTTTGTTTATTACAAACATCATCCTGACATTCACTCTCTGTAACTTCATTAGATAGATTTTTGAAGCCATATGCAACGAGTAAAATGTAGTGTTGTTCTCGTCATATCTCAACAGAATCATACAGTTTAACCTAATTATCATCGGTTGTAAACAGTAAAGACAAAATGAATAATGTATAGTACGGTACCAAACTCTGTTTTACGGTTACCTGTCAAGCGTTACTCTGAGTTAACTATGTTGTCTGCTACATGGCTGTTACTTATTGATTTATCTTTTTATAACGCTGATATATCAAGCCTCCAATACTAAAATTACTGAACCATACAATCTACTTTTTGTTCTTTTCATTGTGAGCCATTTGACAAAAATAAATGTTTGTTTTACTAAGTAACTTTCTATAAATAACAAGTGAATAAGTAGCACTGGAAATTTAAAATTATGCCAAATCAATATTTGTTGTTTTAATTTTTATCCTCTTATCCTCGAACCAACAGTCAGCCTAGGTTTGATAATAGCTTTTATGAAAAACAGTTTTCTTGTTTGTTTTTTCTAATTGACCCTCAAAAAATATTTTGTTTTGTAACATTTTTATGAGATTAATATTTATCAATTTTTGCTTTGAGCAATCTTTTCCACATTGTATTCATGTATTTTAATGCATTTATTCAGTAGTATTGTGCAACCATGTCAAACTATCGATTTATTAAGCTTAATTAGCTTCACTTTATTCATCAATTTGATGTAACTTCAATTTAAGAAGAAAAATTCAAGCACATTTTTCTTTGTTATTATTATTGTTTTTGATTTCTTCAGTGAAATGAATCAACACAATTTTCCACGTTCATTGGAACTCAGTGTATTTCAACTGATTTGTGAAACATTATTAAAAGAATCTGTCAAGGTTCATCAATCTGGTGGAGTAGATAGTTTGAGACGTAAAGTTCATTCACTGAAGCCATTAGCTGGAGAACGATTCAAAACTCTTGGAGAGGTATTGATTTTATCCATTTTAAAAATAAAAAAACTTTATTGTAATAGTTTTTGTTTGTGGAATTGATGTTGTTGAGTATCAACACTTTCTGTTCTTGTTAATTGCATTCAAACATCGAATATCGCTTTTTTCGATGTTGAGTCTGTTGTTTTAGGGTAAATGTGATGTTACTTCATCGGAAAACTTCACTTAGGTGCTATAAATGTCTTTATTACAGTTCGAAAAATTTCATGTAAAATTTTATTGCGAGTAATGGAACTGTGATCATAATGCGCATGTAATCAATAAGTGGATCGATATGATGTCGCGGCCTGCTTGAACATCTGGGCTACCTGTCCCAGCCATCTAGATATTTCAACAAGTTATCTAATTTTGTTTGTTTTAATACATCATTATGGCTATTAATCACATAACCTATCCAGATGTGTTTCTGAAAAGTGTACAACCTTTCGTTGTACAAGTTACAAAAGGCCAATTAGCGATATCGTGGTTTCTGGCAATGTGCAGCGAAAAGAATTTTCATTATTTAGATGTCTATTGACTGGACTGCTAACTTTTAACTAACGATCACTCTATATTTATCGTCAGGATCGACTAAGAAGTAAGAAACGGAAACTTGTTGAAATACTTTGTGCTCAGAGTTCTGTATTGTACTAAAAATCTAATATTGAATAAAGCTAATAATAATAAGTAATAATAACTGATCCAAATTAAATATTTGATTTTCTTTTAGCGAGATGAACTATAAAGTTATTTACATCAATAGATACAACTACAAATTTTAAAGTTCTCAATATGATTGCACATATAAGTGATAATTTTATATGTTAATCAGGTTGACTCACTATTGATATCCACATGAAGTATGATAAATGGGATGTTTGTTCTTTTGTGGTCTCATTGTACTTAAAAAGTCGTTTATTGAATAGATAAGATTGAGTCATTCTACTGTTATATTTTAGCTTAGTACGCTGTAGTGAAGATCTAAAAATGCAGATTTATAGCTAGGAATGTACTACGATGTGATATTTGCTCATCATCCAACTCCGTCACACATTTTTCTAAGAGGGTTAGACTAAATTACGACTGTCATAAAATTCTTCTGCAACTATTGTCTTAAAGAATTCTCCTACTGTTGAATGAACTACCAGAAAACCAGTTGTATGGAAGTAACCATATTTCATTGGTTTTATGCAGCACTATTATTGTATTTCATGTAGGTATTAAAATAACGAAATAATCCCGTCGAAATGATTAATCACTTGCGTGCTTGTATGTCTTAGCGAGGTGAGGCACTCAACAACCCTATTTAATACCAAATACCAAGGTGTTTTGCAGCTAAAAATGTAGGATCTAGAATCATGAATATGTAAAGAATCAGTTTAGTCATTGTGATTCACAGCTCGAGTGTCGGGGAGCGTGATGATGTGCTTAAACCAGTCTCTATTGTCGTCTGTATTACTAATGAACAACAGGGTAAATAAGTATATCTGTCTCTTCACCTTTATAAGATGTAGCATGAATCTTGTTAGTACATTTGTGGACAAAATATCAGCTTGAATACCGAATGTATTCATAGTACTCACCAGTTCGCATAGCATTGTTTAACTGAGCAAAATTTATAAACGTTCATTCAGAACGGGGCGTACTGTGCAATAGTTTTATTACCCTTTTGCTTTACGGTCATAAAGCTTGGTTGTTAAAAGTATAAGACATAGGAAGATCACAGATAACTTCATCACTTATGTCACAAAAATCTTAAATTTCTCACAAAGAATACTAGATCGCTTCTAGTAGACAGCGGATGTCAGTGAACCGTGCATAATATTTCTTTGAGTGTCTATGTGAGGTTCATGTTTATGAGTCTCTGGATTTCGAGTGAAAATGAGTTTATTCATTTACTATTTAGTCCATTATTTATAGAAATACATCCAGCAGGTATTATTAATCATTAAAGAATAATTTGTGTTGTATAATTATGATGTAAGAAAAATGTCGTTAGCAAGTAAACTTATTTATGGTATTTAAATGTGATATGACTGAGTTTATCGACATGATAAGAAAAGCAGATTTGTATGAATTGTGAACTAGTCCTAAGCAAGTATTATTGATCCCCATAATGTATCACTGAAAATTAGGAAAATCAGCAGGCAACTATCCTCTGACTGCTGCCAAATGTTATTCAGTATAAATACAACTCTTCATATATACGTTTGTAGCCGACTCGAAAAATTTTTGACGACTTATACAGATCGGTATGACTCCTGAATAAATTCACGAATAAGATTATACATACTGTGTAGCAGCATGCATCAAAATCTGGAATGGGAAAATTTCAGTTTCACTTATAAATAGACTAAAATGTTATCTTATATTTTAACCACCTCCTATCACTATGATGTTTATCAGACTCGTTATAATTATATATTTTACCAATAGTAGTATTTTTGTTTTCCTCGTTCGTACTGTATTGATATATTTTTTTACATATTTGTTATCTTCTTTGGACTCCTGGGCTTCATTTACACTTATTTTGAAATCTTTTCTTTACATCAGATAGAAGAAATGCTACGTAAGGAGGAAAGCAATGATATTGCTTTCAGAACTGGTTATACCAATATTTTGTCTCGTGAACCGTCAGAGAAACTGAATTCATGTTTTCGTGAAAAAGTCGACAAAATACGCTTGTCTGTTCAACTGGTACGTCATATACATATATATTCTTATCTATAATATGTTTGTTAATTGTCTTTTTTCGCCTAACAAAACAATAATATGCTTAAAACGTTTTCTTCTGTACAATTGGAAAGAAATTCTGAAAATCAGTTTTAGTAAATTTATAATTACAGGGTAACTAGAATGAAAACATGCCTATCATTCTCTTGTTGAATAATATCTACCATTGTTTAACTGATAAATACAACATAATCTAATAGAATGATTTTTCTAATTCATATTTTATTTTGATTCTTATCTATTTGTATTTCACAAAAACATAGTTGATTGAATTGTTTTTGTCTGAATAAATAAATTCGTTTTGTTTATAGAATTTTCAAGTTTATAAAAACATCTATGGTTAATTCCTAGTGTTTTCTATTTCATTCTTTAGATAAATTATTTATATGTTTCATTCAATTGTATGATAACTCTTTATATCATATTTCTATTGTACGTTATTTCTCATTACTGTTTATTATTCTTAGATTTTCTTTGTTTATAGGTTTCTGAAAAAGATTACGATGTGATAGCATTATTTAAACAACATGAAATGAATTTTCAAACGTTGGACATGTCTAACAATGAACTTTTAGTATATATTCAATCAAATTTTGAACCTAAAGAAATTGAAGTAATAGAAGAAATTGAAAATTTACGCAAAGATTTAATTCGTATATGGGATGAACTTATTGTGAATAAACATCAACGTGATGATGTAATAAAAATGTGGGATTTAGTTTGTTTACCGCCAAATTTTGGTAAATTATCAATTGTTTTATGTTGATTTTATGATTTTTAATTATCGTAAATGTTTACATTTATTTAATTCACAATAAAATAGAAAGAACTGCATATTTACTTAACGTGTAAACGATTTAGTGATGATGTCCAAATCGACAGTCGTTTATTTACTTGAAATGGTGCATTTTCAGTGAATTTTAGCAACTTCTTAAACTAAAGATTCAACTCAATCTAGAATAAATCTTGTCATAAGTTTTGTAAGTAATTGTTGGAAAGCTGTTAAAAATGAAATCTCATGGTTAAATTAGAGTTCAATATGAGGTATTTCCAATCGTTTACAAAAGCAATAACCCTTCACCATTAATTAACTAATTCAGCATTTTATACATGGTGTTAGAATGAATTTCAATATGAAAACCTTTAATTTACAGTTAGTAAACTTTCATTGTGTATAAAGATTTTCTGCATGCTATTGAAGAACAACAATTATTTTTGTAATATTTTACACCATAGCTTGTATTTAATTGGACTATGTTTAGAAAGTGTCTCGTTTGAAGATCTTCTTCACAAGAGGTTGATACTAGCTATTCTTTGTAACTGATCCCAGTGAACAGATAAAATTAATTAGTGCCTATCAATCATAACTGGGTGGTAAAGAGTATACGGAGGGTAAGGAGCTCCAAACTTAGTCAGTGATAGAGATGTGACTGATGTGTACTAGATATTTAAAGTTCGTGTCTCACACCAATTTCAGTCAGTCAGTCAGCTACAACGTAGGACCAGGCACATATATGCATCGGTTCAAGTTGCCATACCGCATTATCACAGCAAGATGAACACCGGATTCATAGAAGTAGTTAAGTCAATGGTGGTGATATATAAAAGAAAGATTGTGTATAAGGATATGGTACAGGAAGAAAGAATTAGTTCGTAGAAAAAAAGATATGAAGCGATTTTAACCTCTTAGTTTAAGAGAAGACAGAGAGTGTATACACCTACGCCATTGTGATCGATTCTGAGCCATGTCACCAAGAGTCTCCAACCATTGGTTACGATAGTCACGCGTACCCCAACCAAGTAGTCTGCATCTACCAACATGGCTCAGACTAGAAGTTAGTGACTTCAAGCACTGATTTACTGCTCACTTTCGGTCAAATAAATTCCTCCCTTAGTTTCAGCGTATGGAATATCTTCAGTCATATTTGAAGGAAAACTGAAAACTGTTAATAAAAACGTTACATTATTATCCTTTACGAGTGAAGTTATCATTTTAAGTGAATGTTCGACAGAAAATGTTTTGAAGAAACAAATTTTCGAATTTCCAGACATTATGAAAAAAATTTAGTCGTTTTAACTGGTTCTCATACCCACCATTAACTATTCGATAGATCTATGTATTTTCCACCATATAATCATTTATATCAATAGCAAAGAGGTATTTCAATGTTGATTTGTCTTCTCATCTATTCACGACTGGAGATATAAGATAGTTTGGGGCACCAGAGGTCTGGACGTTTGTCGTTGTTTAGTCATTCAGTCAAATAACTTCTTATTTATCTCAATAAAATTTGAAATTATTCTTTTTCACAATATTCCTTATTAGTTCATACTCTAACAAAATGGTATCGTACTCAAGGTGAAATAAATCATAACGAAGTGACATCTAAGACATTTCGTGATAAAGTTGATGCTGCACGAATATGTGTCAATCAAAATTTGGATGAACAACGAAATTTATTATCTCAACTACGAATTAAATGTGAACCGTATTTTAATCAAATTCTCAAATATCGACAGCATAGTGTGATAGCGAATTTACAAGAAGCTTGTAAATTATTTTTAAGTATACGTAAAGATGTTGAGAAAAGTTTACATTGGCATTCGGAATTCGAAAAAATTTGCAATGAAGAACTGCAGTTGGTAAGTTCTTTTTCTCGTGTTTGATAATTATATTATTTATGCATAACAACAACAGTAGTTGCTTTGCATTAGATATTGTCAGTGACTGAACTATCGATTAACATAATTCTGTGTGTGGAGTTAACCTGTGACTGTTATGCAAACCATTCGATCTGTAATGAAGAGTAATGAAAAGCCTTACCGATGAAACAATTCTGTATGTATGTTGATATCGTGAAACGATATAGTGGAAACGGTATTAGAAAATACTGGGATCTGTTAGTGAATATGACTCATTAACGTATGAGATTGCTTACCGTTATCATTAAAACATTGTTGAGACCTACAATATGGTTACTTGACACTTCTTTGTTAGGAATGAAACAAAATTGGAAGTTTCCTGTTCAAAGTCAATCAGACAATGTTAGAGATCCCTAATGTGAAAACTAGAACAGCACATAAGCGAACATTAATATTTTCAGTTAAATCGTGATCAGACTGTTAGCGGGACATAGATTGGACTAAAGCGTTTCGTGCAGCATTATGTCGGGGCGCTCTGATTGGCTATTTCGTAACTAATCAGTACTACAGATACTTAGAGAAGACTCTAAAATCACCCTATATGAAAATTATAAATATACCAATGTTTTTTATTGTGATTCCTACTTTCATTCAGCCTTTTTATTTGGAATATAATTACGTTCCTGTTCAACTGTCTTCTGATTTGGTGACTTATTGAGTGAATTCGTGTGCAAGAATACTAAACAATAAGAGTGGCTGGGTCGTTAAAAGCGAAATCATAACAGAACTTACTGTAACATACAGGGTTATTTATATACATACATGAAAATATTAAACCAGTTAAGGCAGTTTGTGAGTCGATGCTCATGATTCAATAGATGGCATAATAACAAATAACAGGTAAAAAGTACAAATCGATTCATAAGAAGATAGGTGTAATAGTTTTGATAAGAAAAATGAGATAATCAATGTTTTAATCAGTATTTCAGTACAGGAAGTAGGTCGTACTTGTGTAAATATTAAGATATTATAAGTATAGGGATTTTGCAGAGATTGTAGCAATTTTCATGGTTGAAATCACTATTGAGAACTCTAAAGTACTGGACGGCCATTTCGTCCTAGTATGGGACTTTTGCAAGTGCGCATCCACAACCCTGATTATGGAAACCGAACCAAAGGTCTTCACTCTCGCGCGCTGACGCTTGACCTTTAGGCCACTAAACCGGCGTGATTTCAATCAAATTCAACATTCTCCAGAATCCCATATTGAACATTTCATTAGTGTTGATAATTCTTATTTCATTGAAAAATTGCAAGTCCTTCGGTTCATTGATTTGCATATCACAGTTATGTACATTTTGCATGAAAGTACTTTCATATTTAAATGATTAGAGTTGTTTGTACGTTTATTGCAGTTGATTTCACATACCACAAGTTAATCGGTACGGCAAACAACTAACAAAGTAGTTCGATCGAAATCTGGTATCTCATCAAGATATTGATTTCGTGTCAGGTCTTGTGGCACAATGATAACTACAGCTATTTTTTGATGCAATAAAATTAATGGTCAATCGGTCATAATGCAAACATAAAACTAAGTTGTAAGCTCATCACATTGACAGTTTCGTTCATTCTTTAACTTTCTTGGAAAGTCAAACAGTTTTGTAGTTTGGTTATTATAAGTACTTTATTATGTTAAGTATGCTACCAGAAGGTATCTATGAATGTTTCATTAGACCCTTATCTAGATTTATTCCTATCTGAATAAAACGAAGACGAAGAACGATATTTCATCATCACTACTTAAGCATCTATTGTCATGAAGTTTCTGTTAATAATTATTCTACTGTGTTTCTTCAATTGTATGGGAATATCGTAAGTACTGTGTTATGTTTGCTTTTTAGAGCGTAGACTAAGTGCACAAATACTTAATATGCATAATTTTCAACTTTCTTTAAAATGTCCACATCTCACTTTGTTTCTTTGATTCAATGATGTCATCACCAGTAGAAATTAACGATAAACAAACGAGTAGGTAATCTATTATATGTACATATATGTTTTAATGTATCAAAATACTGAACAAGAGTTGATTACACTTTTCACCTGTGTACATTTTAGGTGAATGATTTCTGTTTGGCTCGTAGTGATGAAATTAATCAAATTATATCAGAAAATGAACAATGGGAATCTGTAACCCATGATTCAGTATCAAAAGATTGTGAGTTAATTTCACTGACTCTAGAAAAAGCTCTTCATGTGCTTTAATAATACTCTACTTTTAAACACAGAAAGCTAGAGTTATTCGTTGCTACTTATAATTCTACAGATCTATGAAAAGACTAGTTTGAATCCCATTCAAAAAAATAATCTAAACGTATAAAAGACATTTGTTCTGAATATGAGGTATCTAAGTGGATGGGAAGATGTACAACATGGGACCATCTATATTTACGTCACTTCAATCACTCTATTATGATCAATCTTTAATCATAACATTCACGGCTTCCAAATATTTATCATGTTTCATGAACAGCTACTGATTTTCGCACAATCCCACCTGACAGTTGGTTTTTATAGAGATTGATTTCGACTTGTGTTTTACAGTATAACCTTACCATAGCCGAAATTGTATTTTATTGTAGAGAGTCAGTTAGTACACTTAGATGACGTATGGTCATGAATTAATCGGTATATCTCCCTTAACTACAAGTTGGCAATCCATACTGAATTGGTGGTTTCATCACTCGTGGAAAATTCAGTAAATCGTTATGAATATTCTATTTGGAAGTGAATTCCAACCTCGTTTCCTTAGTGGAGTACGAACCAGTTTTTCCTCATTTTATTCTATATCTTTATTACCAATCAAAAGTGTATGTACATGGATATGTATATATATTTTCATATATTTATAGAATACTTATATTTAAAAACTTGAAAGTTTTTCAGTACAACTCAGTATATTGATAAAACCTTAAAGATTCATTTCTTAGATTGAAAGAATACACTTTTTATAAATAATAGGTACATCTTCCTCTACTTATTCGATATAACTACTACGATATTTAATTAGTTTTTTTCTTTATGTTACAGGAATTTATTCATCACCATTATCATACCAAATCAGCATTATGCAAAATTATTTTCTGCTTTTCATTTGATTATCATTGAATATTGCTCGGTTTTTTTTGTTTACATTTGATTCATTCATTACATAACTTTTTAAAATACATATATATTCCCCATCCATTGTTAGAGAACAATACACGGTGACGTCTACCCATCAGCATTCACAAAAGATTTCTTTTTTTTTGATAACATCATCCATGGATAATATTAACTATGTCATAATTAGCCATCTTTTTTTCCAAAGAGACTTAAGCGGTCAGTTTGTCTTATATTTTTATTTCATTTACGATTACATATACATTGATTCATCCCACCAGTGATCTGTAATTTTTTTATTGTATGAGTTAAACTAAGTCACTATATTCATTTTTATTTGCCAATATTATGAAACTGATTTTTCCTCCTTTCTAGTTTGAGCTAATTTTGATCGTAATGGTTAACTTATATTTTCACTTTCTTTTTTTTAAACATTGTTTTATGCGTTGAATAATATATTTATATTTATACAGTTTGTCATTTCTTCAAATTAAACACTCTCTATTGAATAGATAAATCTATTATTGGGCCAAATTAACAAAAGACTCTGGTTGAGTTGCATTTATGTATTTATGCCAAAGTAGTATCAAAGCAAATGTATTGTCATAATCAGATAACAAAATGTTAAGGACAGTCTATTGCTTGGATAAAATGAGAATATAGTATTGACATATCATAACCGTTTCACAATATTGATCTGAATGGTGAGTGACATTGTACTGCAAACACTACACCAAATCCAAAAGAAAGTTATTAATGAGTGGGTGAATGTTTTGGTTTGATTATAAATTCATAATCGGTCATTTAAATAAAATAATTGTAACATGTTTACCGAGTCCCTCTGAGTTAGACTTTTGTGTGGGAGCTGGTGATATCACCTGTATGTTCCAAGTCAAAGTTTAGAATGGTTCTAAGTTGCAACCCATCGATTAAACGTCAAGTGATTAAAACACATAAACGTCGTCCAACATCAGCCACTTATTTAAATATCTGTCGATTCAGTCTTATCTACTGCAGAAAAAGGTTCCTTACTTGAAATCATTAGATGCAGATCTACTGAATTACTTTCTGAAAAAGTGTATTTTTGAAAAGCTTATAACCATTCTTAATGCTCTATCGTACAAAACATGTAGTAGTATACATCTTGATAACCTTAAAAGTTCTGAAATTTACTTGCAAAATGTTGAGCTTTTATTAAAATACCACGTAAATGTTTGGTAACTGCGCAATTTAATGTGGATCAATCAAGTAATCTACAAATTGACAGTACAAATTTTATGCTTTTAATAACAATAATTTAACGGGATAGTCTTTGTGATGTATAACATCAAGATGTTTTTGGTTAAAAGTGGTATGCTGAAAACCAGGGATTATAAATATGTAACCCGAAGTACAAATGAAAAAAATAATCAATTAACAATTATGGAAATAAGGTTTTGTCACTAAAAACTCATTTTCTCATATTAAGGTTCCCAGTTGTGTATTTTAAACATAAAACTAATATAAAAAATAATCCATTTATGTGGTTAATAAATTATGTTTGAGAAGTTATTCGGAATTTAAATGAACCTTAGAGGTGTAGGCATAGACTATTTAGCTTGTTTATTTATATCAGCTTCTGAATGTATCTTGACAGCTTATTTACATCTGTTCTTTTTACAATATTAAAATTATTAACTGCTTTAGTATATGTATATATTTATATTAACAAAGACGATAACTATGTACAGTGTAATATGATCACAACTATCAATGTACACGAATTACGTTCATAAGTATCAGTTAGCAGACATCAATATAGTTCATAGTCTGTAAATTTTATCGAAAACTCCGCCCTCGTCGACCACCTCGTTGATGGGTTCCAGAATGATGGCGTGAACCACGTAAATTGACAGTAGGATTATTCGGTGCTTCCTTTTTTCTTACAATAGTGAATAATGAACATAATGATTCTGTACAGAATGCACATCCAGAGAATGTAGTGCTAATTTTTTCAGAATTATCTTCGCTTGAATTAGGGACTTTACCCTGGAAACAAAATAGGAGTATTTGAAATGATGACAATCATATTATCAGTTCAATTTATTACATGATGAAATTTAGTACCTATGCAATTATCTATTCAGGCTCAGCATACATAGGCCTAGTAAAATAGCAGCGATATTTTTCTTATTTAATGAAATTTATCACACAAGTACCTTACTCAGCTTAGTCCAATTTCAGTTGACTGAAATACACACTTTTATTTCAACTATCGTTCAGACAGTAACTGTGAGATTTTTACAATAAGCAAAAGAAGGGTAATCGGTACCAAAGTATATATATATATATATATGCCCGTTGATATCATCTTAGCAACTAGAGCGGATATGTATTTTAAATTTCAAAAAAACCGTCCATGATTATTTGTTGAACTTTCGTCTAGTTGCTCTTTCTCGAATGGTAGAAAAAAAACTAACTATTATTAAATTGCGAATCGCAGGTTAAATGGAATACGGAAACCTGATAATTTATAACTACAATAATACCATAGACCAATAGTAATCATACGAGAAGTTCTCACTTAAGAATACCTTTGTAGTAATTATTATCAGCAAAACTAGTGCAACTTCACAGATGAGTAGGCCTAACAGCTATGATCAACCACGGTTAAACTTGTGACGATACTTACAATTTGTTTCAGATTTTGAACAATTTTTTTTGAGCGTATATCTTACATTTCTTCTAATATCGAAGCCAATTATTAGTATAAACAAATGGACTCAACAAACGTTGCTGATGAATTAATGTACTTTTTAAACATACTACACAAAAAGGCATAGACAGACTAGTCAACAAATTATATCTAAATTAAGAGAGATTTAAAATGATCGAGTTTTGTTTATGTTAAACAAATGAGTAAAACCAGATAAAATATTTTTTTCTAAAAATACAGTTTGTACATACCGGATCAAATCTCAAGTTAAGATGCATAGCTGTACATACTGAACAACTAACATTTTTGACAGACATACTTTTTACAGCGTCAGAAATAGACAGGAATGTTGGACATCTATAGTAGAACAAAAACAGTGCGCATACAATAAGTCGAAACAATAAAAGTTTTTAGTGGAAAATGGGGAAAAAGCATTCATCAAAAAACACTAAAATTACTTCTTAAACTTACGTACACAACATCTAAAAGTAACTCCTGTAAAATCCACACAATCAAAAGTGAGGTAGTTAAAAAAATATGTCTATAACTGCAGCTTTAAGAAATAAAAACTTG
Organism: Schistosoma haematobium; assembly: GCF_000699445.3. Lineage (NCBI taxonomy): Eukaryota > Metazoa > Platyhelminthes > Trematoda > Strigeidida > Schistosomatidae > Schistosoma > Schistosoma haematobium. The sequence goes on from NC_067198.1 coordinate 27,075,560, forward strand.
AATTCATGCAGGAACATGTAAATATCCGTAACCGATATCCACAAAAATTATATCCACGGTTTTAGTTGAATGATTTCAAATACTTCGAATAATACATTTGGATGTTGTGTACTATTACTAAGCTTATTTATTACTTCTATTGATTTATGAATACACTGGAATTAACAAGAAAGTCTACGACAGAAAACTGTTCAGTTATCAATTCAATCAAAAACATACATTCGAAGTTCATCAACATAGAAGCATATTTCTTCAATGGATTGGCTCAATCAATTGTATGACTTCTAGAACAATTTGCAATCAAATATTGCAGCGAGTTTAACAATTTTGAGGATAGTAGAAATATATTATAGGAGTCGACAGATCAGGTTATTCATTGAAACTAGAAAGAACTCATCCATAAGAACGATATTATTCCACGACCAAGTGTCGAAATCTAGTTATTTAATTTCATTTGAATAGTAGAATGTGTCTAAGGTTTATGTAATCAACTATGGCCATCCGTGGTTGTTTATTTTAAAAATTTTAGATTTATCATCTATTAACTAATTATCATTAAAATAAAATTGACACGTACTACATCCTTAAAAGTAAACCAAATCAAACCGTTAAGTTTTGACTATCCACTTTGAGGATTACTGAACGCATATAAACATAATAATGTAAGGGTAACGTTTAATTTGCATTCAAATTTAACAGAATCTACTCTACATTTTATTTACAAAAAAAACATGCTGAACAAGCAAATAATCGTCGACCTAGTCATCCACAGTATTTTATAGGATGATGAATGACATGATTGTTATTTATGAAGTTTTAACCCTGTGTACAAATAAATATTTCAATTATGGTATTCTTAAAACGTTTCACTTTGTGATTTTATACCATAAAATAACACTATACTGCTGACTTCAAATTTTTACTTCATTTTTCATTAGTTTGTCTCGTTAACATGTTGCCGCTTTATTTGTATCATTACTACTAATTCGTAATACTATTTCAAAGACATAAAATTCTATTATTTTAATGACTAATGGGAATAGTTAAGAATAAGAAAACAAACGAATTTAACTAAGCAATTCAATTTCTTAATATAACTTTAAAAGCCTATCTATTTGATATTATAATATGAGAATCAGTTTTCGGTTAAATCTAAATAGTAGTTCATCGGAATTTCGCATAAAATTGATGTATATTCTGATAGTATTAATTTGTAAGACAATGAAAAATATCATAAACCAACACGAAATGAATAGTTGTTAAAAATCATATACAAGTATATACACGTTAGAAACGATCATCTTGTCTTTTTCCCAATGAAAAAGAGTATTTGAAAAATAGACAAATAAAAGTTTTAAGATATAGATATATTTTATACTTGTAGAATAAGAATAACCATTTCCATAATTTATGAACTATCATATGTTTCCTGAAAGTTATGCAGTGAAACTTCATCATGTAGTGAATGATTCAAAACTATGAATAATGAAATAATCATCAAGATAAATCCCAACTTGATAAGAATGAAATTTGTGTTATTTAGGTGAGATTATGATTCTTTTAAAAAAAAAGAATTACGTAATAATAATAAACTAACCTATTACAATTTAAACGATATTTTGGTGCATTAGAATCATCTAAAACTAGTATACCATATGGACAATCAGGACATGCATCAACTCCTAATGATTCCATTGATTGTGGACATGTTGGATGAGGGCATCTATTACAACCGGATAATTTTGGCATTGATTCAAATGGTGGATGAGAAAAACAATATGGACAAAAAACCATATTCTATGTAAATAAATAAACGAAATAAATTATTTTTTGTTAGACTAGATGTTACACAAATTCTTTTCAATATATGTATTAATAAACAAATAATAGAACAGAAAAAGAACTTCATAAGAGATCACAAATTAAAATTCTAGTTATTGAAACAAAAATCTAGATTTAATAAAATATACTAATCCCACTATATTCGCTTCTATGGCAATATAAACTCCATGTTATTCCCTCTTTGTCTGGTTATTATCTCTTTTTTTTTCAAAGATTAACTGTATTAACAGTGGAATAGAATATAAGCTAAACTGCTGGCATAAAAAGTTATATGGATAAAAATTAGGAAATATAAATATTATCGTTATTTGATATAACTAAATGGGAGTAACAATTTTGATATGCGAATCCCTCATTTATGTATGAATACACACAATTGGACCATAAAACAGGTGGATCTCAATGTCTAGAAAGTCACCTATATTCATATTATATATGAAGGATACATCAGGAACTACAGCAAAGATTATTGATACTGTTTGAAATAGGCGTAGTGCATAAACAACGAAAATCACTGCAATCAATCTTATTCAAACTAAAATATGAAATAGCACCTAAAAAGTACAATGCTTCAATTGCGAGAAACAATATATCGAAGAAAGTGGCCACTCTCTTCATATACATCGGCATGAACGTCAACTAGCTTTAATGCAGGTAGACAATTATGGACACGTTCAACTGGGAAAATGTTGAAATCTCGGACAGAGAGAATACTGAGAAGATAAAATAATTTTTAGAAGCTTGGCACTTAGTTCAATAAGCAATCAATTAACATGAAAAAATCAATCCATTTTGTCAACCAATCGTAAAAATTATGAGCAACTTTAAAATCAAAAGGGATGATAATCGAGATACATATAAAGAAAAGGATAAACAACAACCAATCACAATCGATGTTGACAGAACAATTTATTAGTTATATATCTAGAAATTCGAATAGTTTATTTCTGTATGCAGTTTGTACTGGTGTTATTCAAAAAGTAAATGAAAGTTTCGAAACCAAACTATCCGGGACAGAAAACCCAGTCGAAAGCTTCATCATCATTGTGAGAACTTTTAATGGTGCCGTGTTCTCCGACCTGTATGGTATAATTGCGAAACTTTCATTGTTTTTATAAGTATCATTACGACCTACTTTAAACAAACTTTTCAAAGTAGACAACACAACCAAAACTATTCATTGAAGTTACAAATCTTCATCTTCTCAGGACCTGAACACTAATTACAGTGTACAAATTATCTAAAGTCGAAAACGTACCTCATATCCCCTGTACAGAGATTAAGGAAACAATAGAATGCCATAATAAGGTTAGACATGAAATAAATTTCCAAACTCCTAAAGGCTTTTACATTAAGTGTTTGTGGAAAAATTCGATTAAGAATTTCACCTTACGCAACTAATTTTCATTTATATGGCATAAAAATTCCCTCAACAGATTAAACTATGTTTATTGATTGATAACCCACAATATCAAAACGATATAATCATTGGTATATGCATATATAAAAGATGTAAATAATGTACATAACAAACATTATAACAGTAAAAAATTAAATTTTCACGGCATATTACAATGTGCACTACCGACAACTTAAGATGTACATAAAATACTAGCGTCAATAATTATCAGACGCCTAACTAAGACTTGTGAACTGCAAACACGAGAAAATCAGGCTGACTTCAAACCTGGTCGTGGTTGCATCGACCACACATTCACCATTCGTCAGGTTCTAGAACACAGGCATATTTATCGGCGTCCAACAATGGTGGTCTTTCTCGACTTAAAAGCAGCATTTGAATCCGTAGACCGCGAGATTCTGTGGCAGTGTCTGTCATTGAAAGGCGTACCTCAGAAGTACATAAACCTTGTGAAGGATCTCTACTCGAACACTAACAGTCGGGTCAGAGCTTATGGCGAACTGTCATCTGCTTTTGCAACCTCAAGTGGTGTCCGTCAAGGCTGTCCACTTTCTCCATTTCTGTTTAACTTCATCATAGACCTACTGATGGAAATAAAATTCTCGTCTACTGAATTCTCGATTATTGATTTCCTACCAGGAGGTCCACTTATCGACTTAGAATACGCGGATGACATAGTCCTTTTGGTGAAGACGCGGACAAAATGCAGTCTTTTGGTAGCACTAAGCAACAATGCCAGAATGTTTGGAATGCGCTTCTCTCCCTCCACATGCAAGCTGATGCTTCAGGACTGGTCTGCGTCAACACCTGAACTAAGGATAGGGAGTGAAGTAGTCGAACGCGTTGACAACTTCACTTATCTTGGAAGTCTGATCAGCCCTAATGGGTTGGTGTCTGACGAAATCTCAACACGGATTCAGAAAGCTCGTTTGACTTTTGCCAACTTACGTCACCTATGGCGAAGGCGAGATATCCATCTATCAATTAAGGGACGAGTATACTGCGCGGCAGTTCGTTCTGTCCTACTTTACGGCTGAGAAACATGGCCATTAAAAGTTAAAGATAATCGTAAGCTACTAGTATTTGACCACAGATGTCTTAGAAATATTGCTGGCGTCTGCTGGTATCACCGTGTAAGTAATAGTGAGGTTAGACGCAGGGCATTAGGGAATGATGGTAAATCATTTGATGAGGTTGTAAATCGTTATCGACTGAGATGGTTGAGCCACGTGTTGCGTATGCCTGAGCACCGATTATCACGACATGCAATGCTAACCGGTGTTCAGGATGGTTGGAAGAAGGTTAGGGGCGGCCAAACCAAAACGTGGCATCAGTGCTTGAAGTCACTAACTTCTAGTCTGAGCCATGTTGGTAGATGCAGACTACTTGGTTGGGGTACGCGTGACTTTCGTAACCAATGGTTGGAGACTCTTGGTGACATGGCTCAGAATCGATCACAATGGCGTAGGTGTATACACTCTCTGTCTTCTCTTAAACTAAGAGGTTAAAATCGCTTCATATCTTTTTTTCTACGAACTAATTCTTTCTTCCTGTACCATATCCTTATACACAATCTTTCTTTTATATATCACCACCATTGACTTAACTACTTCTATGAATCCGGTGTTCATCTTGCTGTGATAATGCGGTATGGCAACTTGAACCGATGCATATATGTGCCTGGTCCTACGTTGTAGCTGACTGACTGACACAAAATTAACACTGAAAAAGATCACCTACTGATCTCATGGTTGTGAACAGTTCATTATGAGAACTAGAGGTCATGGTGTCCAGTCGGTGTCCCAAAACAAGAATTCAGTTCTCTATAATTTATATTCTGTTTCAATATAGGGCCTCCCTACTTCCATTGTTGAGAGGCAGTATCACTGAAGATGTTGCTTCTTCAGCTGACCTGTATAGAATGATAACACTTAAAGAAACGAATGTTGGAGCCAGTATAGCTTGGCTGGATCATCTTGATAAGTAATGGTAACCACCAGGTCAATGTATTTTCAATTATTATAGAATAACCGGAATTATAAATTAATACAGTAAATAATAAAAAAGAAACCTACTCTTCCTTTACCGCCCTGAGTATAGCATAGTAGTTCAAATTTATCTAAAGGACACTTTTCGGTTTTATAGGGTCGAATTGTACCATTCTGTGGTAATGTATATGTTTCATTACAAATTGAACAATGAAGTCGTTGTGGTCGAGAATCTATAAACTTTAAGTATCGATGACATTTTCCACATCTAAAGTATGAAAATGCATAGTAATAACACAGAAAAAGGAAATTCAAGTTATCAAACAGTTGGATGAATGAAAACGTACACTGTCTGGAGTTATCTGAAATAAAAAATTCCTGAATTTCAATTCTCATAAAGTGAATTCACAATAGTTATAGACGTTTGTATAGGGATTCATATAGTTGCCTAGTTAGTAACTGACTACCTGAAGTTGAATTAATTTGGTGAACAAGAAATATCTCCGGTTAAAATAATTATATTACCATTGAAAATAAAGATTTTCAACACATAAAATTCTTGACAGATTCAAATCTATTTCAAGGATCTAACGTTTATCTGATTCATATTCCAATTAGGGTATAACTCAAGATTTTCAATTATTTACTTTGAAATGATTAGTGATTAATGTAGTTAACATTTCATGTAAACAACCTAATTTCTTTGATAAACAACGTGCACATTATGCACACAAGAGCAATAGCATTTAAGGTTTTGTTGAAGAATCCAGATACAATCATTCACACCGAGTGATACTATACATCAAGATTGATTTTACGTTTTTTTTTGGTAGGAACTAACTTTAGTAAGAAATCTATATTCCATTTAATTTCCAACAGTCATGTATACATGTGTATATTAAAATCTAAGATCCACCAACTATGTTACAGGTAATGATTCCAGTTAGTCGGCTCAGGTTCGACAAGTGCAATGGAGCTGAAGGTCAAGTATAGAAATTAATGAGCCACACCTTCAAATATTTGTCTATAGTTAACCAAATTCAAACAAAATTGTACATGTTTAATATACAATGTCTTTAGTGAACCGTAGTTGATTTTTCTTATTGTCAATTTTATAACCTATAATTAGACTATGTAACTACGTCCTAATAAAGGTTCATATATCAACTTAACAAATTCTTCTGGGTTCCATAAAATGAATTGCAAACGTCTAGATTTAATAGTTACTAGAATTAGTCGAAAGTTACAGTATGTATGTTAAACACGAATTCAGCCATACGCTTGCAAATAACAACCTTACTTATGAATAAAAAAAAATCAGAAATGAGAATAAACAAAAAATGACTCTATAAAACATAATTTATCGAATGCCTATATTATTTTAGTGGCACTCGTATATAATACCTTTAATCTTTAAACCCTGGCATCATAACAACGATCAGTGATAATAGTGATTTTGCTTCATGTATCTTGATGTATCATAAACAAGTACTATCATATAGTTTTTGTTTCGATAAAGTTTTCTCATCTGTTAATGTTTTAGAAAAGTCCATCTTGCAAATAAAGTCAAAACTACTAAATTTTAAAAAAATCAAGCGAGTTGTTGTCCACTTACCTGGATAAAGGTTTACCTGAACTAGCTAGAGTAGTGAATGAAACTTCAAACAATTGATCCATACCATTGATATGTTCAACAAAATAACGATATTTTGCGGCAAAAATAGCTAAAACAAATTGTAATACTAAATCATATTTAGCATGACCACGAGCAATATGATTTAATTGTTCTTCAACAGCTCTACGCATATGTGGTAGGACAAGTTCGGCATCGATTGTTTGATAACCATGAACAAGTACAATCCCTAATGGTGTAGGTTGTAGTTTTCGCCCCGAAAGAAGCTGTGTTTGATTAAGAAAGAACACATACACACAAACATATAGATAGGAATAGAATGAACGAGAAAACAATAATTTCGAAAGTAAAAAAGTTATACCTCGAGAAAATAAAAAATAATGAAAAATCTTCAAAAAATAACAAAAAATAATTTCTACATTGATTTCTCGTAACTAAGTCAGTAACACATTTCAAGTTAATGAATACCATAAAGTGAAAAGTATAAAACATTGAAACTAATACGATTGTTAGTCTATTTAATGTTTAAAAGTAGTCTACAGTAAAATTAAGTGCTTTTATATGGTTAATAATTGAGAAAGTAAATTAATAAAGCATGTTTTTTCATGAGAGTATAAGGCCTTCTATTAAAACTAGACAGCTTAGCATTGAACACTTGTTTCAAAGTTAATAAGCTCTCAATTACGAATTGGATGTAGAGGATAACTTAAAATCATAGTTTCTGCTATTTCATGATAATCCCGTATTTTTCAGTCAATATAGGTTTTATATTATTAGACATTAAAACATTATCATTACTATCAAATCAGAATGAAATGCAAACTCAGAAAATTTACACTAAAAAGATTTAGTTAGTAATTTGTTGTATTTTATTTGCTAACGTTGAACGTCTAATCAATAAACAGAAAATTAGTAAGTTAAAGATTTATTCTCCATTTCATTTCCATTTGTTTAAGTGAATAAATAAATATATAATTGACTTATAATTATTTAAATAATTAAGCAGATGTCTACTTGATTAAATTTTCACATAAAAACAGTACGAATCAACATGGATAATCTTAGTGGAATAAGATAATGCTGATTTATAAGCGAAGTAAGTGACTTAAGTTTTTTACATGAAAGCCTGAAGTTAATCCTAGTATTCAGCTAAATATATACATGATGGTTGTAGGGAATCTAGGGTTAGACCCCAGTAGCTATGTGCTATATAAGCCAAGATAATTTCATGTTGAACAATATCAAGATATATATATAGTGATGAACAATTGCCATCTATATATTAGTGTGACAATTTGAACAGCGATACACTCCTGCCAGCTTCTGTAAACACAGGGAACAAGAACTCAGGTGGAAAACACCAATTTATTGTTTGATACAAAATTACAGAATATCTTGGTAAAATATAAGGAGCATACATTGAATAATTCATTTGCAAAATTTCATCACCTAACCTTCACATTCAGTATGATTTTTCTGGTCCACAATTATATTTTTATTTTCGTTTCTGTTTTCTTCAAGTTGACCTTCATAGCCTTCTGCTGCCAGGTTTTCCACTTCCAATTGGTGTTACATACTACTTATATCTGTCAACATAAGTAGCATATACCACATACAGACTATGACTGACTGAAGGGTAGTCAGAGGTAATGAGCAATATGGTCCTAAAATGTTAACAGTGACTCAATTACCTTGCGTATTTATTAGCCTCTTAGTCTTATTGCTAAGTTCATTTCATATTATTGATCTCCTCTCTCACGGTATTGGTGAGAAAATGTAGTACCCTGAACTGATACACATCTACCCTAAGTCTCGAATTGTCTATATTAATTAATTATTAATTTTAATCCTTACTTTGGTTAGTTATCTAATCTACCTCGCAATTAATTTGCCTCTATATAAATAAATAAACAGTTTGGTTATTGTTATAAGTGTTGACATTTGCTGAGTCGAATTATCTCTATTTAGGGACACAAAAATAATACGGACATAAATACGAAGAAACAAATACATAATATCATCATTATGATAGAGAATTTACTTGAACATAACCTCTTTGAACGATATTTTCTATATGTGTTGGGATTGATGCATCAGTTCCAATCCCATGACGTTCCATAGCCGTAATTAATTCAGCCTCAGTTAAATAGTCTGGTGGACCAGTTTGTCCTTCAACTAAACTTGGTTCTTCAAGTAAATTGAATTGATAGCCTTGATTAAGAAGTGTTATAGGCAACGATTTATCTTCTATTGCTTGCCAAGTTAATATTCGTGTAAAACCAGGGTCAACTACTTTTAATCCACTTATTGTAAACAATTCACCATCACCAACGGATACGGTCACTTGTGTTTGTTCATAACAACAATCGGGCATAATCTTCAAGGTAAATAGGGAAAAAAGAGTATCATCGTGTTGGTGATGCTAGATATCCAGAAATCACTTGGTGAACTTATTTTTGTAATTTAATTGTGGAAATTTGAATCCTTCATTTTCGTTCTAAAAGCGCCCACATAATTCACAATAACTTACAGTAAAAACATCTTAGACTACATGGAAGTAATTAATTACACAATTTACTTTTTCAAAACCGATCAAAATTTGCCAACCAAGTTATGTGAAATGCACCTACGATGTTTAGTATAAAGCTTTCAACGCTAATGAAAAAAACTAATGTACAGTATGTAACAGTTACTAAGTAATTCAGTTCTAATAAATTTCAGTAACTGACTGAATAGCTTAGTTCGAAGAAATTTTTCACCATGGACTGATATCAATGAAGAATTAAAAAATGTCACTTTCGACTTTGGACGCAATATGTCTTCTTGGTATTCTAAAAACATACATCTACACTGATAAATGAGCATTTAAAATTTTTTTAAAATACAAAATCACTTACAGTAGCGATAAAATGTTGTGTAATGTACTCATACAATCGATATGCTTCATGTCCCAGTTCTTGGGAAGACGCAAAACGCATAGGAGCAATAGGAGGATGGTCACCTGCATCATGACCAGCACGAGGTGGAGTTAACCCACTTTTTAGAATTTCACGAGCTAGATCTCCCCAAACTGGATTATTCACCTAAAATGATTAAATCGATGTAGAGAAAAACAGAGGTGGTGAATTAAAATTTTAGCATGAAATTACATGCAAAATAAAACTCATTAATTATAACTAAACTTATGTATTTCTTAGGATGGAAGCATTAGGAAGATCGTTCAGCGTGCAGATAAATATCCTATAAATCGGGTTTTAACTGGACAAACACAGGAAATGAGGGGGGAATGGAGAACTGTTTACTTAGAATTGTGGAGCTCAGCAGCGTGGAATGACGACTGTGTTCCAATGTTCTCTGATCTTTAATATTTGTGTGGTTAAAATTCAGTTCGTGATTCAAATGATTTATTCGTCTTAATGGTTGCGATTGCTTAAACTTATTATCTGGTTGAAGTGAGAATGATGGATAATAACTATGACCGACAACGTTCAAGATTTCTATCAATCTAAATACAGTAAAACCTATGAACTTTGTACTGTACTAATGTCATCTCATGTGAGAATCTAAAATTTCAAGAAAAGTAGGAAAGTACTGTAACAGGCAATTATAATCTCCTTTTTGGAAAATTCCCCAGTTTCCTGCAAATAAGTATAGATGAGTCTCACTTCACCTACTTTAGTTTTGGCAGCCATCAAACAAGAACAAAATGTAATGTAATACTGAGTTCGGAAGTTTTCACCTAGTAACTAGGTTACATTAATTGGACTAGGGTGTAAAATAATTATGATTACTATATTAATCTTACATGATCAGTTTGTGACAATGAAGAATACTTTAATGATAGACGTTGAATTTGAGACAGGCTGGAATATTGTTACAATAAACATACCCAAAAAACATCAAGTGAAAACTCAATCTTAAAACTATAATAATTGGTTAGTTGATCAAATATAGTAAAGTAAAAGAGTTAGTCACTGAAGCTACTGCTCCGAATCATGTTGAGGTTCACATCGAACTTGAATTTATTCACAATTCCAATTCTTTAAAATCTAAATTGTCTCAAATGATTGTTTGCATATATACTCAATCTTAGATAACATATTTCCAAGAGTAATAAACGTAAGAAAACTATCTTGGTGGCTTTTCTGAAGAATACTAACAAAACGTATCATACCTGCTGCTGTAGTAATCCACGTAAATCAAATGTGTTTGGATAAGCTGTTGTCTCAGTACGTGGATAGTTTATGTAACCAGATGTATACAATCGTTCCGCAATAGCCATTGCACTATGTGGTCCAATACCTAAACCAGCACTGGCAACTCGTAACATTTCTACTGTATTCAAACCTTGTGGACGTGGTTTAATTTTATGTTTGACAGATACCTGGACGACTCTAAAATAGAGTTAAGTTTACAAATCTTAAAAGGCAGTAAAATAAACGCATATGCATGACGTATGACCGTTTAAGTACAATTATTTGAATAAAATATACATTAAAACAATTCGATTCATGAGAAAATGAGAAATAAATACTTTTCTGCATATGAAAAGCAGTCCTTACGCTTATTCATTTAATCGCAAACAAACGTTTCTGAAATGAGTTCTAAACCAACTTTCTTAAAGTCGTAACAAAGCAATTTACAGACAACCATTTTTCGGTCACAATACCAACTTTCAAAAAAAAAAATCAATTTAAATCACTGATCTTTAGATCTTTAAAATTTCAGTAATTTCGACTACGTAAACGTACTGAGCCTATAGCTTTATGAAAGAACTTGAGCATATATATGGCATAAAACTACGTGATAATATATGGAAATTTTGTGTCAGGAATATTTACCGTTTATCATAACTCTCATAATGAAACTGAAGCATCAAGACTTAAAAAACTATTTGATGGTTTATTATCATTTTCTGTTTAAAGTTATAAAATCACAGAAATTAATTATAAAACAAAAAAATTGATTAGGAGCAAGATAATTTTAAGTTTTTTTATTGTTTCAGACATTTTCATACATATGTGTTCATGATCAAAAATCATTCCAGAATACTCAAAATTCACGTTAAGCATATAAGCCTTTACCATTGCAACGAGCGTACAGAAGCATTATAAATGCATATTTCTGTGCAGTTTTTAAATAGAAAGAAACAGTTTTGAAGAAACATACATATTCAAATAGTTATTAGACTGGTAACAACGTGAAGTGACAACTACAGTCGAATTCATGTACTTGATACACTTGATTAATTATTTTATTACTGATTATGAAGAAAAGGAACAACGCAATAACCAAGTTATCTAACCAATCATCATATAATAATCTTTGATATAAATCAGTTTACTACTTTCATTGTGAATCTTTCACACCATAGCTATTTTCTTACAAACAAAAAGTTTTGGTTTCGTTGACTTACTCTGCTGTTTTGGAAGACTTGACTCGACCTAAAAATACTGAAGCAGCTTCTTTATCAAAGATACGATCACGATTCCATGACATTTCTAATACACCCCCGGTATCATCTACACCCGAGACCTATGATCGAAAGAAAGCACGTTATTATTATTAACAAAAATGAATCGGAGGTGAGAAACTAAAAATGATTTTATTAAGACAGGATAAATCTTCAGATACTTGATTTAGTACAACATATATGAGCAAACAACATTGTTTTAAATTAGATTGTTATCAGGACTTACTTTAATGTGTAATAATATTTGTATGTATATTCGGGGTTCGCGTAATTAGTGGAGCAGGTAAATTCACTTTTTATCTTCCCTTAGATCCCAAGTTTCTGAATTCCTCGTAGGTTCTATTATTATTGCACTAATTTATTTTTATCTCGACTTGTAACTTGGATCAATAATCTTTTCTATTACTATTATTACTATTACCATCTCTACTATTCTGGGATTAGTCCTGATAATTTAATCGAGCTATGCCAATGGGGTATGGCAACTTGAACCAATGTACACATGTCCCAGGTTCTACGAAGTGTATGACTGACTGACATATGAAAATATCAAACTAATCAAGACAGTTTATGAGCCTATGATAACAACGAAAAAGATAATATAAATAAACCTAATGACAGGTGTACTACTAATGATAACAAGAATAAAGGTTCGAATCATTTAATCAAAACTGAAATTTGATATCTATGACTTGCATAAACTGACAATCTATAGAAAGGTGATAAACATGACTTAATGTGAAGTCATACAATACCACCTTTGAAACTCATCTAATATCAGTATTGATAACGCGACATAATAGCACAAACCTTGATAGTTACAAAACTTTTAATGAATCCATGACCCAATATCCGGAAAATAAATTGGTAAAACTATTATTAATAGGATGTATCTCACCTTATTCTTAATCAGTGGAAGATGTAAATTTAAATGATCAGATAAGTGGCCGAAGAAAATACAATTTTTCTAATGTTAAAGTAATGTGACCAACACTAAGTCAATAGCTCAAGTAGTTATGCAATCAAATGAAAAATACACATTAGTATCCAAAATATAAACAAAGGGAACTATAAGTGACATATTAACACTTAATGTAAATAGGAAGACAAAGGTTCAAATCACCAATGAACGCAATATAGAATTACTGTTTATTTACTGCACATAGTTTGTAAGTTATACAGATAGAGATATAGAATAAGTAAGTAAACCCAAGTCTCGAAACGGAATAAATAGTGAGACCGATTATCAACTAGTCCTAGAGAAAATATATGACAGAATTTAAAATTTTCTGCCACATTATAAAAGTTGGCTAAACATTCATGGTTAAAACTATGAACACAACGTTTTTAGTTACCTTTATCCGCCAAAATGTTTCTGGTTTAAATGATTGGATTTGATCGTGTCGTTTTACGCAAAATCCAAGTGTAGGTGTTTGACAAGGTCCAAACGACACAAGATTGCTGTTTAGATCACCATACTTCCCCTTAAACAGAATGAAACTTTTATTCCAAGAGAATGTATACAAAAACCAATAAACAAATGAAAGCAAGATATATGAGTAGATGGTTAACAAAAACTACTTACTTAGTGAAAAACAAACAAATATAAAATGCTAGCAATAACGGTCTAAATTTTACCGTAAAATCTTCAATTTCATTCTATCACTACCACGATAAATGAGACTAATAAGCCAGAATTAGTGATAATTACCTAGTAAACTTGTGATGCAGTCAAATTACAACGATTCGTCTAGCCATACAGTACACACTATTATTTATCAATTACATTTATTTAAGAACAACATTGGGCAGCGAATATAAAATACGCCACTTAAAGCGTGGTAATAACAGTGACGAGAGAGAAGAAAAATAGTTAAAATAATTGAACAAAAATAGTATATGATAGAAAATACAGTTAAGCTAACAATACAAACAAAAAAATCCTCCCACTTAAGTGATTTCTTTTCATTATTTTACGAATTTAAAGGAGGATTACAACAGGATCGTCATTCTTTGGCTTCTGTCCCAGGCACTGACTGATAATATTCTAAGTCACTAGGTTGCACTGCCTATCAGACCCCAATCAGGATTTACGATGGATAGACAGACGCCAACCTGACATAGCTTCCTTTCATACCGCAGCACCATGCCATAAACTGACCATCTCGCTTTTTCCAACTAGTTCCAGAGTCGACAAATAATGGATGATGTGGAAGTCTTTGGGATGACATTCGTGCCGTGTGACTAAGCTACTGAAATCGACATTTCAAGGTGATGACGCCAACTGAGTGGTTGTCACCGTGCTCCAGGGCTTTGCCGAACCTAAAGAATACTAACAAATGTTGTCGGAAAACGTCATCAATTCTTATGAGGAAAAGAAGACCGACGCCAAACATTCTCAATTTAGAGAGGCCAGATTTCACAAACATAGAGTAGATTCTCTCTCCCTCACTGAATCGCTGTAAACCCGATCTTTTACAGACAGACTAAAAACGCGACTGCATCAAAGACAACCTGGGTTCCCATAAGCCACTCTGGCTTTTACTACCACTCATACAATCACCAGCACTCACACGCCTAGCTAGGTACACAAACATTTAGCTTAATTATGACGCAATATCGCCGGGAGTGATTGTAGGCACAGGGCTTCTGCCAGTCTTATGAAAGTGTTTTGCACTTAGAAGGTGCAAAGCAAATGGCATACCAATTGACATTGATTACAAGATGAAGTAAGGATAGCACATATCGTCATAAAGTAATACAATATCATTCGAATACTCAAGATCGAAAGGTGTTTTTCTAGGTAACACATTCAGACCATCATTATCAACTTCCTAGTTCCATCAAAGTTGTTTTTAGAATATCATTGATGGCAAAGTTGGAGAGGAATGATGAAACTAGTCAACCCCGCAAAACTCCACTTATGGAATGAAACAAAGGGGGAGGTGGTTATATGTATTCATTCTGCCTAAGATGTTTGTATAAAGACCATACAAGATGTCAATAAACTTCTCAGGAGCACCCCTTCTTGACGGACAAGATTAAAATACATTCCTATCCAACGAATTGAAGGTATTCCTGATATCAAAAAGCATAAAGATTGTTCACCTGAAATAAGGATGAAGGTGCTCTAACATTTGTGAAGGGTGAAGATGAGGTCGATGCATCCACGATCACACAAAAAAAACAGCCTGCTTTTCATCAGTCAATCTTTTATGGGATTTGGACAGTCTGTGAAGTATGATGAGAGCCAATAAGTCGAACGTGATAGACTATATCTGTTGCCGAAAGTTACTGCACTGATGACATAGACTTTTTTTATAGATGTTGACGACTATCACCTCATTCCAAAGTGCTGAAATGAACTCTATTTACAAAGCCTTACCAAACAACTCAATCTAATGATCAAAGTTTGACGTCACCCTTAAAAAGAGTAGGAGACAATTTACCCGGGCGAAGTGACTTGTGCAGCTTTAAAAGATAGAGTTCTTTTAGAACTACCCCCTTGTCAAGTGGATAGGTTGTCAACGGCTAGGGAGTGTAGGATAGTCTGGTCTATGTTGCTGGGGAAGCAGGTCAACTGAACCGCACATAGAAAAACCCTTGGATGCTATTGAATAGCGTCCCATCAATTTTTCCGATTGTTTCACTCACAAGGTCCCTGTAGAAACCCATAGCTTACATAAATGGGACGTTTAGCGACGCCACAAGCGACTTTAACAGCCATTTCCAAGACCTTATGCAAGCGCAGCCAGTTTCCATCTGTAATTTTTGGTGGGATAATAGCTATCTTTGAATCTAGCTCAGTTTGATATTTCGCTGCGACGAAAGTTGGAGCCGATTTACTTATAACAATCTGTTTAAGAAGATGAATTGATTCAGCCGGTGGGAAGAAAGATAAAGATGGCAAAAATGAGGGCATGATATCACCATTTAAGGTCATACCATGCCAAACAGGTCATTTTAAAATTGTTAAAACCAAAAGTAGTAAGATAAAGATCCGATAGGGAAGTCATAATACAAACTACACTAGGGAGTAGTGGCAATAAGCTGTTTCTCACAGGAAATTAGTATCTCCAGTCACACAGTCTTCCCACGAAAGAATTTAAAAATGAAGGGCTACAGAATTTAAGATATACTTTCTAGCCTAACGGAGTATCGATAAGGGTATCATTAAGCAGTCTCAAGGGATTATGTATTCATTTCCATGGATGTAGTAGTGATACTTAAAGTTTTGAGGAAATAGACGCTAATTATAATATTCGGGCTTGTATTTCAATTAAAATACTTATTACTACATTATTCGCAATCCGAATAGTCTGTTTAGAGACACGTTTATGAACAGTTATACGTATTTAGATAAAAAGCTAAATAACCTAAAAAAAATCTCGTCGGAAAGGGAATACAAACGTTACCATAATTATGATTTTATAAACTATTTTAATAATTAAAGGAAGACATTGCTTCAATTCTGAAAACTCACCTGAAAAAATTTCGTTTGGAACCTAGTGAACGCACAACCGATTCGAAGATCAAGTTCTTGCCTAGCATCTACTGACAATGCTTCGTGTTTATTAGGTTCTCTAAGATTTTTCATAGCACCATGTAGTTCTTGGTCAGTAACAGCACTGAAATGTGCACGTAGAATTCTTTTCTAAACGTAAAATCACGGTTAGACAGACTAATCATAAAATAAAAAGTTTATGAAATGAGACGAATAAGTATTTTCACTTTAAGCTAGGATTAAGGACAATGCGCTCTCAAAATATGGGATTAAAAGAAACCAATATGTTCAGTACAATTGAGCGGTTGGAATCAAGTTTCTTTATAAACTGACGCTTACATGACATTTCATTTACGAGAACTAATATTTTCCAATAATAACCCCTGGTATGAAAATTAAGTAAAAGCGGAAACGCAAAACAGAACGCAGAAGCTACTACTACTACGTTGTAAATTTGAAACATATACAGTAAATCAGGTGCTAATGAAGTGGAAAACTGAATGACAAATGAGCCTCCAGTTGATATTTCAATAGTTGTAGTGAGCCGAAATAAACTATGACTATTCACCAAGCAACTGCTAATCTCCAAACATTAAAGCACTTTTGAACAAGGTGACGGAAGTGCAAACTTATAAACGAAGAAAGAAAACCATCAAATGTGATAACTTAATAGAAACAGATTACACCTGTCAATCAGTTAATAGAAAAGATCGGGAACGTTAATAAAAAGCTGTCACAATATTACAATAATGTGTTCGAGATACTTAATAATTATGATCTGCACTAGTGTTCGATGACACACCTCAATTGGTCATTATAATTCTTAAACGTTTAAAGTTGTACACAGTTGCATAGTCGAAAATAAGTGAAAAGTTATTAATGTTCTAGAACTATCAACTCTTTTAAAACTTTAACTCTCAACTTATACATAACGTACTCGTTATTGAATGACAATTCATCTTTTAATATAATGCTGATAACTGGAAATAATTAAACTCATTAACTCATATGAAGCTGAAGGAAAAGCAAAGAACTACAGTGAATTTAATGTATTCATCAAAAGTTGTCGCTTTTCCTTTGTTTAAGTTTATGAAAGAAACTGAATGTATGAAAATTCTTAATGGTAACAAATAAAAAATAATAACGCATTGAGAAGTAAATAAACATGATATATAAGCAACTCACGGGGTGTACCATAACTGAATGAACACAATTGATAACTTCAAAACAGATATTTTCACCCTCTTTGTCACAATCCAGCCAAAGAATTAATATACCAGCATTTTTCGCCTAAACAATAGTACTGTCAAAGATATAAAAAACCTCGTGGCGAAGAAAATCCACCATTTTCAATTTGGGGTTAGCTTCCTTTTTCTCAATCGGGGCAACAAACAGCTCAGCCTGAATTTGAAAGACTAGTAAAATCAACTTACAGGATCTACTTTATCCCAACTATTATAACGACTTAAGAAATCGACATTCATTACGTGACCACACACTGACGTCATTTTAAAGCGAACTTGTTCACTCATAAATTGACCAGTCCATTCATGAATAGAACATGCTCCATTGAATCCACGTCGACTTGAATTACGCTTATTAGATAAGGATTTCGCTATTGATTCAGCTAGTGATGGTTTCTCAGCAACCATGAATACAGTCTGCATGGTACCTCCTGGAAAGAACAGTAAATTAAAGTCACTCAGCCATACGTAACTTGCAATCTGGCACCCATGTACACAGTTTAGGTTACACCATCCCATTAGTACATAGAGATGAAACTGTTAGGACAAATCCTAGAGTAGTATAGGTAGTATTATCATTATTTATTTATTTTAACACATAGATATTGGCACAAGGAGGCACCAAATACATACGCGCCAAACAAATCTCATTTGATTTGTGTGAGGGCTGTGATACTGCCCGGGTGCCCAAACCGAAGCAGGTGGTTTTCTTAGAGGGCCACTCCCCGAGCCTTCGACCTAAAGGTCTGATCCACAAGGCAGTGGAGCATCGTAAGGGGATGCAGTCCCATGGTAGCCGGTGACCAACAATTGGTTCATACGCCGTTTGTTCCTTCAGGATACTGGAGCCCATGTGCACCATTGGTCTGGAATCCGGCTAAAGCGCCGGACATCCGCTTTTCGTCTTCTTTTTTTCGTAAACAACAGTAATGCCACGAGAAGGCAGTGAGTAGGACTTCCCTGGCGGAGGCTGTATACGCGTGGCCATGTGAATGCATTTCGAGAGGGAGAGAGGACTTTCCTCACTCTCGGCCGTACTAAGGCATCATTAGTGATGAAGGAAAGGGTTAGGCAACCAGAATACAATCCAAGAAAAAAATTTCAAATTGGTGAAACAAAAAATTATAAGGACTTCAGAAGCTTAGAATTTGAAGGAAGAGAAATAATGGATGAACCTGCACCATTGCAAACGATTTCGAATCGTCTTCAAGCAACAGATCCACACGCGTAGTTATGGTATGTATACATTCTCGATCAGTGCTGAGCAGAGCAACTAGTCAGTCTTGAAAACTAGACTTGCTAGCTCACGAAAATGGGAAATACCCGTTTATAACTACGGACTTGATTACACAACGAATTCAGAGCCCTTAATATAATTAAATTTTCGCTGTTTAGCATGATTTTAAACACTTGCTAAAACCTAAGTTCCGTATATGACTTGATAAGTTGGCATATTCTAGTAGACCCGTAAATTAACATACATACGTACATTAACACAATACTTCTTTTAAGTTCCGTGTCGAATTCTAAAAAGTTCTAACCGTCAGTGTATTTCTGAATTCTAATATCCCGAACCCACATCTTACCCCCCAAGCTCCCAACTTTGGGGAAATTTCGGGGTTTTTGTGCCATTTCGCCAAAGCCTCCCCAAAATGGGACAAATTTTCCCCAAAATTGGGAGCTCTGGTTTATCCGTTTTGAGGAGGCCGCTATAGAAAATCTTGGGGAAATGACACAAAAACCCTAAAATGTTTCGATTTTACCCAATATTTCCCTAGAACTCTCTATACGCGTGTATAGAGAAAACTATGCACCAAATATTACGAGGACGACGAGATTTTTATTCAGTTTCAGTTTGGGAAGGACAGGAGGCTTGATGGCCTGTGTTAGTCCTGACAATGCTGGTCTCTCAGTTGATCCAACTTTCTTTTGAAAGAGTCGACGGATGGAGCCTCAACCACGTGCTGAGGTAATGAATTCCACTCGTTGATGATTCGATGGGAAAGTCGATAGTCAGCTGACAAGTAATTTGTTCTGGGCTTGTGAACTTTTTTGGAGTGTCCTCGTAAATTCTCTGTTTTGGGAGACAAGAAAAATGAGGGCATATCAGGTGCAAATTTATCACTAAGCAATTTGAAAACTGTAATCAAGTCGCCTCTAGTTCTACGATATGACAACGGGAAAAGGTTTAGCTTGGCCAGTCGAGCATCGTACGGAAGCTTCGTTATTCCGTGAATCAGTTTAGTTGCTTTTCTCTGAACCTTTTCCAGAAGCTCACTGTTCGAAGCTATCACCCTTACTTCGTATCGTTCTCTATATCTTGACATTGTCAGCATATAGCAAGACCGATGATGATAAGAGACGAGGAAGGTCATTTACATACAAGAGGAATAGCACTGGCTCCAAAACTGTACCCTGGGGCACTCCACTAAGCACAGTTCCCCAGCTAGATAACTTTGAGTTCACCCGTACTCTTTGTTGACGCCCAACTAAGAAGTCTTTTATTCACATTAATAGATTGCCTCCAATCCCGACATTTCTTAACTTATATAACAGCCGGTTGTGCGGAACTTTGTCAAAAGCTTTGCTGAAATCAATGAAGGCTACGTCTACAGGTAACTTTTGGTCCTTAGGAGTGCACCAACTTTCACGAGCCACTAATAAGTTAGTGAGACAAGAGTAACCTATTCTGGGTGAAACTCTACTTTATGGACGACCTTTGAACGAATTTTTAAGTGACCTTGAGGACATTAGCCAATCAGAAGAGAGTTAGTATGAAGTGAAAATATATAATGAAAAAGGGATGAATTACAATGGATATTCTTCTTTTACATTATTTAAGAACTTGTTGAGGTTTGATATAGGTTCAGAAGTTTTGAAATCATAGTGCATGCGGTATAAGAACTCGTCCATATGACTCCATGATAATCGTCCTCTGGAGCCGTGGTAGGGTCTTAAAAAATACTTCAGCCTAGACCACATGCCCTCAATGTTGTTTGTATGGGCCCCCCGTCGTTGGATCAAAGAAATGACGTTTGTGCACCACCACATGATGCACAAAACCAAGTCTCGAGAGGCATCTATACGCTTTCCAATCATCGGTATAGCCGCAGCTAATGTTACTGGAGACTTTATGATCCAATTTGCAACGATTATCATGGTTTGTCTTAGCCTTAGCCGTGACCGGGCAAAAAAAGTGCCAGTTCGAGCAGATTTTTTTCTACAACATATAGTACAACGAAATACAATGTCATCGCGACAGTCTGCACACCGTGCTGCGGTCATTTAATTGCCGCAGTCACAGACACAGGAACTTCTTAATAGTCCCATCTGCTGTAGTCTCTCAACGATCACCTATTCTCTAAAATCTGCCGTAAAGCGATCGAATGTGAGCATCTCGCACTGAACTTAGCGCCGTGACCTTGAAATTCCCTAAACGCTTCTGATTGGCTCGTCCATAAATTAGAGTCCTACCCTATTCTGAAACCGTGCTGCTTCTCCGAAAGGATCCGGTTTTCATCGAGGTACTTAAACAGCTCCTTCCAAATAATCTTTTCTAAGATTTTAACAACCACACTAGTTAGGCTAACGGGGCGGTAGTTCTCAGGTTTGTGTTTCGTACCTGTTTCGAATACAGGACTTACTGTGGCGTTTTTCCAGTCTTTTGGTAAACGATCCTGCGTTACGGACAGGTTAAAGCATATACTTAAAGGGTTCGCAACGAAGTTAGATAATTCCTTCAGTAGCCTAGGATGCAATTCATCGGGCCCCGTGGATTTACCTATGTCAAGCTTATTTAGTAGACCAAAGATATCGAGTTCTTTAATGGTCACGCTACCCAGTGTATGTGTGGTGGGATCTGTACGCACTGACGGGAAGGGTGCATCTATCATACAGTGAAAGCAAACTCTGGAATTTATGACCAGTCTGGAAACGGCATGATTACACTTACAAGTTTAATTACATTTAGTCACAACTGCTAGTGTAACGGACAACTCAAGAAGCGCACCACTTATAACCTTTGTTCTTCAATTAGCAATTTCCAGATGACAGAATTGTAAGTTGATGGACCTTATAATTCCATTCAACATGTACCTCACTCGTAGTCCAACGACTCTCAAGGTCCATATAAATAACCCCCAACGATTAATTGATCATCCACTCTACACGGGCTTTAGATTTTCTTTTGACTTGTGTAAAGGCTTTATAAGTTTATTGCACTTATAGGGGTAGTTAACGTAGACTTATTTCATTATAACTTTGTCATTATTTTCGGAATTTTCAAATTTTTGTCCACCACTCTCACGTTTATTTTTTCTCCATACTTTTTCATATGATGTATTCACCTAATGATCTTAGTGACTTCGAGAGTCATTTTTCAAAGGCTTCCTCTGAATTATCTCAAATATCTGAAGCCACAATAACTTTAGAGATTGCCATTTTGGAATTCAGACTTTCAGTATGCGGAGTAAACAACTCAAAAATCTGGTATGCACGGGTAGAAGTCTTGTTTCGGTCTCGATGACTCCAGTGGTTTGTTGGAATGGATATCAGGAACTACGTACTCTCAACTAGAGCCTCTAAGTGTTGATCTGTCCAAGAACAGTTTTCCACACTCAATTTCAGTGTTTTGGAAGTTAACCCATATCACTGAAACAAAAGCTGGAAGGACCGATGAAATGCATTACAACATCAAATTCCATTTCTACTAACATAAATTTGGCTCGCTAATCTTCCTTCACAAACACCAAAAAACGCATATTTAGTGCTTACTGGAAATAAAGAAAAATCAGAGGTTCCTATCAATAAGATCGTGCCTGATCGATAACGCAAGTGACAATTGAAGATGCTGATAGGGTGTCAATCATGATGACTGCACTCTATACCATTAAACACCCATTCTCTAGTCGAAAAGATTCACGACAAAATCCTCACATGTTAGATCGAATGTCATGAAATTGAATTTGAAGTTATTCTCAGTGAGGTACCGTTACTAACTGAAAGAAATTCATGTCTCTGCCGTAATTTGAAGAACTGTCCAACCATTAAAAATCATCTTTAACATGCTTCATTGACGTAGGAATAAGTGCACCTATAACTCAGTCATCAACCGCTCGCTTAATAAAATGTCTAGCAGTCGCTGCATAATCTAGTTACAAGAACATATTAGACAAAACAAGTCGTCACTCGACCTCTGTCAATCCTTCACGTTCACCTGAAACACTGAAAAAATATCCGCGTTCATGGGAAAACACTCTTTTGATTCATTGACAGATCTGCACTGTCTTGGATTTTATCCATTATTCTTCCTCACTTTAATTAATTTCACTTATATTTGTGTAAATCACTAATGTAAGATCACTGTTCCGATGACCAGGCTCTACTAAAGTTGAACAGAGGTGGTTTAACCTCTTAAATTACGTTGAATATGTGATGGGCCGGACAATATATAAACGCAAAAAGTATTAACAAAGTTAATAAAGATCAATAGAAATGTTAATATATATAAGTTAAGTATTATAAATACAACAGAAAGTTGGGACTTTACTTAAGTTCACCAAATTGATGCGTGTTCGGCTTTGGTCTGGTACTAAGAAAGTACAATTATAAATGCTTGGTAATTCCAATCTGGTTGACGAACTCTCCAGTGATATAATCCAACGTAGGATGTGATATATTCCAATTACAGTCTATAAACGTAGATAGTATTTGATTTAGACTTCAGTTAACTCAATCACAAAATGAAGATAGAACGAGGAATGTGTGAGTAGTAGTGTATTTGTTAGCCAGCAAGAGCATGTCATGCTATGTCAGTATCACAACGGAAAGTGTGTTCAGGGTCATTTACTAAAACAACGGGTACAATTATTTAATGATAAAATATACAGACAGTGAAAGATTGACAAAATAAATACAAATAATATTAAAAACTATTTACAAAATAAGCTTGTCAGGCCTATTTCCACATAGCTCCCCCCAGAGTGTCCGGAGGTAACACCGGTTATAATAACAAAAAAATGTAAGTATATGATATATACATGTATACAAAAATAAAATTTACAGGTATAACTAAGAAAATGTGGAGATGAGTATTACATGTACGTTATTGTGTGAAAATAGCAGAGATGTAGCATAGCATAATAAACATACAAAAAAAAATGAAAACACCGTCATTTAATGTCTTTTTTAGCTATAAATGATAATAATAATGTGCAAAAATGCTAATGACCCACAAAAAATTGAACTGTTTATTTTTGTGTACAATAAATTAATAATTAAATAGAGTCTACTCGTTCATTATAGAAACATAAATTTTTTATAAAAAAATAAATGTGACCAAACGATTAATTGTGGAAAAATGTGATTATATACACTGTGAAAAGAAACAAATTTTTTGGGGGAAATTAGTAGTGTAGGATATCGGTGGATGTTTGCTTTGATTGTTTGTTTATTTTTTTAATCGACGAAATGGACATATCGCTTAAGTTTTGTTATAAGTCTCCCAGAATGTGTTAAACAAGAGGGTGTAGTGCTAAGTTTTTCATCCTCCCCTTGTTTCGTGGCAATTGCTGGGAGTGATTGTTTGTTCGCAGTGTTGTCTTCTTTGTCTTGAGGGACTTCGTAGAAAGCTGGTTTTATTCTGTCTATGGAAGTTGTCTCCTTGTTCCCATTTTCGTCGATAACGAAGTATTTGCTTGTTCGTTTGATTACTTGGTATGGTTCTTCGTACGGTTGCTTCAATTGTTTTTTAACTCCATCAACCGAACGAAAACAAACTTGCCTGTTTCTAGGTTTTTGTCAAGTTGCACTCGGTTGTTGTGTTCCCGAGGTGGTGTGGCTTTGATTTTATCCATGGTTTGTCGTGATCGACTGGCGAAACGGTTTTGGTCTGTTGCTGTTGCTGGATTTGAGTCTACGAGTTGTCCTGGTATTGTGAAACTTGTACCACAGACTAACTTAGCAGCTGTACACCCTATGTCTTCTTTGATTGTTGAACGGATACCTAGGAGTACAAGAGGTAGTGCATCACTCCATTTTGATGTGTCGTCTTGTGTCATCAGCGAGCTTTTCAGTTGTCGGTGAAATCTTTCGACCAAGCCATTAGCTGCTGGGTGAACTCCTAAAAAAGGACAGATTGAAATTGGGGACCACGATCTGTTCTGATTATTGATGGTACTCCATAGTTAGATATCCAGCGGTCGAGGAAGACTGAAGCGACTGTTTCTGCCGAAGTGTCTTTTACGGGGCAGGCTATGACCCATCTAGTAAACCTGTCCACTGCGGTGAGAATGAGGGTGAAAGAATTGGACGGAGGAAATGGCCCAACTAAGTCCAAATAAATATGTTGAAATCGTTTGTCGGGAATAGGGAATTCGCCGATCGGGCTGATCGTGTGTTTTTGGATTTTGCTGCGTTGGCACTGTAAGCAGCCACGTGTCCAACGTTTAACATCCGAATTGATTTTTGGCCAAACAAAGCGTTCTGTGATAAGCTTTGTGGTAGCTCTGATGCCTGGATGCGACAGTCCATGTAGCTGTTGAAACATTTTTCGTCGACAGGGTTGTGGCACAAAGGGGCGATTATTACCCGCCGAAGTGTCGCAAAGAATAGATGCAACTAAGAAAGGAATGGGTACAGGTTTAAGATTCAAGTTAGACTTCTCTTTGCGGGCCTCCAAATCTGCATCGTCTACTTTTAGTTTGGCTAAAGCTTCGGGGCTGATGTTGTGGTTGTGTACCATCATGTTGATATCCTTTCTAGATAGAGCGTCTGCGACAATATTGGAGGAGCCTTTGATGAACTGGATGTCCGTAGTGAATTGAGAAATATAATCTAGTTGTCTGGCTTTCCGTGTGGAATGCTTGTCGTACTACGTGTTAAAGGAATAGCAAAGGAGTTGATGATCAGTCATAATAGAGAAATCACGGCCCTGTAGCAGGAAGTTGAAATGTTTTACAGCCAAATACATAGCCAGAAGTTCACGTTCGAAGGTGCTATAACGCTCTTGAGTTGCCGATAATCGTTTGGAAAAGAACGCTATATGAGTAATCTTATCGTTCACGCACTGCTGTAATACTGCTCCTACTGCTTTCTGAGAGGCGTCAGTGAAGAGGATGAGGTGCGTTGTCGCGTCGGTGTTTAAGTGCTGTAGCATGTTAGAATTGGATATCATCATTTTCGCTTTAGCCAAAGCCTCTCTGGCCTCGGGCGTTAACGTGAAGGTATTCTCTTTTTTTGGCCTGAGCTGCGGTTTTATCCGTCTTCAGTAAATCTGTCAGAGTTTGCAAAATGGCCGCACAGCTAGGGAGAATCCGTCGGTAAAAAATGCATATCCCCAGGAACCGGCGTAATGCCTTTATCGACTTGGGCTCGGGAAAGTTGTCTGTGGCTTCGACTTCTTCTTCAGGCGGTTTAATTCCTTGGGAATCAATGTGATGTCCCAGGAATTCCAGAGATGAGGCGCCAAATATACACTTCGGAGGGGTTGGTTACAACACCATAACTTTTGAAACGTTAGAAAAGCGTGTGTAAGTGCTGAACATGTTCTTCAGTGGAAGAACTAGCGATTAAAACGTCGTCGACATAGACAAATACAAGATCTAAACCTCTGGTTACTTCATCCATAAATCTCTGAAAGGTTTGAGCAGCGTTTTTAGTCCGAAAGGCATCCTCAAGAATTCAAACAAGCCAAAAGGTGTGATTATGACTGTTTTTTCGATATCCTCAGATGCCATCGGTATTTGATGATATGCTCGAACTAGATCTAACTTCGAAAAGATTTGTTTTCCATGGAGATTTGAAGGACAATCGTGCAGATGAGGGATCAGATACCTGTCTGGGATAGTCTGGTTATTTAAACGTCGATAATCTCCGCATGGGCGCCAGTCTTGGTCTGTCTTATGAACCATATGCAGTGGCGAGGCCCAAGGACTGTTAGATTGTCTAATTATCCCAAGTTGCATCATGAGTTTGAATTCTCTCTTAGCGAACTGCAACTTGTTTGTAGGGAGTTTTCTCGCCCCAGCGCGAATGGGTGGTCCTGTAGTAGTGATACTGTGTTGAACATGATGTGTGGAGCGTTCGCTTTGGTAATCAGCTCTGGTTATACTTTCATATCGGTGAAAATGTTATTTTCAGGTCTTATTATTTGGACTCCATGAATTTCTTAATTGGAGATAGTTGTGCCGCTGACCTGTAAGCTTGTGTTCTTGTCAATTAGTTTCTTTTTCCCCATATCTACCAGTAGGTTGTAAGCACCGAGAAAGTCAGCCCCGGGAATGGGTTGTTTGATTTCAGCTACGATGAAAACCCATGTGAAACGTCTGCGGAGACCGAGATCTAAAATAAGTGATTGCTCGCCATAAGTTTTAATGACTGTGTTATTGGCTGCGACTAGAGAAAATTTAGTACTCTGAGAGTGCTGTCGTTGAGAGAGGTGTAATGGGACAATGCTGATTTCGACTCCTGTACCGACCAAGAAATCTGAACCCGAAATTCGATCTCTGACGTGAAACAGACGGCTCGGGTAGTGGCCAGAAACAGGCGCCGCCATCCCTGTCTGGCCGGACCGTTTCCCTGATTCTCTGTGTCAACCGCAGAAAATGTGCACGGTCGTCTGCAACGCCGTGCTCTGGTGCAGTATTTTTGGTGGTACCAACAAACTTCAGATGTTCTCTTCGGTGAACGAGACCGTTGTCCGGAAAAAGACCTTCTTTGGAGGGGGATCTCGATTGTCTAGCTTGGATGGTTGCTATGGTCGATTGCAGTGACGCCAGCTGTCTCGTTAATTGCGTTAACTGCTTTTGACAATTGAAGATGCTGATAGGGTGTCAATCATGATGACTGCACTCTATACCATTAAACACCCATTCTCTAGTCGAAAAGATTCACGACAAAATCCTCACATGTTAGATCGAATGTCATGAAATTGAATTTGAAGTTATTCTCAGTGAGGTACCGTTACTAACTGAAAGAAATTCATGTCTCTGCCGTAATTTGAAGAACTGTCCAACCATTAAAAATCATCTTTAACATGCTTCATTGACGTAGGAATAAGTGCACCTATAACTCAGTCATCAACCGCTCGCTTAATAAAATGTCTAGCAGTCGCTGCATAATCTAGTTACAAGAACATATTAGACAAAACAAGTCGTCACTCGACCTCTGTCAATCCTTCACGTTCACCTGAAACACTGAAAAAATATCCGCGTTCATGGGAAAACACTCTTTTGATTCATTGACAGATCTGCACTGTCTTGGATTTTATCCATTATTCTTCCTCACTTTAATTAATTTCACTTATATTTGTGTAAATCACTAATGTAAGATCACTGTTCCGATGACCAGGCTCTACTAAAGTTGAACAGAGGTGGTTTAACCTCTTAAATTACGTTGAATATGTGATGGGCCGGACAATATATAAACGCAAAAAGTATTAACAAAGTTAATAAAGATCAATAGAAATGTTAATATATATAAGTTAAGTATTATAAATACAACAGAAAGTTGGGACTTTACTTAAGTTCACCAAATTGATGCGTGTTCGGCTTTGGTCTGGTACTAAGAAAGTACAATTATAAATGCTTGGTAATTCCAATCTGGTTGACGAACTCTCCAGTGATATAATCCAACGTAGGATGTGATATATTCCAATTACAGTCTATAAACGTAGATAGTATTTGATTTAGACTTCAGTTAACTCAATCACAAAATGAAGATAGAACGAGGAATGTGTGAGTAGTAGTGTATTTGTTAGCCAGCAAGAGCATGTCATGCTATGTCAGTATCACAACGGAAAGTGTGTTCAGGGTCATTTACTAAAACAACGGGTACAATTATTTAATGATAAAATATACAGACAGTGAAAGATTGACAAAATAAATACAAATAATATTAAAAACTATTTACAAAATAAGCTTGTCAGTTCTCTCTCCACAAATTCATACTTCATGGTAATAGGGAGAGTGGATTGCTCTTCATGATATTCAGTTCCTGTCACTACGTTTATGACCGAATAAGACAACACTAAATTATTGAGGAAGGATACTGGTGAGATTAGGCCGAAGAAACATAGAGCGACTGCTGACACACGAAATACACTATGGCCTACGGTTGCCTATTCACTGTTGATTATCCTTGACGTTGTCGATGTTCGATAGGCTATCTAACGATCAGTGATCTGTTTTTTAGCGTACAGATGGTCCAGCCTAATAGATTGCAGTATCTGGAAATCGACTCAAAACAACGCATTCTGGAACAACAGTAAGATTTTCAGGACATTTGAACGATTATTGCACGTAAGACATTAGCCAGCTTTTTGCTTCTTTTCGATTTTTGTTTGGATTACTTTTAATACAAAAAACCAATTTTAATATACTTAAATTTATATATTTATTCCAAGAAATTATTTGCCTATCATGCTCGCTAATATATATTAGGAATTTTTTCGAAAGGAAACAAAAAAACATTTTGTAAAAATTGTTTTTACGCTATCGCAAGTGCATGGGTTTATTTTCCTTTATCGCACGCTTTGTGTCTTTAAGCGCGTACGAGTGTATTTTCAACATGCACTTACATATCCTTTTCTTATTTTCCAGTACGGCTGGAAAAGACGAAAAAAGAACGACGAAATTTACGATGAACCGAAACTTTCGTTTCATTTTGTTTCTTTATTACTATATTGTATTACGTGTTCCTTTATAGTAAGGAAAGACGAACAGAAGCTGCTAAACACAGCAAGCTATCAAAAGAGTGTTTACCAATGACAAACTCGTTGGGTTTAAAATTCTGACTGGCCATGTCTTAGGATCATCACTACCCCACTAGGGGGGAGTGATCTATAGGGGTAAATAAATCCACAAAATAAATAGCTCTGCAAGTCTTCGACAGTGGATGCTGACCACATTAATTTTAATGGACTCACCTAGCTGAAGGCGTTCGGTCATGCATCCGCACCAGATCAAGATTGGGAATGCCGTGCTTAACATCCTCTGCAATAGCTAGCCAGTCTAGATCAGTCGATCCTCGATATATTGATAGCCTATCAAATATATCTCCGAACCTCCTCGCTTCTGTCTTTTGATTTCGCGATTTATAGTAAAAGGTGTTAATGGTTAAAGCGTTGTCAAACTCCAAATACCCGTGCCATCTTCATCTGACGTTTTTGATATATTAGTTTACTTATTTGTTTTCTCACTTGTTTAATCATTCAATAAATCTGCTTATTTACTTGTCTGTATCCCTTAGACTTTTGACGTTAGAATCGAATAATTAACTACCTATGACTTCTTAACTGTTGGTTCTCGAAATTTTACTGCCATAACACAACAGCACATACTTGTAGTGCGGCGTCGAGCCGCGGTTGACTATGATCGCTACTACAGGAAGGTTGAGTACCAGATATCAAAAGGCGATTGGAGGTTGTAGCGATATATATTTGTTGGCGATCTCGTGATATCGAAAGAATATAGAGATCGTGCCAAAGGAGTACAAGCGGAATCACTGAGCAAACGTAAGTGCGTGCAAGGTCACAATCGACGGAAGAGTGTATGTCTTTAGTACAGCTAAACAAACAAGTACACCAAAACAATTACTGATACAATTGGTTATAATAATAATTGATTCCATTAAACCAATCACGTTCTCTTGATAAAAGTAGGTCACGACACACTTATCTAAAGACATATTAATCTCCAAACAACTGTAGAATAGGCTTGGATTAGTGAAGATGACTGGCTAGAAAACAGACAGTGGATGGTACAAACGACCTTGAAATTCACCTTGATATCAAGAGGAGAGTTCATGGAAATCATTTACTTTACACTAGCTTGTCATGCTACTTACTACAATGCCCTCTGGTTGTTTAACTGACTTTTGATAGATAATGAACCTTTATCTGGCCACGTAAATTAAGAACACAGGGACTTTTGATAAGGATTTAAAAATACCACGTGTATTCGGAGTTTGTGTGATGTTTGTATGAACTAATGATTTCTTTGTACTTGATTACTGCTTGATTTCGAATTCCAAATACAATACGTTCGTTCGAGCTCATCTAGTTCTTCTTGGTCAAATTGCGTTATCTCTGGGATTCCTAATTCGTACATTTCAAATATTCCTAATCATCACAGGTTGACGACACCTTTACACGAAATATGCCAACTCAATCAAATAAGAAGTCAGAAATGAAAAAAATTCGAAGATATATTTGAAAAGCCATCGATATGTCGGAAAGCGTTTAATCTAAGCTTGTTAACAGTTATAAGAAATGTGTAACGCGGCATACCCACTCATATTCTGGTGCAGATGGGTGACCAAGTGTTTTTGGCTCAGTGTGTCCAGTAAAACTAATGAGGTCCACATTGCATGTCAAAGACTTACAGAACTATTTATTCAGGATGTTCATTTACCGATAGAGATCTATTTGGTTTTGGAAATAGGCCGAATGTCACATTAACACACTCAATTATATATTGATTTTACTTCGATTTGAAAATAAGTTAACAATCTTTACACGTAGGGGAAATACATAGAATCATCACAAAAATCACAGCCGGATATAACACTGGATGAACTTGATACTAAATTAATTCATAGAATATTATCGTGAATAAAAATCACACTGAAATAAATCATTGTCATACTGAACAAAACGTCACAATAAAAATAGGACGAAATTACAATCGGTGATCATCATATTGCATTAAATTCAGAAGTAATGTTGAACGAAAATCAAAACGAGTTATGGATGTAATTTTCTACCTTATACTGTCAAATCATTCATCACAAAGGTATTGCAAAAATTGAATAGGTTACCACAAAAAAAGTTTGAATAAACTTCAGAATGAAGCTATGAACGATTGTTCACTTCAGAGAAGTGTAAATTACTCCACTTTCGTACAAGTGCTGCCAACAGTTATAGTTGATCACAATAACAAACCAAAATAATGTATAAGTGTTTGTACTTTTGCTTTACGATCTGAATTATTGAACTTAGAGAGCCAAGAACCCTTTCTACCATAATTTACAGTTTGTGTATTAGAAAGAAATTCGTATTAAAAATCAAAAGATCCAATGAAAGTCTAATGATAATCTTCGAAACAATTATCCAAGTTTACTTAAGGAAACGATGGCAGTAAAAACACTCTAAAACTAAAGTTATAACACATACATTCCCACTGAATAAGTAGTTTCTGCTTATATAGTGCATTAGAGTTGTGAAATTTAGTGTTGATAACAGTTTTCCACAATCAATAGTTTGATTACTACTTAAATAGTGATGTGATACATTTGAATATTTTTTAAAGTCATCCTGAAAATATTCTCTGTACAAAAAGTATTAGATGGTCGCCCTACAAATCTACTTCAAGCTGGCATCCTTAATATGTATTTGTATTTGGACATGTAATAGTGTGGTATGTGCTACTCTCGTTGGTAGACATAAGTAGTATGTAACGCCAATCGGAAGTGGAAAACCTCGCAGTAGAAGGCTATGAAGGTCAACTTAAAGAAAACAGAAACGGAAATAGAAACGAATAGTGAACCGGAAGAACCATACTAAATGTGAAGGACGAACGATGAAATTTTGCGAATGAATTATTCAATGTATGGTTCTCATACTTTACCAAGATATTTTGTAATTTTGTAGATAAACTTCCGACTAAAGTTATTCAAAAGATGTTAAGCATTCCATACGTATTTTGCCTGACTGTAGAAGATAAACTTGACTGAGCACCGTCAGCGTGTAGTGTCCGTTTAAATTGACAAGGTCAGGGTCAATAATAAGCGCCTATAGAACTATTATTTGAGCATTCACTTCTCACTACAGGCTCTTTTTCCACATACTTAAGTTCTCTCACTGAACATCATTTATTCAGAGATCCAGAACACAATGTCTCTATAACGGAAGCTTCTTAGTTCTGTTCACAGCTACGTGGAATCATATTGTGTTTCATCTGATTGCAAAGAACTATCATGTGCTGTCACCGGATTAGTATAACAAGATCTTACGGCTTTTGACAAAAAACTGATAGATCAATCAGACAAAGTAGTTTTATGTGCTTATGAGTTAATGACGCTGTGTAGAACAATTCCAACAGTTGTACGTTTGTTAAAACTCTATACATGCTTCTTATATATACAATAGCGTAAGCTAACGAATCTTAACGGTGGAGGTTTAGCATAATTTATTTTTTCATAAAATATGCATCTAAACGAGTTTTGGAAGTGTAATTAGTGAATATGCTGAAATAATTTACCCCGTCTTTCCTACTTCAATTAAATTTCTCTTGACTATCATTATTTATTAGCTACTGCAATTTATGAATTTTATTTACCAGAACTTCTGATTCTACTCAACAACTAAATTTACATGGCCTTCTCATTGTCTTAGTAACGTGCACATATTATCATAAATGTTACTCTTGTTTTTTTAATTATGATGCTTTTATTTCTGTTAGTGTTAAGTTTCTTATTATTCTTATCACTTTTTTTATTTTTTATGTACCATAGAATGTTCAGCAATTTATTTGTTATACTAATCGTCAAGGCATTTAAACCAATTGTAATAATTATTTAGGTCAACTAAAAAAGTACACAAAAAATATGATTACTGTTACAAAACGTCATGTTTAAATATTACTAATGTAAGGTAATGTAAGTGTAGATGACATAAATTATCTAAGTTATATTGTAACTGTGTAAATAAACATGTCTAACATAATCAAATAATGTTTACTTGTTTCATTTAAACCTTGTCAATCCTAACATCTAGTCACCACTAATGTGTCTGTGTAACGTCAAGATTCAAGTTTACATTATATAGTGATCGCTACAGAATTTGGTGATAAATATTTAAACTACAGGTAACCTCAGTATTAATCAGTCATGAAAATATAAAAGTTCTTAAAAATATTCCCATTCATAGTTAGTTGACAACAAAATTGATTTTGGTTATCTATATACTATATTATACATTAAAACCAAAACTTTTATCAACAACGAGTAGTATATGTCAATACTATGTAATATCATGTATGAACATTTACCCAAACCAGAAACTCCACCACGAGTATGTGGTACTTATAAAACAATTCATATCATCAGAAAGTAAATATTCTTACTACAAAACAAGTAGAAGTGACTAGTATTTAAGTAAAGACACGTAGAATATGTTATATAAGAGGCAAGCTGTGATTATTCCCCAATCAAGATAGACAAGAGATCTAAAATCACATCACTAAAGCCTAAAAGGTTTTCGAGTGTATACAAGAGCAATGTCCTTTTTTAAGCTGTAGAAAACATCTACCTTGAATACCATACGATAAAATTTATTTTTGTAATATTCTAGCTTCTACATTTAAAGTACAAATAAACATTACAATGTTTACAATATGTAATAAAGAAAAAACAAAAGAATGTTTTACATATGAATGATACTTTTTCTTGGTTTATCACGTTTGCAATCAACAACTAAATTTAAAATGACTATGAAAACATCAAATATGGTATAAAACAAAGAATGTAAAACTAGGAAAACAAAGGTTTTACTAATTTTGTATCCAAGTTCTAAGAAGAAATGTACTGAATCACTAGTGTAGACGAGAATATGTAACATGCTATTTTAAGTTTGTATTAAGGGAAATATAATACGTGATAGTGATTCCAAGAATTTTAAAGAATCAGTCACTGAAAAAAATGAATAGCCACAAAAACAGAAATGTACGGTTATTTCTGAACTTGTTTAAATGAAATCGGTTCTAAAGGATAAGATCGTCACCCAGTTGCAAAGAGACTATATTTATAACAAATAATGTTATTAGAAACAACAAAGCGAATTAAGTAATAAAATCTGTGTGAAAAACACTACTTTTTTTAAAATTTCACGCATAAATGTTTAATGAAAATCAAAAATATCCTAATCAGGAATTTTCAATAATCGTGTCATTCACTTCTAAATACCTAATATATAAACTGTATTATAACTAATATCAGAAGGGGTTTTCTGAAATTACAGTAATTTTTAATGGTTGAGATCATGAGTCAATTGAAGCTAGACCACTATGGAAAACCCGGAAGCATTGGACGGCCGTTCTGACCTATTGTTGGACTCCTCAGCAGTGCTCATCCACGATCCCGCCTCGCGACATTCAAACCCAAGACCTTGGATGTCGGCTCAGTAATTTAGAGGTTGAGCGTTCGCACGCGAGAACAATAGACCCCGGCTTCGGATCTCGCGAGGCGGAATCATGGATGCGCCCTACTGAGGAATTCCACAATTTATTTATTTATTTGAACACATAAATATTGGTACAAGAGGACACCAAATATATATGCGCCACACAAAACAAAGAGAATGAAAATACAAAAAGAGAAGGTAAGGAGCGTAAAAGAAAAAAAGGAGAACAATAGCGACCAGATTAATGTAAGGTAGTGTAATAATAATAATAATAATAATAATAATAATGGGGGGAACGGAAAGGTATAACCAGAAGAAATCTTTCAGTTAAGGAAGATACAACCACTTTTTATGAGGAAAATAAAAAAGGTTACGGCAGGATCGCCACTAACTTCTATTCTGAGCCATATCTGATGATGTCTCTAACCACTGTGTCGCACCATCTCTCGGACCCCAGCCAGGGAGTCGTGAAGAATAGCATACAATTTTCAATCAGGCAGTGACTCGAGAACGTTTAGATAGAACCGAATTTCCATCATAGGCGAGCTGCTGTATAGGTCGAAAAGTAAGGATAGACAGAGTGGGAATAAAAGAGAGTAAATAAATGACGTAGTAAATAACAATATTAATAATAATAATAGCAATAGTAATAATAATAATAATGTGAATCGTTTGATTGTTAATCACAGCAAGAATAGTATTTTCCATAAATATACATAGTTCATCATAATTGTGGATGGGCTGTGATACTGCCTGGGTGCCCGGATCGAAGCAGGTGGATTTCTTAGGGGGCCACTCCCCGAGCCTTCGACCTGAAGGTCTGATCCACAAAGCAGTAGAACATCGTGAGGAGATGCAGTCCCATGGTGGCCGGTGACCAACAATTGGTTCATACGCCGTTTGTTCCTTCAGGATACTGGAGCCCATGTGCACCATTGGTCTGGAATCCGGCTAAAGCGCCGGACACTCGCTTTTCGTCCTCTCATTTTCGTAAACAACAGTAATGCCACGAGAAGGCAGTGAGAAGGACTTCCCTGGCAGAGGCTGTGTACGCGTGAGAGCATTTCGAGAGGGAGGGCGGGCCCACCTCACTCTCAGCCATATTAGGGCATTTGGGGGCAGTTCCACAATTGGACGAAACGGCCGTTCAGTGCTTCCACGTTTTCCATAGTGGTCTAGCTTCAATTGGCTCATGATCTCAACTATTGAAATGTATGATAATTGTTGAAATTTTTTCTCAGTTCGAATTTTTAAAAAATTCTTCTGGTCAACCTGATTTGTTTAGTGGAAAATTGCGAAACTGAACAAATAATTTCACGAATAATAGTCGTGAAATTTTGTTGGTTTGTAAATTTCAAATTCTTTATATAGTTTCAGGTAATTTTGAAATCTACAACCAAAAATAATATTAGTCTGTTTTATCCTTTTCTTTCTGAGAATATCATCATACTTTTTGTTTATATTTTTGTAATTAATTATTTATAGGATGACAGCTTTGATAGTTTATCGTATTCCACTTCAAAGACTTACATTGACCTACTAATATAATTTTATTTGTTTAATTGACCTTATTGTCACATTGATAGAGATTTGTATTTTAACTCCTTGATGTAGTCAAACTATGTGACCCAAAAATAAATTTAATAACGCAAAACTTTGAAGACTAGTTGGCATAATCATCCAGAATCCAAAAATGAGTAATATTGAGAAGAGAGTACAAATGATGAAAGCAATGACGAGAAATTAGACAAGTTAATGAAGTAAAATTGAATACAAAATAACCATGTCTAAATTCTTTAATGAAAGGTAAGACAGTAAACAAATTATTTGAGATACTTTTCAACTACTCATTTTTAATGTAAGGAAATAACACATTAAAATATACATACCTCTTTGGACAAAGATAATCAAAACTTGGTGAACCGATAGAACTTGTTTAATATTTCCACGATTTCTTTCACCATGTTCAGTGTATCACTCCTCATAATACTATGTGAATGAATGACATATCTGTTAGAAGTTTTAGACACCTGAGTTTATTAGCAGTTCAATATTTATTAAATTTATAATTTCCTGATTTCTAACATATTGGTTTCAGCAAACTGCCCTAACGATAATAAGACACTAATTTGAAAAAGATCTTTGTCTCTAACTGACGTCAACTGGATAACCATCAGAATATATCCAGAACAAGACAACTGCTTTGTTGTAGATTAAAATTTCTCAATAAACTATATTTGCGATTATACGGTGGAATGAACCTAGGTTATCAAGTATCACTGTGAGCACAGCGATTTTTAATCACTAAGATCAAATCCAGACTCACTCATTGTGTTATGTTTTTTAAACTGCGTCAGATCATGATGGGAAGTTTAAGATTATACGGAATCACCACAGGAGCATTCAACCTGATAATAATGGTACACTTTACTAGTAGTTAACTAAGTACTGTAGATGATCACAGTGAAGTTAACCAAATATGGGGTGAGATAGTCCACCTCCGCCTAACAACTCTGTATTACAAATTAATTGATAAGATTAATTCGGTAACTATCATAAAATAAAATGTGACAATTCAAAATGTTTGACTTAATAGCAGAATGATTAAATTAGACACTCTTCATTATGCATTAACAACATGTATAGAAATCACCATTCTGTGGACCAGACTGCAATGTAGTTAAATTTGCACAAAAACATCAACTTTTTAAAGATTCAAGGATGACAGAATTAGTACTGAACCGCACAATAAACTGAATCTGTACAAATCACAATTTCCCTCAAAATTTCGACCGTTTTATAAGAGAAATGTAAAATTCCGAAAGAATGCTAAGAATTTTTAGAAGATTTTCAGGAGCAATTTGTTAGTTATTAAAATCTTTATCTTTCAGTTCTCTAGTGAAACCTAACTGCTTGTGTTTCTCCAACATTTTTTTAGCTACACAGTGATATCTATGAATTACAGAAACCGCTATATTAATAGCGTTACTTTAGCTTAATAGTGAGATTTTGTGTATGAAATGTGATTTTGTTTTAAAGTAGATACCAGAGTAAATAATTGACGCCTATCTAGACCTATCTAGACGAATGATAATACAGCAGTTTTTTGGATAAATGGATTCAAGATATTTTGAGAACTTATTTCCTATTAGGCGATTTGTGAAGTTTAGTTTGACCTAGAAATAGTATCCACTTCAAAATGATATCACCTGGAAAACTTATGAAATCTGGATACTATTTGGTTGTTTCAATTTAGTGGTTTGAAATTAATATCATCATGAGCCCTGACGATTGTGAGTGCAAGTGTACTTAGGCTTATGGAAGAGACAAACGACAGTGAGTATTCACAATTGATTGATCACTGGGTGATGATCAATATTATGTGTGTCAGGTCCTTCTTGGTGCAGATCGAATGCTATCGAGTAAGTTGCAATGTAGCCACTAGTCTGGGTGACTCGACATTGCGTCCAGTATGTTGAGATAAAATGGTGGTTGGAGTTAATCAACAGGAAACCCTGGACCCGGGTTTCGTGCTACTTCGCACACGTCAGCAAGGTGTACCTGTAATTTCGGTGCTCTCTGACGGATTCAATCCCGTGTCACCCAGCTTCATAGTCAGAGACGTTACCACTGAGTTATCCGGGCCGCGACTGACCTCCTGTAGGACTGAGATGTATTCACAATTGATTGATCGATTGACCAATAGCATTCGATCTGCACTAAGAAGGACTTGACACACATGACATTGATCACCACCCAGTGAGTATTGCAGAGTTCCTAGAATCCTGGGGTTTGAAATAAAACTAAAACTGTTCGTTACATATATCATTCAACATTTATAGTCTTCAGTGAAAAAAATAACACAACTAGATAAATTAATCAATAAATGAAATTTGTTCTCATTAATGAACATGAACTATTCAAAAACAGATAGATATTCAATACTTTCTAGATTTCTATAGTATTGAAAGTGATATCAATCCATGAAAAAGAAAGATTAATAACGAAAAAAAAACATTGTATCATTTATTTTAATAAAATGATATTTAAACAACTAAAACAAAGTTAATCCCATTTGTAAAAAATTTCAAGCAGTATGTATATATGATTTACAAAATACTTGGTTACTGATCCTTGATTAAAAATATAAAACTATGAAATAAATGATAGGAGGTAAATTTAAAACAAACAAACAAACAAACGTACAACCATCTTTATTGATTATCTATAGTTCTCAGAAATAATCAATATCATTTCCATGGGACAGATTCATTTTGTACTATGTATATAAGATAAATCAATTAGAAAAATTAATCATTAAAAAAAAAGGTTGAAATAAACAAAAATTAATTTTTCATTCAATATATTAATATTATTTCTATAACACGCTTATCATTCGATAGATATCCCAAATACATTTAAAAGAAAAAGATATTTCAATCGTTCAATAGTTCATTTGTTTAAATGTTTGTTATTTTATATTTACTTTTAAAGTTAAAATCTTATTCACCGTATTTAAAAATACAAGTTTTTTTCCAAAACAAAAAGTAAATAAATAAATTGAATAAAATTTGAAAATTAATTCATTTTAAAAGTAAATTTTTTTATTATTATTTCACTGATAATTCAGATGATGAATTAAATGAACTTGAAGATGTTGATGATGTTGACGATGATGATGATGATGGACGATTATTGGAAGATTGTTGTTGTTTAACAATGATTGGTTTATTGAATTGTTTTGAATATTTCACTTGATGATTCAATGTAGAAGAATGTGAATCATGTGATTCATGTTTAAATTCAGAATTATAAGAATTTTCAAGTTTTATTTTTCCTTTCACATATTTGTTTGATCGCTTCAAATTATTTTTATCATTATTATTATTATTACTCGTTTGGTATTTATTGTATGATGAATTATTATTTACAGATTTAGATGTGAATTCATTTGGTTTTAAAGTATTAATTTGTTTTTTATTTTTAATAAGGTTTTGATTTATATGAGAATTTTTTCGATAAGAAATAAATTCAGATTTATAATAAGGATACAATGAGTTCGGTGTAATAAAATACTTTTTATAATCTCGTAATTGTTCTTCTTTAGTCATACCAGTTGTTGGTCGAATTTTTTGTAAGCGCTTAGCTAATTCCTAAATATTATTGAAAAGAAAAAATAAATAATAGTTAAAAATAAAA
Source organism: Schistosoma haematobium (assembly GCF_000699445.3). Classification (NCBI taxonomy): domain Eukaryota; kingdom Metazoa; phylum Platyhelminthes; class Trematoda; order Strigeidida; family Schistosomatidae; genus Schistosoma; species Schistosoma haematobium. The sequence continues at coordinate 27,116,039 of NC_067198.1, forward strand.
GAAGTTGTTAAAACAAATGTATATTTACATATTTCGTTCCATTGGTCATGGCTTCTCACTAGAACTTCGAGAATTCCCTCACAAAGCTAGTCACAAGTTAGCATGTCGTAATTATCAGTATGTGGTTGTGGAGATTATTAAGTTTTTGATTGAGATCATGAACTGATTGATGTTTGACCAGCATTGAAAACCTGGAAGCATTGGACGATCATTTCGTCCTATTGTGGAACTAGTCAGCAGTGTGCATTCACGATCCTGCTCGCGGGATTTGAACCCAGGGCCTTCGGTCTTGCGTGCGAACGCGAGTCATGAAAAACATGTTCTTTGTGTTTTCTCAAATTCCTACTACTATAGTACCATTCCTTTTAACGTGCTTTTAATGAAATTTATTTTTCCGTATCCTCAATATATTTCAATATAGTTCAAATCCATTTGTTTACAGATAAAGAAATAATAATAATACAACTCTCTTTTAAATGAGTAAACTTTATAACCAAATTAGTAGATTTACCGTAACAAGTTTAATTGCACAAATGCACGATTATAATACCTTCTTGTACTTAAATCTTACACATTTTTTATGTCATGTATTTTTTAAATACATCTTTTTGTGAATTGATTATTAATCTGTCAAAATCAAAATGGGAATAAAGTTTCATGGTTTGACGACATTTGCATGACATTTGAGGGACCACAAAGTGACCCTGAGAAAATTCACCTGCCTATTTCGATCTAAAAAAGGATATAAATGTGCGTAAGGAATCACTATCGGGATCGAGAGTCGAAAGCTAAGGTTTTAACCATGAACTCACATCAAATATAAGGCCTAAAAAGCCATTTAGCCATATGCATGAGTAAATCTAACATCAAAACCCAAGATTAGCCATCTTAAATATGGTTGATTCACTTTCAAATTATGGTCTCGTCATTTACAAACTTCACACTAATAGAAAAGAGAGCAGAAATTAGGAAAACACTGAAAATAATATTGAAGACCTAAGTACATATAGAGCGAGTAGGTATAAAGTAGAATTTCAATTCATTATTTCGTGTGTCCGTATCTCAATAGATTTACAAACATCCTAAGAAGACTTGATAAGCTTCAAATTGAAATAATAAACCATATTTAGTTCATGACGAACTTACATAGTTTTCCAGCTGTATTTTTTCATTTTGACGCAAACGATTCAGTGTTGAATGGTACAATCTACGCACAGCTATTTCGTCATTCAAACATTTTGTTGTTGAATATCCTAAACTTGACAATGGTCGCTGATTTCGATATTTTAAATAATCCTCGTACATGTTATAAAATGCTGTTGTTCGATCACTTGGAAGTGGTCTTGAATTCGGATCTTTCCATGGTGGACGAATATGTAAACGATGTATTTTTTTGTCAAAGCTTTTCAAAGCATCTGCAATTTGTGCAACATTAATACATTCATTGTTCATATTAAAAATATCAGAATTTGAAGCAATACGAAATGAGGGTCTGGTTTGCTTTTTCCGGTCATTATTTTTATTTGGTGATTGTCGTATTGGAGAATTTCTAGATGTTACATTTCTGTTTTTATATCTAGGAATATTAGAAATATCGCCAGATGAAATTGATTGTTCTTCTTCGTCATCATCATTCACTGAGTCACTGTCAATATCCTTCACTACAGCTTTATTTCTATTACTTTTATCAGAATTGTTAACTGATTTGTGAAATGTTGGACTTTTAACCCAATTATTTTCATCTTCTATCCCCTTCTTGTTCTTTTCTTCCTCTTCAGTGCTATGATATGTTTCATCGCTTAATTCAAGATCTTCATTCCGTTTATACAGGTCGCCTTCCTGTTTTTCTTCTACTACAAAAGTTTTATTGTTTGCTTTAACTAAATTTGAGTTATTGTTGTCATTCTTTTTCAATGATCCCGGTATAGACTCTCTTTGTTCGTACAAAAAAACGATACAAATTAAAATTACGAAACAGATGGTAGAAAGAGTAAGAATTGTTAGCTGTCAAAATATTAATTAAACAAAAGAAGCTTTTCTGAAGTTTTCGAAGAAAACTGTCTATTTGAAAATGGATGATATCACTTAGTTTTTAATGAATTAATTACTATCATCTAAATAAACTGATAAACAAATTAGTTCAGCAAAGAAACCTCTTTTCATTTAACCACCCATTCGTCTTTTCATCTTTAATGGTCATTTTTCGTTTCAGCCAACTGCTAAATTCAAAATCCTTTTAAAAGAATTCTAAATTTTTAAAATGAAATCACCGAGTTGTTCAGGTATCTATAACATATTATTATTGAATTTCCTTTACTGAATTTCTTCATAACCCTCTACAATATATATATATATATATATATATCGTGATTTCTGAAGTACCTGGATATATATTTTAAATTAAAATTATATACCAACATTATCATCCCGGATATTGCCTCAAATAACTATAAGAGTGTTAGCACTAAGGCCTCAGAAATGTATGTAATTTTATTAGTTAGTTTTCGTTTCCATAAACGTATTGAATCATGTACACGTCTTTTGTTAAACTGGACATGGGTTGTGAAGAGGCTAAAAAACTGTCTATAAAATGATTAATAGAATAAAATATTCTGATGCCTAGAATAAGATTATTTAAATATACAAAAAACTGAGTATGTTAGAAAGCTCTCAGAATAAAACATAACCAATCTCATTTTATGAAAAATCAAAGAAAAGAGACCCTTATACATACTAAATCATAAAGTTTAACACCCATATGAAATATAAGTACCTTATTTTGATTATTTGTTAAAATTTTATCAAACGTTATATATATATCACATTTTTAATACGTGTAAAGTTGGCACTTTAAAGTTTTTATTAACGGATTTTCATTTATTGTTAGAATTTCCTCTATTACTTAGATACAACAGAGAATTAGTTAATCTGATGGTATTATTCAAAAGAAGAATCCATAATACCCGAAGAGAATTGAGACTTAATTCCTCATCATTTTAGATATTCTCAATAGTTTCCACCTACGATCGTAACATCAAGTCAATAACAGAATTTCTAAACCTCTTAAAGAAAACAGTATCATTTAGATAATTAGTCGGAATTTAATGATCCAATGTCTGTAATGGTGTTTCACCTCCCATTTCAGTAGTGGATATCCAACCTAGAATTAGTTAAAAATAAATGGTGGAGTATTACTTTTTAAATTAAATAACTTTACAGCATGCAAGTACGACTGATCTTTCTTCATAGAGATAATATAATAAGTACTCCGATTTATTCCTATATCTTTAATCTCCATAAAAACCAGGCAGTTAATCTGTTAAACTGTGGAATTTTGTGATCAATAATAGAGGATGCACAAATATTGTTAAATAAACTAATAAAGTTGAAATTGATGCCGCCTAATGACAACTGCTCATGAGACCGAATTATTAACGCAAGTCACCGAATTTATAGATATTAAAAAACAACACAACTGTTGAACAAAACAAGTTATTTTGTTAGTAAATTTACGTGCTTGTATACAGAATATCAGACAAAACCAAACATGATTAAAAGTATGTTTAAACGTAGGTGATTTAAAAGTAAGTGTTTTTCAGATCAACTAAGTCTGAACAACACTAAGATCTGACCATCATGCTTATTTCTTGATTAACTGTGGCATTTGTACGAGCTAATGACTCCTTTGTACTTGATTGCCTGCTTATTACGAATTCCAAATGGAATACTTTCATTTGTGCTCATCTAGTTCTACTTACATCAAACTGCACTATTTTGGGAATTCCTTGTCAGTACAATAATTCGAAGAATTCTAATCACTATATCAACACTCAAAACAAAACGATATGGGATCTGTCTATTGCAATATTGATTAAGAAGTGATAATTTCGATTTATTTCACACCTTCCCCAGTTTTCACGTTTTATGTCTCATCTATGGATTCCAAACTCATCACTGACTCAAAGTTTAAGGCCATTCTCTGTCGGTGCGTGATTACCGAGAGTGAATAAAAAATAAGGTTCATTTGCTGCTCCATTGTAATAATGAAATTTTACTAAATAACTTGGTCTAGAACCACACGAACATCCTATTAGTTTTACTTTTATAGCTAAGTAAATCAATGGTTTTCATGAGTTTGTTTTAGGGGAAATACTTAGTTGAATATGCTGAGACCACACTTATGATTCTGTATTTGAAGTTGTATTTTTTTGAAGATTCTAAGTGTAATAATATGACTAATTTCAGATTATTAAAATTAAGACTCTCCATTAATTTTATTTTATTATTGCTTGTAACCAATCTATTATTGCATTAACTGAGCTTTTCAAATATAATGCATTCTTCTTAACTGCATTTGATACTAAGTTGATAACTTGTGACTGATATTCAGATATTAATTCATTTGCAAGTATATCTATATTTCCCATTTATGGTTCCTTAATCAGTAAATATAAGGATTTCTACCAATTGAATTAAAATATCATTTTGCCAGTCGATTCTTATCACAGACATAAGTGCTATAAATTATGATCTGTGACAACAAACAGGTCTTATGTTATTAAAATGAATGACTTTAATGTCTTGCTCCCGTATAAACAATGTTGCCTTGAAAAGTTTGAAGTTGTGAAGCTTGTAAAGGTCATAGTTTCAAATGGACATTTGCAACTAATTATAGGAGTCCGTGATCGACTAAATTGCATATGCATACAATTTGTATACTTATAGGAATAGTTACACAAATTCCCGTTACCATCATACCATAGTTAATACTTTAATTTCACTAAAATTTGCAGGAATTCGAAAATTGTATCTTAATAAAAAGAATTCGTATGACGAAGTTTCTTTCATTTTCGTTTGAAACTTCTCACCAGACATTTTTGAAAATAAGTATATCAGTTAAACTCTAACTAATTACTCAGTTAAAGTACTTATAGAAAAATATTTTTACGATGAAATTCAACATGGCAATTTACTCGGGTTACTATTTTGCTACCGTGTAAATAATTCCATATGCCGCTGTACTTAACATATGCTAAAATAGATTTGACTGATTTTGTATTACTTACTGGAGGTTATTGAGACAATGAATAATAGGAAGTAAAGACAGATAGCATGTCTCACGATACATTATTTTGTCAATTTTGTAAATACTTTGTGTACTAATATTTAGTGTCGATTAAAACTATTTTTCCTTATGTGTATTGCAGTACACTACAAAAAGTGAATTGATTTTTTTTCGGATTCTATATTACTGAGATTGTGATAGACACAACCAGTGATCTAACTGCTGATTCAAAGACTATTAACATTACATTCAGTCATACATGATTTAATTACGTGGTTATCAGGCAAATGTAAACAAACTAGACTGAGCAGTAGTTGATATAAATTAATAAACAGCCAGTTGAATATATAAAATTCACAGCATTAATAGATTAAGCAGCTCTAACTAAAGTATACATCAAGATCACTGGATTATGTGTTTGCTTGTTCTTAACATCAAGCATCTCAATTACTACCTGGTTAAAATTCAACCAAAGCCCTTAAAAAATGTGAAGAAAGCAAGCAAAGTACAATTCGCAGAATAAAATGAATTCATTCTATTTTACGGATTATCATCAGCTGCATACAACCAAAAATTACAAGCACATGGGAATAACAGAGAGTAGGACCTTTACAATGTTTTCTGAACACATTCCTAGGAACATACGGCTGAAAGAGAGCGAAATATTTACAAGTGTAAGCGCAAGACATTATTTGGGTAGTCGACGTGAAGTAGATGTGAGCAGTGTATTCAAAATGGTTAACAGACAAAAAGCATGAATTTTACTCCGTTAGGCAGAAGCATTCGCTATCAAACGTTTCAGACCTGACCTATATATACAGAAGGATAGTGTGATTAGACTTTTCTTCCCTTGGTAGTCATGGGTTCACCTAATTTATTTTAACTTTAATCTTTTTCAACCCTATCCCCAACCTTTCATAATTATTTCTATTTGATCATCTGATATTTATCTCTCACATAGTTTGATTGTCCATATATTTGTTTATTTCATCATGGGATTACTCAATCACTTACTGATTTTCTTAACTTTACGTGACCTCTAACTTATTACTCCCCGACTTATAAATACACATTGATCTTAAGTATGTCAATTCATATACTTTGTATCCCTGTTCTTTTTATTATTATGATTTTGGGTCACGTTTCGAACATTTATCTAAACTACACATACCAAAGTATGCTAAATATTCGTTAATAATTATATTGATATTATTAATTGTAATTTTGGGTTGTATGCGGCTGGTAAGAAACCATGAAATGGGATGAATTGATTTTATTCTGCAAACCGCGTTATTCTTGCTCTGTTTAAGTATTTTTTTGTTGCATAGCACAGTGTTTATTCAAAAATAAAATGCACGTAGTGACAGAAAATGTAGTAATTTTTATAGCCCTGGTAAAATAATTTGTCCTCTCTTATATTTGTGATATTTCATGTTTAGTTATATAGATGTTTAGCATAGTTCATTTGTACATAACAATTGCATTATACATATCACTTGTCATGTTTATCATACGAATTTTGATATCGCAATCGCGTGTTGAATACACCGTATTTTTCTTGCCTCAGTCTTCTGTTCAGTTAGGACTAGAGCCTGGCCGTACACTGACTACAGTGTCTCGGACATTTAATTCGCACATAACCTTTGAGAAATTCTTGGCTGAACGTGAATTAGTACGGTCTTGAAATATAAATCTGAAAATCCAACGTCATCTAGGCGCTTTTAAAAGCATAGGCAAGAGGATGAACTTATTTGTAATGTGCTTAAAGAAATATTCTACCAGATGATATTTGTTTTCAAATTCAGCATTATGTGATCATTTGCTGTTAGAATTTCATTTATATGTTAACCATTCCCGTTTTTTATGTAATTACTGATATTAGTGTACAAACTTTTGCTTAGATCTGGCCCATTACATACTCGTACACAAATTTGTAAAATCGTCTCAGAAACAAGGGGAAAGAAGTACAAAAAGTGTTGTTATCATAATTTAGGAATGTTTGGTAAGATAAGTAAAACTAATAGACGAATTTGGCTGTTATGGACGTTCATAAAGGACGTACTCGCAGTACCTCTTATTGTGCCGACATTGCGAAAATGATCTACGTTTAACAGACCAATACCCAAGTAAAGTATGTCAAGTATGGAAAATAATGAATTATTAATAATAGACTCATTCAAATAGTGAAATATATTGACATCTACCGCTTGAAGTGCTATGTCCCCACTAAAATGAAAATCCAAGGCAAACAGAGAGCTCAAGAGGAACGAAGGAGACTCGATGAAAAACTTAGACGATAAAAATGAGGAAACACTCCAAGATGATTACTTTGTAATCTGCTGGAGAGGAAAATCGAGTGGTATTATCCGTCAGACAAAAAGGCTATGAGATGCGCCGAAATTCAAACAAAATTTTTTCAAATATATGCATATGTTTCAAATCAGTATTTCTGGTGAAATTCCATCATGATTAGAATAATATTACCGATTGGTGATGTTATTCCATTAATGTAAAGACATTTTAGAAAATAATAGAAATTTGGGGCACATGACGACCAGCCTCAATGTCAGTGAAAAGGATTTTGTAGAAAAGTGGAATTACCTTAGTCATCATGTTGCATGATACTCACACACATATATATCACATGGTAATAATTAAATTATCTTTTTAATACTACATTTCGTTCGTATAGCTAAAACATTCGTCATTCCGATCACCTACCGGTGTTCTTCGAAAAATTCAAAGTCCACAGAATCTTCTTGATCACCTGGATTGTCACCAAAATTATCGGACGGTCTTATAGTTGACATGATGCTTGGATGAGGCGGGAGACTGTAAACACCGTTCGTATCGATGATTTAGAAAAGTGAAACAATACAGATATTTTTAATTTCCAAATAAGTAGATAAAAGACATTGTTATTCAGTATTCTCTGAACGAATCTTTTAAGTGAACATACACCACGTGTTCCATCACTAAAGTTTCCTGTGACTTTTCAGCGGAATGAGTTTCATTAAACATTAGATCATTTTACTGTTCAGCTAAAGTCAAAATATGCCCAGAAATTGAAAAATTTCAGCCTTTTATTTCTATGAACTCACATAAGCAATTATATTTTGGCCTGCTACAAAACTATATAATCCACCCAACGAAATGTGGTACCGATCCCAGATCTCAAGTGGTCATGCCATACTACGCATTCCATGCAACTGTCAGCTAGCTTATACCAAACGCTTCTCGACATATCGCTAGCCTTTCAAACATATCTTCGAACTTTTTTGTTTCCGACTTTTGATTTGATTGGATTGATATACATCGATTATAAAGGTGTCACGTGTAAAGGCGATATTAAACTTGAAATACACGTGACATTTTTAAATCGTTTGGAAATCCTGGAGAATATGAAATGCACACGAGAATGCCATGGCCATCTAACAGCGTACCTTGAGTTAGTTGGGTGTTCTACAGAAAAAGGTATCAACGTCTGTAAGAAGATGTATCGTTCCAATGCAACTTCGAAGACGGACGGAAATTTCCTCTCATCATTATTCACCATTTATCACGCGCTCATTTTGATCGGGAAGTTTAGTCCTAATTTGACTTGCATTTTTCAAACTTTTGCTGTTTCCTCAAGCAACGAAAGCACCAGTTCTGATCTGAAGAATCTGTCCTGAGTTTTACGTTCAGTAGATTACTTTTATTTTTCACATCTTAATAGCTAACTGTGGTTTTGCCTCAGCTTACTATTCGGTTTTTTCAGTTTCTCACTCCAAGGTTGGTTTCATTTTATCCTAACCTTTCGTACCACTCAATTTTATCCATTTTTGTCCGTTTTTAGTGTACTGAATTTTTTCGTTTTACGGTCGTGGACTTGTGCTACGACCTGTATGACAATTTACGTCAATAAAGTCATGAAAAATTCATGCAAGAGACGCGATCGCCTTTTTTCTGTTGCGTCTGGCTTGAAGTGTGACAGTTGCAAAGGTTAGTTCCACGAATCGTGCACAGATTTTACAGTAACCGCTTACATCAGACTCAGTAAGTCGGATCGTAGGTGTATATGCATCACGTGCAAAGCGAATGCTGAGGTTTTGCTGGGCAATATTATCATTCTCCTGACGGTTCTACGGAATAAATTGTGAGCAAACCTGAAAATAGGCAGTCTTAAAACGGGTGTACATACACACACGCGCAGTGAAAGCAAGAAGAGGGATCTCGACAGCGTTTCTATCTATGGGGCATGTAATAACGCTTGTGAAGACATGATGAAACTCTGCACCATCATAACACCAACGGCAATAGGCTCCCTCAGCAGATTTGGATCTCCCTGCACAGGATCCCTGAATGCAACGGTGGTTCCCAAAAAACTCTATAGGTGATTGAACCCAAAGTTAAAAAGAACTAGGCGTCACCGTCTAAAAAGCTGAACATTCCAAGTACTGTAGTGAACTCAGCTGGCGATTTGACCGCACAGTCTACTCCCAAGAACGTCCAAACGGTCAGCAAAGAGCGTAGGATTCGGAAACGCTCCTCGACTTCCAAACAACAAGGTCCTCAACCTGACCATACTTGAAAACCTGAGAAAACAATAGCAGTGAGTGCTGATTCTCTCATTATCATGGGCCATAAAGACAGCCCTAAATTCCTCCTCAGTTTGCAGTACAAACATGATAGGATGCTCTGAGAAGAGGCTCGAACTTATCGGAATAGAGCGTTTGACGGTCACACGGCTCACTCGAGGCAAGAACTCTAAGTATCAAAATCATCCCAAACTACTTCGTGAAACACTCATTAGCGCTACCGACACAGAGATATCCTGACCACACAAACTCGGATATTAGGGAATGGAAATTCATCAAGTAATCCTTAGAGCTCAAAAACGTACTGGCTCAACAAGTGATGAGACCAGCCATGAAGGACGGAGATTCTATATCCCGACTAATGAAGATAGCTTTCCTATTCTGTCACATAGCGACTGCAATGCTGGAAGCATTTCATGTCAACGGACGCTGGTTGCCAATTGGAGTTCATATGTATCCGAATGGCTGCCATTAAACGCAATTCAGTTTCGTAAATGTGGCCTCCAGCTTAGCAACCAATCAGAATGAGCCGGGAATTATTACACTCGCCATTTTTGTGAGCAATGGAGGTCGGCCTTCTTCGCTCTGTGCTTTTATCAGCCATTTCTTTTACATAGCTACAGAATTAATTGTCTGAGTGTGCTAAAATGCAGAAGTTCGTGTAATACTCTGAATGTTGGAGCAAAATTTGTCCTCATTTTTCTTTTTCTGGGTTTTGACTTGTTTTCTAGATATCCAAAGCCAAAGCTCGTTTTTTTAGCTAGGATAATTGTTGCTGCCGCCTGTGACTAACTGTCCGCATGTTCGTTCCTAACTGTCCTTTATGATGTTATCGGCAAAATGAAAGGAAACAATCTCCGGTTTTCAATTTTCTTCAGTACTATGGACAATACTATCCCACCAACGAATCAAACTAATATAGAGTGCCCAGCAGTATGGGATATCAGTATTGTTTTCGAAAGGACTCAGACTTCCGATAACCATAGATGAAGTCACAGATGCTACCAATCTATTGCAGAAGGTTTGTTATGAAAAATTTGCCATATAGCAGTAATAGAGGGGTTGTACTCATTATGTCGTGCATTAAAGTAAGCTTAACATTGAAAAGACGGAAATCTATCGGTGTGTAGTATATGTTTGCTGTTTTGGCCATAAAAGGAAGCAGAAGGGTCATGATCAGAGAGTAAAAAGGTAATTAACTGTTATTAAGCTCACTATTTTATACATCATATTTCACCACTCGCAAATTTGTTTTTTTACGGTATGATGTCAACCGGTACCTAATATGTTCACCCTTACGGTGAAAAGTACCTGCAAATTTTCACCTTCATATTCGAATTATTTTTGGAAAACTGTCTTACTGTTTGAGTGATTCGTACGCCCTGGTTGACTAGATTCCTACATTATTCACAGTTCCAGTGTAACTCTCTCATGTAGTAAGTTCAAAGTAGACACTAGTCTTTCTAAATAAGCCTGTTAAGCTAATATCCGTATTCTCTTTTTCAGTTAATCGATGAAGACATGTACCACGTGCATCTGCTGTATACTGCCATTTTACTCTAATTCTGACTTGTATCTTACTTCAGAAAAATAAAATTTATATATGCAGCAAATATAGACTTTTTTGTTTTGATGGAGATAGGGGGGTTCATGGGGTTTTTAGCAGAACTGTAGCAATATTCTCACTAAAGAGCTAAGCGAGTGCGTAGAAGAATGTTGGGCATCATACAGGGTGCCTTTGAGTTACTAGTGTTCCATTTGTGAGGGTAGGGGCATTGCTTGCTTACCATATAGCATTTGAATAAGGAGCTATAAGATTAGACGCAGGTACGGTTAGGATGTGTAACGCGTGTCCATCCATCAGCTGCCGTGACAACTCATGGTGGTTAGAATAAGTTATGAGAGGACCCGAGTCTGTAGGTTTCCCAACAAAATGACGAAGATATGTACTAAATCACTTAAATTTACTACATATGAACTAGATGCTGAGAGGCTCGTATATCACACGTTTCTTGCAACGATTAAGCAGATAAGACAAAATAGCATTAGATTCAAAAATTTCAGGAACTTTCATTAAAAATCGAATGTCAAACAAAGGTTTAAACCAAGTTCCCGTTTAAAAGTTGTATTGATAATGTTAAGCTGCAGTTTTTGTTGTTTTTTTCCAAACGAAAGAGTAAAAGAAGTCAAAAAAAATACTGGAAGTGGTTGTGAGACTAAACTGGACGTCCAGCATCCTTTTTATAATCTGCTGTTAATTGGGTCTCCCGTAAACAGTTCCTTAGGGCCATAGTTCCAAGGACGAAACAGTTTTTAGGGTCTGTGAAGGCTCACTACTGTTGCATTCTAAATGAAAAAATATTGAATTTAGTCAGAAATGTGGAATATATAAATAACCAAATCACATGTTTTTTAGCAAAGGATTTATTCAGTTGTGATTTACCTTGAGTTCATGAATATTAGATCAGGTCAGCTACTATTATTTGTGCAAAGCATAACATGGACTTGGTACCGTATCGCAATACTTTTATTATTTTGCTCTCATTTAAGTATTCCCATGCATCTGCGTCTAGTTTAACAGGAAGACATACAAACAGAGTTAGTGGTTGATAAACTAAAAGTCCCAGTTGTCAAAAAGATTCTTAACATTTGTCCACAGCCAGCTGCATTTAATTGAGACACAGAACACTCATCTTCTAAGACTGTATACTACTGTTTTGCGGGCAACTAAAAGCTCAGACATTTAGCTATCCTGTTACTGATATATATTGCTTTCAGACTGAAGACAACAGGCAGTAACATCATGCACTGATGGTCTGTCTGGAAACAATAAACTATGTGATTAAACTAACTATGACTTGAGATATCATTCCAGAGTGCAATCAACGTACAGTGTAACGCAGTCAGACGTGGCGAATAAAAATTAAAAACAGAGCAAAAATAACAATCTAGTTGTTTAATTAAAAACACATTGTGAAATGACAAAATCTGTGGTTACTTGAACGCACAGATGATCGTTATTACACTGGGCGATATATTATGTTTACATGGTTGCGTTGGATAAATTCACCCTATCCGAATAGACCACATGACGACGGGATCATGCACAAAGGCCAGTTGGAGCCGACCATTCCACTTGTGGACTGTATTGATCATAAAAACACATGGAAAGGACAGGAACTACTAACTTGGAAAACCTTCTATAGGTAGGCTACCTGTCCATTCGCATAAGGCTTATTCAGACAAACAAGAAGGAGAAGCTCACGCGTTTCAAATCGAAAGCATAAACTGCTTATACATGAATGCCGCGAGTTTGCCGAATAAAACCGATGGGTTCCGTGAACTCAGCAATTCTAATAATGCTTAACTGATATGAATATCTGAAACTTGGATATCTTCTCAGTTATCAGGCCACGAGCTAGTAGTACCTGGGATGCCCTTGTTTCGCGACGACAAAAAATCAGGAGGTGGGGGTGGAGTAGCTGTTTACATACGATCTTGCTTGGAGATACACCAAGTTCATAACCTCGAGTTTAACAATCTTGAGGAATCCATATGGTGCTCTGTAAGATTGTCTAGTACTTCGAGGTGTCTAGTCGGAGTCATATATAGGAATAGCATTGCCGACATCGAATATGACAGTCGTATGCTGGAAGGGCTATTCTGTTCTACTCGTCTCGGTTTCACTCATATCCTGATTCTAGGAGACTTCAACCTCCCTAGAGTCAACTTCGCGGAACATACGTGTAATGGAGGTGAAAACTAAACTGAAGCTCGGTTCTTCAACCTCATCGATGACTTGTGATTATACGAAAGTGTGAGGTCGGCAACTCGTTGAAGAAACAGTCAGACACCATCGCGCTTAGACTGTGGATTTACAAACGAAGAATTCCTAGTTGGCAACCTCTCAATCCTGGCTCCCCTGGGAAAAAGCGATCACGCCGTTGTAGCCTTCAGTTTCGTCAGTAAAACTGAGCTAAGATACCCCACCAAAAACTTGCGCTGGAATTTCAAACGGTTGAATGTGTCAGCTCTGCAGGACTATCTACAACAGGTGGATTGGTATGTTCACCCTCAAATCGATGTGAATGCTCAATGGGACTCCTTACTGCACACGCTCATATGTGCTACAAAGAGTTCCGTTCTTTAAATGGTCCCCAAAATCTACAAGCAACATACACTTATCAAGAACCGCACTCTTCGTTTGTTAAGTCGCGAAAGGCACTGTTGGGCAGAATACAAACGAACTGATAACAACGGCGCATACAGGCAATACAAACATAAAAGGAACATATGCACGAAGGCTATAAGAGAGGATTGGCTGCAGTACCAGATAAAGCCTATTGGTAAATTTGTCTCTAATCCGAAAAGCTTATTCCGTTATGCAGTCTCTCTTCGTCAAGCCAAAACTGGAGTTTCCCAACTGCTAGGTCCTAATGGCCTGAACAATAACGACAGCGACGCCGCTAACCTTTTGGCTGAACCATACTCTCGGACACTACAACCGACCCACATCAACTATACTGATGACAGCTTCATCTGCAACTGCACAGGACTTTCCGTAGTGAACCTGAGTACTTACTTGGTGTTCCGGAAACTGCAGCACCTAAAAAAAGACATTTCTCCTGGCCATTCTGCTATACTGAAGGAAGCAGCTTCAATCCTGGCAACGCCGCTTAGTGTGATGTTCTCACACTCGTTAGGCCGAGGCAAACTACCGGAAAATTGGAAACTGGCTCACATCACACGGATTTTCAAGGGAGGTAGATGCAGCGAACCTCCAAGTGACCGACCGGTGGCTCTTCTCTCAATACCTTCAAAAATCATGGAGTCCCTGGTATGCGATGGTTTGTTTGACTAGTTACTGTCCTCAAACTTCTTCTCACCCCGACAGCATGGTTTCAGGAAGGGTTACTCTTGTACAATCAACCTGCTGACTGCGGTGGACAGATGGACAGGCATCCTTGATCACAAGGGGAAGGTTGATATCATCTACCTAGATTTCTCAAAAGCTTTTGATAAGGTTAACCATACATGTCTTATCAATAAGCTCAAACGATTGGTTATCAGACCACCTCTAATCGATTGGCTCACTTCATACCTGAAAAATCGACATTTTAGGGTCAGGGTTAACTTCACTTTATCTCAGGCTGCGGAATGTCCTAGTGGGTTCCCCCAGGGCTCAGTACTAGGACCTTTTCTCTTCTTCATCTACAGAAATGATCTTCCTCAACAGGTAACGTCAGACTTATTACTTTTTGCCGATGACGTGAAACTTTGGTGAGAGATACGCAACCAAGACGGTATACAGGCGCTTCAGGCGGATCTGACTTGACTTCAAAGTTGGGCAGACGATGATGGACTTACCTTTAACACTTCAAAGTGTAGAGTAGTCAATCTGAGACATGTCGCAGACTGCAGTTACAACTTAGGAAACTCTTCTCTAGTAGTATATCGAGTCGAAAGAGATTTAGGAGTCCTGATGCCCTACGATTTAAAGTCTTACGCTGTGACAAAAATGCCTCCCGAGCAAATCTTGCACTGGCAACAGTGAAGCGCATTTTTGGTTAGTTTGACGGAAGGACTTTCCATATAATCTTCAATAGTTTTATCCGTCCCCATTTAGAGTACGGAAACACAGTATTTCCTCCGTCAATCCACAAGGATAAGGACACTCTGGAGCGTATCCAACGGCGAGCCACGAAATCGGTTCGAGGACTCAAGTTTGAACCTTATGAACAGCGCCTCCAGTTACTTAACCTTTATCTGTCAGAGTACAGGCGTCTTAGAGGTAACCTTCTAATGACTTACAGTATCATTAACACTTCTGGACATCCTCTTAAACACCTACTTAAGCTTAGTTCCAACACTAACTTAAGGGGTAACGCCCAGAAATTGGAAACACAACATAGCAGAACGGACTGTATACACAACTTCTATCCCTTAAGAGTTGTCAAACGCTGAGCTAGTCCAAGCGACTTCCCAGGAGTCCTTTAACAGGCAACTTGATCTATTCTTAAGGATAAAGGATAGTATCATACTATGATTTACCAAGTTCTTTCCCCCTTTTTTTGTTAACATACCTAGGTTCCTGCCTGGAGGTTTTGGTGATCCCCTGCTACTAGACACAGAAGCCCGCTGAGCGAAAGCTTCTTTTATTTCGTCCATAACCATTTGAACCATTTTGAATCAACGAAGCAACTATGACTTAAAATTTATAACTTTCTCTTACTATATAAAAATTCAACTGAGCATTGCAAGAAAACACCCATTTTGATGTCACAAATCTAGTCTCATGTAGGATTTCTTCTTGCTATTTCTGTAATACGTCTTATGCATTTGACCTTGGGTTTGCGGGCTATTCGTCTGAATTTCGGACCGGGCGGGTTATGAATTTCTTGAGTATTCCTTTAAAGAAGTCGGCTCCTGTTGATTTATCCAGTAATTTTCAACAGTTGATCGCCCTGCAATATGGTGCTCCAACCGCAAATGCGTGCCTTGGTTCACTCGGTGAGTTATCGTCAATGCGAACTGTCGCATGTGTCAAAGGCGATAACTACAACCCGACAGTCGAAGCAATCGCAGCGTAAGTTGAATGATACTTATAACTCTATTTGATATTACAGTTTTAATTCATACTGTTTTATCGTATAAAATAGGTCTTTTGAACGGTCTTTAGTGTTTAATCTCCATCATACCGTTCGCTATTGTCTTGTGGTTACATAGGCACTAATTTTCTATCCCAGCTTCCAGAGGTCGGCATGTTTCTCCCCCAACTGCCTGTCGGTTTTCTATGGATATTTCGTAATGCCTCTTAAAGTTTAACTTTGACTACTGGTCTTTGAGATTTAATGTCTGCTACATTATAATACTTGGCATCTTTCTAGTGTGACTGATATAATCAGTAAGTAGATGTGAAATCCTAAACTTTTTCTTATTGTCCGGGGATATTTGGTTAGGAATTCGAAAACGTAAGGTTCATGATCCCATTAGTAAGACGCTTTTTTGTAATTTTTGGGGTTGAAAGTTCTTATATAGATTGCTCTTATTCAAAGGAAGCAAAATACTATGGTAACAGTTGTCCTCATAAAGTTCATGATAGGTGTTTAAAAACCAAACGAAAAGCAATCCAACTGATCATTTAGTTGTGTTCTTCACCTAGATGTGTTCATTTTCGCTAATCAGAGTAATCTGGTCAACATGTACCATGTAGAACTATTATTGTCACTGCTTTGTGTCCAGCAAACCATTCGGAAAAGGCATGTAGTGATGTGTTGTAGGTGAATTACATTTTCCAAATATGATCTAAATCCGTACTCGTACACATCGCAAATGTGTATTTGTCAATGTTACCACATTATTATAGCGGAAATAAATAGTGTAAAAAGAACAGGGACCAGAAATTAGTAATTAAATCTTGTTGTTTGGGGTATTTCGACTGATTGGTTGATTTTACAAATTCACGGACATACAATCTAGCGAAATACTTACCTAATATACCTAAACCGTATGACGAGGTGATCAGTGATGGGATACTCGTAAGCTACTAGTATTTGACCACAGATGCCTTAGAAATATTTATCCCATCTGCTGGGAGTGAGGTTAGACGCAGGCTGTTACGGAATATTAGTGAATCACTTGATGAGGTTGTGAATCTCCATCGACTGAGATGTTTGGGCTACGTGTTACGTACACCGACTACCACGATGCTCAATGCTGACTAGTGTTGGGGATGGTTGGAAGAAAGCTAGAGGCGGCCAAACCAAAACTTGACATCGGTTCGTGAAGTCACTAACTTTTAGTCTTAGCCATGTTGGTAGATGCAGACTACTCGGTTGGGTCCGCGTGACTATCGTAGCCAATTGGTTGGAGACTCTGGGTGACATGGCTCAGAATCGATCACAATGGTATAGGTGTGTACACTATTTGTCTACCCTTAAACCGTGAGATTAGAATCGTTTCATATCTTTCTTTCTACGAACTAATTATTTCTTCCTGTACTATATCCAAATATGCATTCTTTTTATGTATTACCACCACTGAATTAAGTACTTCTATGAACCCCGTGTTTTGACGTATCGTCCTTATTTATTAATGTACCTAACAATGGAGCATTAGATGTTATCTGTGACTGTCTAGGATCCGACTCAGATTTGAACTTATGATGCCCATTAGATCCATCCGAAGTTACTAAGTGCTTGAAATTATGTTTACGATCTACCTTATTCACATTTTGGGGAGACCTTTACAGACAGAAAGAAGGTATAACAATGTGTTCACCAGTTTTTCCGATTGTAGTGAATTTATTCATGCATTCTCTAGAAACCAGTGCAATCACAAGATGTTTATGTCCACCAAAAGCCTGGCTATGGTATGTAGATGGCATTTTTATTATCATTAAACGGAATGGTTCGGAAGGTTTGTTTGAAAATATAAACACCATTACGGAGAGCACTAATTTAACAAAGGAAATAAAATGCAGTGACCACAAACTAGCGTTTCGATTGTTTGGTTGAACGAAGAAATAATAATAATAAGTTGAAAATGTATTCAGGAAATCAACACATTTTGAAAGATACTTAGATTTTGGTTCGGCTCATGCGTTTTGTACGGAAGTCACAGTTGTAAAAAATTTAATTAACAGAAGTATTAATCTCGTTACGGATAAGGAAGACCAACAGGTTGAATTGAATAGAGTTTCGCCTGTGTTTAGGGATAACAATTACCCCAAAGAGATTTTAAAGATTATTAGGAATGAAAGAAAAAGTAAATTGGAGTGTACTGAAAGGATAGAAGACCACCATGGTCATCCCTTACCGTAGGGAAACATTGAAAGAAATCAAGAGGATTCTAAACAAACATAATATCGGAGTGTATTTTCGGGCTAGTGACGCCATAAGATCAACATTAGTGAAAGTTAAGGATAGGTTTTCAAAGGAAGAACAACAGAATGTCGTCTACGAGATGAATTCTCATGATTGTAATACAGCTTATGTTGGAGAAACTTCCGGACAATTGAGTGTGAGGTTAAAAGTACACAAAAAATGTTTGAAAAATGTTCCCAAATTCTCGGTTGACCTAAAGAAACTTGAGAAGATGTTGGTGATCGTGTTACTTGCGTTAAAACGGGACATACGATTATTTTGGAAGGGACCAAAATACTTCAGAAAGGTTTTAACACTCACAAATAAAAATTGACAGCAGAAGCGCTGTATATATGGGCGAACATGAATAGCCTGAACCGAGAGAATGGTATTCAACTAGCAACTACGTCGCAAATATTCGTTAACAAGTATTTGGACCCATTCTTTATCCAACCTGTTTATTTCACATACGTCGTTATTCTGACTGAAATTAATGTTGGTTTTTTTAACAATACAAATGTGTATTTGATGATTCTCATGTTACATGCACATCAATGATGCAGTAACAATTTTTCAACCTTCAACTTGCACTTTTATTTTTTCCTTCATACAAAAACACATTAACACCTAGTATCAGCTATTAATATCTCAATCTTACACATACATACGCATACACAATTCATTCAGTCATTTATTTTCAGATCGTGAACTTTTTACATGATTCGCATTTAACTGACTCATGTTATTCTATTTACAAAAGTCAACATCCAAATATGATTGGGTTAACACAGTATAGATTTGATCTGATTTGATTGTTGAAGCGCCATATATTTTTTTGATGATTTTGATTATTACTCTGAAGAAGTCCAGACAAGTTTGCTGGATGAAACGTTGGAATTATTTAAATTTCAATCGCTTAGATAATTTCAAATATAATTTTCACCTACAGTGACTTCTCTGTACTCGGCGCCCAATTTTTATCGAACTATTCGTTCTAATATTGACGAATATTCGTATAAACTTCAATTTGTTTGCGTCTATTTATCCTATAGTAACGCTGATGTTAACTATTTCACTTAGTTTCTGGAATTATTTTTGTAGGTATCATGATGCAATATATCAATTAGAAGGACGTCTAAATGTGAATGTTGCTTCACGAGTTGATTTTAAGTGGAGCGATATTTCTGGAAAATCTAACAAAAGTAAGTTCTTACTTGATGTTAATTTTTTTTTCATAGAAGAAAGCTCTCTTAAATTTGAACGTTCAAATGTCTTGTTTTGTTATGGTGCTGCTCACAGTCAACTTGGTGAATCGTGCCGTCCCAATTGTGAAAATTCACTCCAACAAGCTTTGAAATCTTTCAAGGTATCAACAATATAATTTTTTAAATATGGATGCAATGTATAACTTATATATATATATATATGATAACGTGTCTAGCCACGGAATTTCACAATCTCTGGGACCCCAAATTTTTAGTTGCTTTGGATTAACAGATATCATTAATAAACTGGCCACCTCGGCCTTTTCCACTCAGTCCCGCAATTAGCAAACAATGCGCATTATGAAAACAGCTGGGATATCCGTAAAATACGATCAGACCACTAAAGTTGACGTTCTAAAGTGGTGAAACCAATGGAATTACCGTCATTACTCCTGAACGCATTCTGATGAATTTATCCTTTATTAACATGGTGTTGCCGCCTGATGCGAACAATCTTTCAAAGGCGCTGACGACCGAACCCAAAGCGTTACCGGACGTCATCAGAACTACCCTGACTAATTGGTTATAAACCAGACATTCCTCAACCTTACATTATGCTGGCTCCAAAGATGACCCAGATTGGTATAAACGACTCTGACTTTCTCTGTAAGCAGATTTATCTTATCTGTCACATCACCCACTAGACTCACAATTACTAAAGATACGAACTTTCCAACTTTATTACGGTTCATTACATTGAGTGAGTCCAGACACAGGTTCTTGGCAATCTTTCGGGAGTATTTCACACTTTGAAGTCATGAGGTACATACTATGCCTACGGATATTATTTATTTGTGATTTGGATAACCTGTGTATCATCACACGGTAAGATAATGTCACCTGCCTAACAGAGTTCGAAGTGTATCTGCGGAAAACATATCTACTCAACCACCATATATTTTCTTCAGAGGTGTTTCTAGAATGCCATTGATGTCAAAATGGTGTAGGAATAGCAGGTCGAACAACTCTTCCTAACCACACATGGTTCAAAACACTGATGAGTAATGAGGATAGAACCGTCCTATCGATGTTGCTGTGGTCATTGTTCAGGTAAGCCGTTTTCCAAAATGCCTTATTTGATTACCAGGACGTCTTTAGAGACTCTCGACCGAAATACCGCCAAATTAACCGACTGTTTCGTTGGTACCAAACTACTTGGTGACATTGACTGGGACAAGTTGAAACGGCCCCTGAAATTTTCCAGATGTTACTTCCAGCTGGTCAGGATTATACAAACACCAGGTTTCTTAGTCCGCACGCGAGTTTTGTGAAATCTCTTGAGTTAGGGACTTACTTTTACTTTTGGATTCTTGATTCGACACAATAGACCATTGTACATTCAAGAAGTTTTAGGAAACATTCAAGAACCTATATTTTATAAGGGGGACGTTTTGCGAAACATCAAGTGGCTTTACTTACAATTTCCATGGCGCTATCCAAATGCAGCCAGTGCTTATCTGTACTTTACGATGTGGCCAATTAGCTTTTATCAGTTTGTATGGGATCATAAATTTGTTGACCACCGCAGTGTGAGATAAGTTTAGAGCATACCTGATTATAATTAAGATAGGTACTCCAAAAAGAGTAGTCGACCTCAATGTGGTTAATCTGAGTCAAGGTTTGTGCTGTGGATGGGTGCACAATAGCACATCGGTAATGGTTGCGGTTGTCACTTGCTACAGAAGACGGTCACAGTAACCATCGCACCCCATTTAGCTATCGAAGCAACACCTTTGTGCCTAAACTTCCGGCCTGTTAATTTAAATCTTCAACTAGCACCAAGACGTCCATTTTAATACGATGTATTAAAAAGATCATTTGGCTGTTAGTAGAACTCGTCCTTGATTGGATCCGAACTGTAACCCGTCGGTGCGTAGGCGGAGATCACTAGGCGACTTCTTTTTCCACCCATGTTTTCTTTTAGTGTATCCTTGCAGTTAAAGACCATATCAGTGGTTGGTAATAACGGATCTAACTACTTATTGTTATGTCCACTCTGGCGTTTAGTGCTAGATGGGGTATCGAAACTGGACACTGACCTCACAAAGTCCTCAGATAATCGCACATGGAACAACAGTTTCGAATCTACAGATGGAGGGAGAGTTTGTGATGCCCTGATACGGCCAAGGGTGGGGAGAGTCAGCTCTCCCTCTCGAAACGCTCTCACATGGCCACGCGTATACAGCCACTGCCAGGAAAGTCCTACTTACTGCCTTCTTGCGGTGGTGTTGTTTACGGAATTGAGAGAACGATAAGCGAATGTCCGGCGCTTTAACCGGATCGGTGGACAGGGAGACTCCAGCTAGGGGAGTTGGAAAACTCAGATTCCAAACTAATAGTGCACATGGGCTCCAGGATCCTAAAGGAACGAATGGTGCATGAACCAATTGTTGGTGATCGGTTACCATGGGACTGCATCTCCTGATGTTGATCCACTGCCTTGTGGATCAGACCTGTAGGTCGAAGGCTTCGAGTGTGGCACCTTAAGAAAACCACCTGCTTCGGTCTGAGTGCTCGGGCAGTACAACAGCCCACAAACAAATCAAATGAAATGACAGTAAATACTGGAAATACAAGGAACTCCAACTCTTGAAGCTCCACAAATCACCGTGTCCATGTGACTTACCTACGGTACTTTTAAAAGATGGTGGTGACTTTCTGGTCAAGGAACTGTCTGAGTTAGTTACAATGCTCTGACAATTAGAGAGTGCTTCAACATCATGGAATTAGTCGATAGTTGTCCTTATCTTTAAAAAGGGTTCTGTAACAACTATCGAGGAATAAGTACACTTCCAACTGAGTCCAAACTATTGGCTTTAGTCATACTTCGTAGATTGTTCAAAACCCGAGAAAGATTGACTCGCGTGGAGCAGGCTGGTTTTCGTTCTGGTCGAGGATGTATCGATCATATCTTCACCCTCCACCGAATGTTAGAACACCGTCATACTTATCATAGGCCAACAATCATATGGATCTGTTGCCTGGAGAAAGACATCTCGACCTTGAGTATGCGGATGATATTGTGTTACTTTGCGATAATACCCAAGCCATGCAATCCGCACTTAATCAATTGGCAATTAGTGACCGTAGATACGGTATGTGGTTCGCACATTCGAAGTGCAAAGTACTTTTACAAGAGCAAGAACAAACATTGATGCAGAATAGTATGAATTCATAATATTTCGAGGTTTCTTGTCAGCTGCTTACAACCAAAAATGTGATAGAATTTTTAACATTGAGATAGTGTTAAACAATTGACATAAATGATTGTAAATAACTGGATTACAATAATAATATATATATATATATATATATATATATATATATGCTAGTACAGGTCAGAGGTTAAAAAAAGGAATTAATTTAGGGTGGGTGGTGTAATAGTTTAGTGAAGTTCATAAATTGTGTGATAATTTTAGCGATTAATGGAATTGAATGATCATAAGATGGGTTATGTAATAATCATTAAATATAATTTGAAAAGTTAAGATAATTTAAGAGGATCAGGTGGTGGAAATATGTGAATAAAATTTTTTGGTTTAAGAATTAGGTAATAGGGGAGGAGTATGAGATGGTGGAGAAGATTTGTAGCTCAGGTGGATGATTTTGGTGGAGTTTCGTTCTCTGAGCTGGATGGTTTGGTCGTGGAGCTTTCATCGTTCTTCTGAACGACATCATCAGCATGTTCTACCAACAAGTGTAAGATATAGACCTCCAATCAACTGCCCATTAGGATGGAAAATAGCTGAGCAAAGTGGAAGGAAAATGGTACACCTAATGATAACGGATGCACACTACAGAATCCGCAAATACCAACACGTCATAGAGGACCAAAAGATGAAGCTACACAGGACACTTACGTCAGAACACTTGGAAATCTTGACAACAGCCATCGAGATATCATGCAAACGACACAGAGAACAAAGAAGGAACGCCTCAAAGAAAAAACTGATCAAGATCTCAAAACCACCCATGGAAGAAAACACAAACAACTGCGTGATAAATTTGTCAAAACAACCATTAACAAATACGGAAGAGCACCTACTCCAAAAAGGATTAAACTACAATACAAGCGACGCCTCAAAGCTGGAATTCTTCGCAGCACTGGAGTCATCACTCAAAACTTCGGGAATCAGTGAAGAAACACAACAAGAAATAAGGCAAACTATAGTACCGCTAACTCAACGTGCGAAGGAAAACAACCAACTGACTCCACAAGAACAAAAGGCCTTAAAAGAACTCAAAAATAGAAAGGATATTGTCATAATACCAGCGGACAAGGGACGCACCACAGTAATCATGGATAAAGAAGAATACGTCAAAAAAGCCGAAGAACTACTAGAAGATCAGAGCACATACAAACTGATGAATACAAACCCCGTCAAAAAATTAGACAACCAAATCTCAAAGACCTTAAACAAGCTAGTCAAAGCAGGAGAAATAACAAAACAAGAACAATGGAGAATGAAATCCAACGGACCAGTACTTCCTCGATTCTACGGTAGACCCAAAATACACAAACCAAACATCCCACTACGTCCAATTGTAGCACTCCCCGGAACACCGACGTACAATTTGTCAAAAGAAATTTCAAGAATACTGAGACATTTAGTAGATTCAGCCAACCACTCAATCAAATCCCCTACACAATTCCTGGACCAAATTAAGGACATCCAAATCAACAACGACGAACTGATGATATCCTTCGACGTGACAGCACTATTCACCTCAATTGAACCAAAATTAGCAAAAGAAACTATATCCCTGCTGCTCAACAACGACACAAACCTCACTAAATACACGAAGCTTCAAATTCAAAGTCTACAGGAACTCACCAATTTATGCTTAACAACATACTTTCAATTCAACAACAAAATCTACGAACAAACGAAATGGACACCAATGGGATCACCAATATCAGGATTGATCGCGGAGGCAGTGATGCAAAGACTAGAAGCCGCTATACTACCAGTGATCAAACCGAAAATTTGGATTCGCTACGTAGATGACACCTTCGTCATCGTCAAAAAGAATGAACTAGAAAACACTTACAACCTGATCAACAACGTCTTCGATGGCATCAAGTTCACCATGGAACAGGAGTCAAACAACCAACTAGCATTCTTGGATATATTGATCACTAGAACTGATACAGGAAAACTGGAAACTCAAGTATATAGGAAACCGACCCATACGGATCAAATTCTCAACTACAATAGCAACAACCCCAGAGCTCACAAAATCAACTGCGTACACAATTTGTTCAAGAGTGCGAGGACACACTGCAGCACACTGGCAGCACGAAGAAATGAAGAGAAATACCTAAAGGATGTATTTCGGAAGAACGGCTACCCCATCAACTTCATCAAAAAATACCAACCGCACGCAGCATTAGAACTCAAGTCAAGCACAAAAATCAACAAAAGGATCACCCTACCATATATACAAGGAATATCAGAAACCGCGACGAGACTGCTGAAAACCTTCGGAATAGGTGTGGCACACAAACCGACAAAATCACTACAATCAATCTTATGCAAACCAAAAGATGAAATAACAAAGGAAAACAAATCAAACATCATCTACAAGATAAATTGTGCCAACTGCGAAAAACACTACATCGGACAAAGTAGACGCCCCCTTCACCTTCGTCTACATGAACATCAATTAGCAATCAAACGGCATGATATCTCTTCACTTATATCAATACACGTGGACAACTGCGGACACTCATTCGATTGGAAAAATGTGGAAATCTTAGACAGAGGAAACTCCAAAAACACCAGAGAATTTTTAGAAGCCTGGCACTCAGGTCAATCAGCAATCAACAAGCATATTGAAATCAATCCAATTTATCAACCAATCAGAAAAATCATGCACAAACATAAGAACAAAAATCAAAACAATGGGAAACACAACCAAAACAAAGAAGTAAACAACGACAAATTTAAGGTCAATAAGAACCAATCAACGTCGAGGTGCACAGAACAAGCTTTGAGACACATATGGAGAAATTCAAACACTTCACTTCTATCTGAAGTTTGTGCTGATGATGTCGTTCAGAAGAACGATGAAAGCTCCACGACCAAACCATCCAGCTCAGAGAACGAAACTCCACCAAAAAAGGGGAGGAGTATAAATATTTTAAAATAAATCAATGAATAAAATAACCCAAATAACCAAAACACACACACACAAAAGGGTTGCCAGGGTAATGATAAGTTTATTAAAGTATCTTTTTGAATGCATAAGTCCGGTTTAAGTTTTTTGATCGCAATGGCTTCATCAAAACGGAGAGTGGTCAATAAAGCACACAAAGATATAGAATTTACTATGGAACATGAAGTTGATGATAAATTCCATTTCCTAGATATTGGAATTAGACGAAAACCAGGTGGTACATTACAAAGACACATCCATCGTAAAAATACCTGGAGTGGAGTTTATCTCAGTTATATCAGCCTCTGTCCTATGAGTTATAAAAAGGGTGTTGTACTAAACCTTTTTGACTGCGCACGCAAAATCTGCTCAAAGTATTGCCTTGAAGAAGAAATTGCCTACGTGAAAATGCATATCCGGAGAAATTCATCCACAAATATGCTAATACCAACCCTCCGATTAAGCATGTTACAGTAGAAAAGAAAACCTGTTTCCTATACTTGCGCTTCAAAGGAGATGAAGTCACCGGAATTATCAATCACAGAATAAATTCCGCTTTGAAAGTGGCCTACCCGGCAGCCAAACTGACGACGTTATGGGTAACGAACTGCTCACTGAAACAAACCCAATCTCACCATTCCTCTTCAACTTTGCCATCGACGACATTCTAGCAAACAGCCCTGATGGATGTAAGTAATGGCGGTGTGGATCTGTTGCCTGGAGAAAGACTTCTCGACCTTGAGTATGCGGATACTATTGTCTTACTGTGCGACAATGCCCAAAGCATGCAGTCCGCACTTAATCAGTTGGCAATCAGTGTCCGTAGGTATGGTATATGCTTTGCACCTTCTAAGTGCAAAGTACTTCTCAAAGACTGGCAGGATTCTAATCCTGTACTCACCCTGGATAGTGAGCAGATAGAAGTAGTCGAGTTCGTGTATCTAGGTAGCTGCATAAGTGCTGGTGGTGGCGTGAGTGATGAGATCAATCCTCGTATAGTGAAAGCCAGAGCGGCTTATGCCAATCTGGGCCATCTTTGGCGCCTTCGTGATATTAGTCTGGTTGTAAAAGTTCGGATCTACAACGCGTCGGTGAGAGCGGTTTTGCTCTATGCTTGTGAAACCTGGCCTCTCCAAGTTGAGGATGTTAGACGACTCTCTGTGTTCGATCATCGCTGTCTCCGAAGGATTGCTGACATCCAGTGGCAACACCATATTAGTAATGCAGAGGTTCGACATCCTGTGTTCGGCACAGATACTGTTATGTCCGAGCGAAGATTAAATCACAAGTAACTTCTGAGACATAAGTCGTGTTTTGATTGGTGGATAGGTCACTTGATAAAAAGGCGGACATAAAGTCACAACAGATACGATAATTCAATTGGTGTCACCATCTTGAAACACCGACTTCGGTGGCTTGGACATGTTCTCCGAATGTCGTCCCAGAGAATTCCACGTCGTGCATTATTTGCCGACTCTGGGACTGGTTGGAAGAAGCGGAGAGGTGGTCAGTGCATGACATGGTGTCGTGGTATGAAAGAAAGCTGCAAAGGACTGGCTTCTGTTGGACCTTCACGACTCCCTGGTTGGGGTCTGAGAGATGGTGCTACACAGTGGCTAGAGACGTTATCAGATATGGCTCAGAATAGAAGCCAGTGGCGATCCTGCTGTAACCTTCTTTTACTTCTTCATAAAAAGTGATTGTGTCTCCTTTACCTGAAAGATTTCTTCTGATTGTACCTTTTCGTTCCGTCGTTACTACCACACTACCTTACTCCAATCTCTTCGTCATTGTTCTCTTTTTCTTTTGCGCTCCTTAGTTTTTTTTTCTACTTCTCTTCGAATTCTCATTGTTTTGTGTGGCGAATATATATTGGCGCTCTCTTGTACCAATATTCATGTGTTCAAATAAATAAATAAATAAATATTATCTATACATTCTTATGTTATAACTATTCAATAATTAGATTATGTATATTTATATTCCTCTTATTATACGCTTTATTTTGACGTATAATTTATTGTACGATTTACTGTTCTGAAGCTATGTTTAGTTTATTGACTACTGTCTCCTACGTTCACAGCCACTTTTTGGCTTTATTGTGCACAAATGTTATTTCCTATTTTATGGTGCGTTGAGGTCTGTTTGGTTGATATATAAAGCCAGTATGTCTGAAATAAATGATTCGATTCGATTCGCATAGTGGAAGCTGGTATTGGTGTTCTGGACTCAAGTGAACGGGCTAGGCGAACATAGGACTAATAAGGACACTAGGCTGCTCATACCGGTCGAACGTCATTTTTGTTTGGCACAGTGCTAAGATTGTATAAGTCGTGTTTTGATTGGTGGATAGGTCACTTGATAAAAAGCCGGACATAAAGTCACAACAGATACGATAATTCAATTGATGTCACTATCTTGAAACATCGACTTCGGTGGCTTACACATGTTCTACGAATGTCGTCCCAGAGAGTTCCAAGTCGTGCATTGTTTACCGACGCTGGGACTGGTTGCAAAAAGCAGTGAGGTGGTCAGTGTATGATATTGTGTTGAGGTATGAAAGAATGCTGTAAATGACTGGCTTCTGTTGGTCCTTCACGACTTCCTAATTGAAGTCCTAGAGATGGTGTAGCACAGTGGTTTGAGACACTATCAGACATGGCTCAGAATAGAAACCAGTGGCGATCCTGTGGTAACTTGTTTTACTTCCTTCATAAAAGTGAGCGTAACTTCTTTAACTGAAAGGAATCCTTCTGGTTGTATTTTTACTAACTGAACTGTTTCCGCCACTATTATTATTATTTCACCCTCATACACTAATTTCTGTTTGTTGTTGTTATTCTCTATATCATACACACTTTACATTCTGTATCTCCTCACACTCGTGGTTATTGTGTGGTGCATATGTATTTGGTGCCCCCTTGTACCAATATTTATGTGGTCAAATAAAGAAATAATTGTAATACTTCACTTGATTTTTGAAAAGGGTTCTCAGATTGCATATAATTTGTGGATTTTGATGCAAATGTGAAAGAGGGAAAGTTTAAACAACATCCATAAAATTCACTTTTGCTTCTAATTGTCTCTATGCACTCTGAAACCTAGATAAAATAATCAGCCAGAGACGTTATTCCTAATCTGTTTAGGTTTTCAGACACTTCCTAGTGGTATTTCTTATTTCAACTACATAGCATCAAGTGGATTGTGTAGCGGAATGTTATATTATTGGTCACACTGCATTATTCGATTAACAGGATTCAATGCTCATTAACGATAAGAGAACTTCGTGATAAATCTTTTTACATGTTAATATGACATGGAGATAATTGCGAAAACTTCCGTTTCATCACCATGTTTCACGTCTTTTTTTAATTTCCTTTACAGATTGCTTCCTGCACATTTGATTACATATCTTCAGATTTGATGTCTGGGGTTAAAGATCCTCTACCAGATTTAACTTCATCAGCACTAACACTGTTCAGTAATCTTATGCTTGCTCAAGCATATGAATGTGTCCTCTCGAAAGCTGAAAAAGGTAATGATACAGTATCATAATATGATATTTCTTCCTTAGATAAGAAAAAGCCTGCCATTTTAGCAAGAATAGCATCAACCTTGACTAGTCTTTACGAAGACTGCCTGTCAGATTGTTCAAGTGGAGCTAAAAATGTTGTTCCAAAAGTAGTGTAATTTTCTTATCATTCTTATCTTAGGATTGGTCTGGTGTATTAAGCATGAAAAAAGGTTTATATGAAGCTTTGACACAATATCATCAATCTAAAGCTTGTTGCGAAGCCAAACAGTACGGGGAACAAGTAGCTCGCATATCAGTAAGCTGCATTGCTTTTTTCAACGTTTCAATTATCTTTTTCAATTAAAAAATTAGAAAAAGCTACAGTTCATTTAAGCTAACTTCTTTCTTGCTCAGATCGCCTTATTGTAGTGATATAAGATGTAGCTAAATGTATCTAATATATTCTTATTGTAGAATTACTAGTTTGTTAGTTTTATAGACAGTCATGATAAGGTTGAGTTGTAAATAATTTGACAGTGTTAGAGGTGTTTTTTTTACCAAGGTCATTATAATGTATTCTGATCATATTCATTGAATGCCTGACTTGGGCTAAGATTTAATAAAGAGTAAAGTTAGTGCAAGTCACTCAATTATTCTTTGAAGCTAGTAATTGTTTCTCTTAGCCGTCAAGGGGATATGAAGGAAATACTGAGAATAGTTTGAAATCTATAATCAGATAGTATACAATCTATTTTGTGCTGTCTACTCTTGCAAACGTTTTCCCGGCCTTTCTATTTTATTGTGTTGTTAAGAATACGTTCATAATGCTCAATCACCAAATACGACACATTCTGAAGGAAATTATTCTTAAAATTTGCATGCTGATTTAAGGTGGTTTTTGTTCTATTGATTAATTCAGTGTTTTTCATTCATTGACTCTCAGTAAATTTCCAATTTTATTAGTTCTTTTAGAATGCAGTTAGTTTGATTCCCAATGCATTCTCATCTTGCTGATTAATTCACTGTAATTTTGAGATCGGTGAAAATCGCTGTCACTACTGATCATTTAGTTACTCAATACTTAATAGAATGAACTTGTATGTAATTCGATTCTCCCGGGGTCTCTGCCAAGAAAAGCTTTTATACAATCCTGAACTTGTCAATATAGTTAGCGGGCAGGAGAGATAGCTTATTTTATTGAATCCAGAGTTAAGGAAAATCCTTTTAGTCTACAAACATATCAGAATATCAGCAATTTTAAACTTAGTCCACTTTAACTTTTTAGGCAGTACTTTTTTCCATTAGATAAGGACAATAACTGTACCTGATCTATGTGAATTTACCATATTTTGTGAACTCTCTTCTAGTTCCTAAAACCTGATTCATATTGATATAGAACGTTCGTAATAGTGCATAATTAAAAGTGGGTACTACAAATAAAGAGATCGTCATCTCATTCTCAGGTGACTGACTTTTTAGTATCTTTAAAAAGTATTTCTTATGAATGATCTGTTTTTAGGATATTATGTCTAAAGTGTCGGGTCAATGAAATAAAGGCTTGCTTTTCATCCATTAAATCATAAATTGGTGCAACGAAGATATTGTCATATCGTTGAAGGATTTCTTTAGAAGAGCAGTATGGTTTTAAAGCTATTCTTTGACTATTCTTCATTACATGTCATCATATGCTAATCATCATTTGTCATTTTCCCTGATAACATTTCGTTTTGGTATGTAGAGAAGGCTCTCAGTATTATTTTTAGTATAGGATTGTGAAGACTATTGAGACCATAAAAGAAATCTAAGTTAGACCACTGTTCAGAACCTGGGAACACTGAACAGCCGTTTCGTTCTGGCATGAGACTTTGTATTAGCGTACACCCACAACCTCACCTCCATGAATCGAGCCCAGAATCTTCGGTCTCGTGCGCGAACGCCTAACCTCTAGATCACTGGGCGGGCATCCAGTGGTATGCAAGTCTAACTTCAATTAATCCAAAGTATTGCTCCATCATACTAATAATTATTATTTTCCCACTTATAACGGGCTTCGAAAGAAAATGCCCGGAGTTTAAGTGAAAAGCCATAGTGGGGTTCAACCGTATCAGGGTTAACTACCAAGCACAATGGAAGGTGGTCGCTTAGTATCGTGGAGTGATTTTAGCTAGACATGTACATCGTTGAATCCCAACTCAGTGGTCTAAAGGTTAGGTGTTCGTGCGCGAGACCGAAGGTCTCAGGTTTGGTTCCCAATTTTGTAGTCGTGTATCCTTACTTCTGGAAAGCCCCATACTAAAACAAAATGACCATCTACTACTTTCAGGTTTCCAATAGTTGTTTAACTTGAATCGGTTCCTGTTCTCAGTAATGTTTGATTTTGTTGAAAATTCTACCAGCAATTTTCCTATGTTATAGTAACCATGGCTTCGCCACCATAATCTTCCTGTTCCGGTTTCTCCATATACGTGAATCATCTCGGAGATTGTTAATAAGATAGCATATTCTGTCTGCTGGAAAGCATATAACTGATAATAGTGTGTCAAATTATTGTAATCACTTTTTGTTCGAGAATAATTCGAATTTTATAAGAGCTTCGTGATTAAGTCAGTTCTTAATTTAAACTGTAAAAATTCCCTATACTAGCAACGAATTTATTTTCAAAAATTATATTCAGAATAATTAAAACGTAATATTATATCTTAATCACTTCCTACATAAATGAATAAGTTCTTTTATTAATTCATTCTTTAAAACTTTCGGATGTATACTTTGTTTATATTTTGATGAATGTTTCATGCTATCCCATTGTGTAATTGTCATATTCTAACTTTGCTAAAACTCCTCATTGTTTATTCAAATATTACGGATTGGCTTTTGATATTGTTATAAAAGTATTCGTAAATGCTATTATTCGGCTCTTAATATAAATGAGGATACAAAGCCTAACACTGTCGATATACTTCAAAACCTATGTTACTGCTTCAGAAACAATTAGAAACATCTAGAAGAAAAAAGTTATAATGCATTACTCCATTTTTTTTTCAGAACTTTCTATTATATTAACACCTAAATTTTCATGTCTTAAGTTTTTGAGCTCTCATCTTATCCTACTTTTTCTTGATACAGTTTGCTTATGAGCTAATCAAATGTGTTGCTCGAAGTAGTTGTTTTCAGAGAAAGAATTTAGTGGAACAATTTAAACAAGAAGAATCAGTTGCAATAAAAGACAATGACCATATATATCACGAAAAGGTACCTCCCAGAGGAAGTCTTGCTCCTGTCGAAATTGTTGATGTCATTAAAA
The DNA here is from genome assembly GCF_000699445.3 of Schistosoma haematobium. Taxonomy (NCBI): domain Eukaryota; kingdom Metazoa; phylum Platyhelminthes; class Trematoda; order Strigeidida; family Schistosomatidae; genus Schistosoma; species Schistosoma haematobium. The sequence goes on from NC_067198.1 coordinate 27,148,790, forward strand.
AAACCCCACTCACGTTCCCTTTGTCCTCATCGACTACCAAAGATTACTTCGAAAATCTACTTCCTATCGCTGTTACAGAAGCTGTTAACACTGCTAAAGGTGTTCGTGCATCTCTTATCGACAGCGAAATTTGCACGCTACGAGGAGCATCCACTAAAGTGAATGAGTGAGTGCATTTTTTTTACTTAACCCGTGTAATCACGGAAATAAAATAAAAAATTAATACCAAAACCAGACATCTGAAACCCAATTATGAGTGGCTTTTAAACTTCAAGCAATTTTGTGTATATGGTGACTGTCTCGATCTGGTCATCCCATATAAATATATATTCATTCAAGTTAACATTTCCAGTCAACAGATAAATAAAAACTTAGTGTCGAAGAAACTATAATATTAGAGAATCAGGCGCAAATAGAAACCATCCAAAACTGTTTCCAAATCAAGATTATATTCAAAACTTCTAATTTAAAACATCGATGTAGGAGTTGTGGTTGGACCTGCTTGGTGTATGTTCCATTTGTCACAATCGATATTAATTAACAGTCCCATTAACTTTTTCTAGTACTCAACGCTTAAAACTTATTATTTACCTGATGATCCTACAACAGATGAGCAACATTTTGAAGATGTTGAGTGACCAAATGCTGGTAATCTATGTCCACAGCAATACGGAGAGGGTTGTTTCAAATTTTACCCTTTAATAATCAATTATCTATCCCTCGCGCTCTACTGGTAAAATAAACGCCTTATTTATCCTTGTCTTGATCACGTCAAACATCACAAACACAGAAGCGTAATATAAATGACTATCTCAGGATGTCGCTTGTTCTACTGATCAGTCAGTCAGGTACATATACGCATCAGTCCAAGTTTCCACACCTCATTAGCACAAGATCAACGCCGAATTCATAAAAGTAGTTATTTTAATGGAGTCCCTCCGGGGGCTACTGCCGGTCCCAAGCCCGGATAAAGGAGGAGGGTTGGGCATGGGGTTAGCGTCCCCATCCCGTAGAAAACTAACTCGCTAAAAAAACGCTAACCAGAAAAAACTATTCAAACCTTTTAATCTCTGTCCTGGGAGTCAGAAGATCTTCATTTAGAAGAATTATGACGCCTCATGATGAAAGCCGAATCCCTTCGGAAGTTACGAGGCCGATGCCCCTTCTGACAACCAGAGCGACCATTTATTTAGGTACATGGAATGTTCGTACAATGTGGGACACCGGGAGAGCCTTCCAAATTGCTGCAGAAATGAGAAGATACAACCTAGAGGTACTTGGGATCAGTGAAACACATTGGACACAAGTTGGACAACAACGACTAACTACAGGAGAGTTCCTGTTATACTCCGGCCATGAAGAAGAAAATGCACCACATACACAAGGAGTTGCATTGATGCTGTCCAAACAAGCGCAAAATGCACTTATAGGATGGGAATCTCATGGACCAAGGATCATCAAAGCCTCGTTTAAAACAAAGAAAGAGGGCATTTCAATGAACATCATCCAATGCTATGCACACACCAACGACTACAATGAAGACGCCAAAGATCAATTCTACAATAGGCTGCAGTCAATAGTCGAGAAGTGCCCAACAAAGGACCTGACCATTCTGATGGGAGATTTCAACGCCAAGGTTGGAACGGACAACACTGGATATGAAGACATCATGGGACGACACGGACTGGGAGAAAGAAACGAAAATGGTGAGAGATTTGCAAATCTATGTGCCTTCAATAAGCTGGTCATAGGCAGCACCATATTCCCACATAAACGCATACACAAAACCACATGGACTTCACCGGATCACACCACGCAAAACCAAATCGACCATATTTGCATCAACAAAACGTTCAGGAGGACTATAGAGGACGTGAGAACCAAGAGAGGAGCTGATATAGCATCAGATCATCACTTACTGGTCGCCAAGATGAAATTGAAACTCAAGAAGCACTGGACAATGGGGCAGACAATATCACAAAAGTTCAATACGGCCTTTCTTCAGGATACTAACAAACTCAGTGAATTCAAGATAGTCCTCAGCAACAAGTTCCAGGCCTTTCATGATCTACTCAATGGAGAAGGAACTACTGCGGAGAGCAACTAGAAGGGGATCAAAGAGGCAATCACTTCAACATGTCATGAGGTCCTGGGTCACAAGAAACACCATCACAAGGAATGGATCACTGTTGATACACTGGATAAGATTCAAGAAAGGAGGAACAAGAAGGCAGCAATCAATACCAGTCGAACAAGAGCAGAAAAAGCCAAGGCACAAGCTGAATACACAGAAGTAGACAAGCAAGTGAAGAGAAGCATCAGAACCGACAAACGTAAATATGTGGAAGATTTAGCAACGGCGGCGGAAAAGGCTGCAAGAGAAGGAAACATGAGAGAACTGTATGACACGACAAAGAAACTCTCTGGAAATCGCCGCAAACCAGAACGACCAGTGAAAAGCAAGGAAGGCGAGGTAATCACCAACATTGAAGAGCAACAAAACAGGTGGGTAGAACACTTCAAAGAACTGTTGAATCGACCAGCTCCACTGAGCCCACCCAACATCGAAGCAGCACCCACGGACCTCCCACTCAATGTTGGCCCACCAACAATTGAAGAAATCAGCATGGCCATCAGACAAATCAAGAGTGGCAAAGCAGCAGGACCGGAGAACATCCCAGCAGAGGCACTAAAAGCAGACGTAGAGGCAACTGCAAAGATACTCCACATTCTCTTCAATAAGATTTGGGATGAGGAACAAGTACCAACAGACTGGAAAGAAGGACTACTGATCAAAATACTGAAGAAAGGCGATCTCAGCAAGTGTGATAACTACAGGGGCATCACTCTTCTCTCAATACCGGTAAAAGTCTTCAACAGGGTATTGTTAAACAGGATGAAGGACTCCGTAGACTCCCAACTTCGTGACCAACAGGCAGGATTCCGTAAGGATAGATCGTGTACAGACCAAATCACAACTCTACGGATCATTGTAGAACAATCAATTGAATGGAATTCATCACTCTACATCAACTTCATTGACTACGAAAAGGCATTTGATAGCGTGGACAGAACAACACTATGGAAACTTCTTCGACACTACGGCCAGCCTCGGAAGATAGTCAATATCATACGGAATTCCTATGATGGATTAAACTGCAAAATCTTGCATGAAGGACAGTTGACTAACTTGTTCGAAGTAAAGACCGGTGTTAGGCAAGGTTGCTTACTCTCACCCTTTCTCTTTCTCCTGGTGATCGACTGGATCATGAAGACGTCAACGTCTGAAGGAAAGCACGGGATACAATGGACATCTAGGATGCAGTTGGATGATCTAGACTTCGCAGACGATCTGGCCCTTCTTTCCCAAACGCAACAACAGATGCAGGAGAAGACGAACAGTGTGGCAGCAGCCTCAGCAGCAATAGGTCTCAATATACACAAAGGGAAAAGCAGGATTCTCCGATACAACACAGAATGCACCAATCCAATCACAGTTGACGGAGAAGATTTGGAAGATGTAAAAACCTTTACGTATTTGGGCAGCATCATTGATGAACAGGGTGGATCTGATGCAGATGTGAAAGCGCGGATCGGCAAAGTAAGAGCAGCATATTTACAACTGAGGAACATCTGGAACTCAAAACAACTGTCAACCAACACCAAGGTCAGGATTTTCAATACAAATGTCAAGACAGTTCTACTGTATGGGGCAGAAACCTGGAGAACTACAAAAGCCATCATCCAGAAAATACGGGTGTTTATTAACAGTTGTCTACGCAAAATACTTCAGATCCATTGGCCGGACACTATTAGCAACAACGTACTGTGGGAGAGAACAAACCAGATCCCAGTGGAGGAAGAAATCAGGAAGAAGCGCTGGAAGTGGATAGGACACACATTGAGGAAAGCACCCAACTGCGTCACAAGACAAGCCCTCACATGGAATCCTGAAGGTCAAAGGAAAAGAGGAAGACCAAAGAACACATTACGCCGAGAAATGGAGATAGACATGCGAAAAATGAACAAGAATTAGAAGGAACTAGAAGGGAAGGCCCAGGATAGAGTGGGTTGGAGAATGCTGGTCGTCGGCCTATGCTCCATTGGGAGTAGCAGGCGTAAGTAAGTAAGTAAGTAATATATAAAAGAAAGATTGCATATTTGGATATAGTACAGGAAGAAAGGTCTAGTATGTAGAAAGAAAGGTATGAAACGATTCTAATCTCACGGTTTAGGGGTAGACAAATAGTGTACACACCTATACCATTGTGATCGATTCTGAGCCATGTCACCCAGAGTCTCCAACCAATTGGCTACGATAGTCACGCGGACCCCAACCAAGTAGTATGCATCTACCAACATGGCTAAGACTAAAAGTTAGTGACTTCACGAACCGATGTCACGTTTTGTCTTGGTCGCCCCTAGCTTTCTTCCAACCGTCTCCAACATTAGTTAGTATTGCGCGTTGTGTTCTAATGGAATCTTTGGCGATTTCAAACTTCCTTATAGCTGCTCATTGTTACACTTTAGTTGCATATTTTTTACATATGTCATTTTATCGATTTATGTGCAAACATCGTCATTTATCTGCTACTGTTATTTTAGTGTACTTACTCGCTTACTTCTGTTACTACTTGTGAAGGAGCATAGACCACTCACCAACGTTCTCCATTCAACTCTGTCCTGGGCAATCTTTTCCAGTTGCTATTCATCCTCTTGATGTCTGCTTCCAGTCCTCGGCGCAGTGTGTTTTTGGTCTTCCTCTTTATCCTTACCCTCCAGGATTCCAAGTTAGGGATTTCCTCTTGATGCAGCTTGATTCCTGCAATGCATGTCCTACCGACATCCAGCGTCTTTTTCTAATTTCCTCCTCAGCTGGAAGCTGGTTTGTTCTCACTCTCAGTAGGCTCTTACTGATGGTATCTGGCCGACGGATTGATTTTTCAACGATGATCCGTAGTGTCGCGATTTGGTATGTGCGCGACCGGTCCTTACGGAATCCAGTTTGTTGGTCTCGATGTTGGACGTCTACTGAGTCTTTCATCCGGTTTAGCAACACTGTTGAAAACCTTTCCTGGTACTGAGAGTACTGTAATGTCTCTGTGGTTCTCACACTTGCTCAGATCTCCTTTCTTTGGTATTTTGGCGGTGTCCTTTTTTCTAATCTATTCTTCCCCCAAATCTACCTGAAGATAACGTGGAGCCTGTTTGCAGTTATTTCTATGTGTGACTTTAGTGCTTTAGCTGGTATATTGTCAGGTCCAGCTGCTTTTCCACTCTTGATTTGTCTGATGGCCATGTGCATTTCTTTGATTGTCGGTTTAGTGACATGTACAGGACAGTCTGTGTGTGCTGCTTCGATGTCCAGTGGATTCAATGAAGCTGGTGTATTTAAGAGTTCCTTGAATTGTTTCACTTATCTGTTCCTCTGTTCTTGAATCTCTGTGATCGTCTTGCTTTCTTTGTCCTTGACCGGTTTCTCTGGTTTATTATATTTCCCTGTAGGTTTCTTCTTTATCATATAATTGTTTCATATTTCCTTCTTTTGTAGCTTTTTCCACTATCTTCGCTGTCTTCCATGTGCTTCTGCTTGTCAGATGTATTGCCCCTCTTCACTTGCTTGTTTTCTTCTGTTTATTCAGCTTGTACCTTCACTTTCTCTGTTCCTGTTCGACTGTTGTTAATTACCGTCTTCTTGTTCCTCCTTTCTTGAATCTTGTCTAGGGTTTCGATAGTGATACATTCCTTATGATGATGCTTCTTGTTGTCCAGAACCATTTTATCTTCTACGTTTGTATTATTCCAGCTTGTCCCACTGACATTCGTATTTGTCTACTATGCTTTTTACTTTCGTTAAACAATTCGTGTTGTGTTTCTCTGAATACTTAAATGTAGGCATTGTCTTTTAAGTGGAAAGTGGAATATTACTTTAAAGCCAGACTTTCTTTTATGTGAATTGTAAGGGTTTTGGTAATTGGTTTATAAATTGCAGTTACACTTTTTCGGTTTCATCAACATTATAGTGTGTACTTCGACGATCTTACCGCGATTTTCCTATGGTTCTTGACCAAGAAAATCTTTTTGTTGCATCACTACGAAAGCGGCTTTTAGAAAACTTCTTTTCTTCAACCATCCCTTATTTTGGTTACGGTTTTTTTTCGTGAAAATGTTTTAATGTCTTCTATACCATTTTCTATGTAACAAGCTACTAATGGTGTTATTTTTCGATATTTTCAGAGTGTTAGCTTCATACAATTTCCCGGCAGCATTACTTGCTAAGGGATCAAACTCAATTACGGATAATATTTTATCCAAAGCTACTTCTATACGTCGAGATGGTGGGGCAGAAAAATTGTATCAGCAACTAATGTCGATACCTGAATGCGTTCAACGTAATAAAGAAATTATTGAGGCTGTAAGCTTTCAATACATTTGATCGAAATTGTAAAAACACTGAATTTATTTAGAGTTATAAATATTTATTTAAATTTATAATTCTGAAATTGAATCTGGGTTCGTATATTCTGTTTTTAGTCACACATTTATTTAAGCTTAAAATAATTATACTATCTGGCTGTCTATGTTTTTCCTCTCACAAAAGTATGCTTTAATCACAATAGCTCGAACAATTGATTTTTTATAATTATGTAACACACGTTTGTGTTGGTTTATTCAAGAGTACCTTTAGTCCGCGCATAATATGACATTTATCGTAATTTATTAACTTATACTCACTTATATAATTGTATGATTATTTCTTATAAAAAAATGGTGATAAATTAGTAGTTTTGTAGTTAGAGCACCGTTATTTCGAAACATTGGGCACAAAATTGAGTCCTGCTCCAATCCAATTTGTCAGGCAAGCAGTATCACTAACTTCCGCACCTAAGAGAAATTTGAAGACGAATACTTAAAACCTGTACGTGGTTACTGAGTTGTATTGAATAAATTTTAATTTCAATCAGTTGATTTTCTATCATCACTGTTTGAAAACCTAGACAATTGTGTCCCAGATTCATAATAACTTAAGAATGTATGTACTTAGTCGAGATGAACTTTTATTATTCCTAATTAGCGTAAATCTATTTCCTTGTTTTCTATACAAATGTATTTACTATCAAATCAATATTTTTCTATTTCAATTATTTAGGAGAAAAGTTCACTAGATGATGAAGAGAATTCTGATAATAGTTTACGAAAACAATATGGTGAACGTTGGTCACGGAAACCATCAAGTGAATTGAACAAATTATGGCGTTCTGATATACAAAAATGTTTGAATTTACTTGAACAAGTAAGCAATTCATTGTTCAGTAATCGGCTATTATTCTTTTGTAAAAAGAAACTAAAATATTAACATTCCTGAATAAAATAACCTTTTGAATAGAAAAGAAAAGAAGTCATGATGGTAATCACAAAAGTGGTACTGAAGGATAGTATCTATAAAATTTTACTAAATAAATGCGTTTTAGAGTTCATGTAAATGATATCTTTTTAAAATAATCTACATTAGACTTACCAGTCTCTTCTGTTTTTGATTTAAAGGCAATTGGTTACATGATCTGACAGACTTCATCTATTAAATTGTGTTGCATGAACAGAGATACCGATCTATTCCATCATTTAGCCCATTACAACATGCTATCATCTAATTACTTACAAATTTTCCAGGACTGATGAGACCTCCAAGTCAAATGAAGTGGTCGTCACTCAACTACATTACTCCCTATCATTAAATCAGGGCTTGACGTCGATTAGTTCTAAAGCAGCATTTTGAATTTAGAAAGAGAGTAACGCATCCAAAATGTATTGGCATTGTTACTGAAAGTGATCAAAAGACTTTAGGTAACATCTTAGTCCGCCTAACTGCTGAACTACCAGTTAATTCGTCAGGGCACACTGCTCTTCCTTGCTTTGGATCAGCTGTAGCTTCCTCAACATCACTAATAGTTGGGGAACTTGTGCCGATTTCCCGTTCATATTGACTGAAAGGTTAAGTTAAACTGTTCCCAAAAGCGTTCTGTCCATCAGTCTAATCGTATAAGCTAAGAGTAGACCATTGTATATACTTTTTAATACCTGCATTTTGATAAGCCTGAAAAGTCGCCTACCGCCACTACTTTTCCCATCTCTTTTGCTCCCGCTGCCCACCATTGCTCATGATCATTGAGTAAACGTTTTGTTAGTCTACGTTTGAGTTGTGCTTGCTCTTCATCGTTCCCCGAGCCTACCGAACTAAACATCACTCCTATGACTAAATACTTTTCTCTCTAGTTGTTTCTAAAATATACTCGACTGTTTCCTTATTAAGTTGGGCTCTAAAGGGACTTCTTACCTGGGCTTTTCGGCGTCCAGTAAACATCAGATAAACGCTCACTCTCACTGGAGGATGATCACTGTCTAACGACATATAGTTTCCTATTGATCCTCCTCGATGATGGCTGCTGGCAATATGGTTTATTTGCGTCGATTTGTTGAGTCAATTTTAGGGGTCATTATGTTAGAGAGTGCATCTCTTTATCCTTAAGGTTGGTGCTTGCTAAGTAGAAACGGTTGTTTAAGCATAGTGTCTGCAGACGGTCGCTGTTATTTGTTCATTGAACTAAGATACTGTAAACCTATCTCTATGTCTTTCACTTTAGTTTGGACTGCCGCATTAAGAGGTGAAATTTCCTACTATGATTACGACGTATGATAGTTTGTCTACAAAGTTCGTTCTTTGCTTCATCCGAACTGCAATTAGTGGAAACGGAGACACACAGTGTGTGTTGTACGACTCAAGCAACTGTGTTAAAATCCACTTTAGGAGCACATGATCCGCTTTTGCGCCTAATACTTGTGTACTCCAGCGAAAATTATCAGTCAAGACCCCAGATACATGGAAAATAAATCGCTCTGGTTCTCTATATTGACCAGGTAAGGTCAGGTAAATGATCGCATTTAAATCCCTTGTGCTTGTTACGTAGACGTAGCGTGTATCGGTGGAATGAGACTCTGGAGTTCCTAGGTAAGGAAACTTGTTGTCCATCTTTACATAAAGTTCGAACCGCGAAATCACCGACATGTAGGTTAGACAGAGTTTTCAGGATACCAGGAATGACGTTTCGTGAAATTGAATCGTTAGCATTAACTGCGCCTAGGGTAATGAAACACATAGGCGACGGATTGATGATGGGGACAGGAGGGTGGTGAGGGAATTTGGTTGTGAACGAGTGGATCTAGAGTGCTGTTAGAGGTATGATGTCAGTTGTCACTTCCATGTTACCCGCACTGTCGAACGACAATTCTCTCCGAGTTACTTGAAGATGAAGCTGAATTAGTGAGTGGCCATAGTGACCATGAAGCGTGACCACAGATTCAAAGGGAAAACTGCATGAGAAAAGTTGCGTACTCGGCCTGCTTTCAAGTAGTTGTAGATGAGTTAGCTCTATATTTTAGAGGTCTTGTCTCCGAAAACGGAAATTTATGGGATAAAGTGTAGTGTTTTTTTTAGAGCCGATGTTTTCTAATCCATTCCTCCTGTTGTGAAAAGACAGCATCTCAAGGAAACACTTAACTGCTGCCATACATACCAGTACAATCAGCGGTTAGATTTCGCCCTCATACCTTGAGTTACTGCCTTTAGTCCCACCGTTTACCAACCAACCTGCCTAGCAGTGTGGGATATAAGGGAATGAATATACTTAGCAATATAGCTCGATTGGGTTATTGCTATAGGTAAGCTCAACCACCACATCATGTCAAGAGCTACGATCGGATTCCACGAATAAAGCCTTTTTACCTCGATTCTTTGTTTGTTCTTTCTGAATCCTCGAACTTGCATAGATCTTTAGCATATACCGTCCAAGTATTAAATAACTTTCATGATTTGTCTGCCTTGATTATTAGGTGTCGGACGTTTTGACTCCAATCAAGTTAAGGCATATTAAGCTGTACTCCATGACAGAACTCCTAGAGCCAACTGAAATAGGATTGAACAAAAATTCTTTGTGTTGTTTGGCATCATATAGGTCATTAATTCTTGCAGTCATTGGCTGGTGGTCCAAGCTCCAAAACGATCTATGTTAGAAATCAATGGTTTGGGTACCCTCAGATAATGGTGCTCGAATTCAATTGTAGTAGTTCGGAAACAATATTAGACTCTTTCAACCTTGAACATTTCATAGTTTTTTTCAAATCATATCCCTCTCTGGGCTAAACAAACTATAAAGTATGTGGACTTTTACATAAGAGTGTACATCTTTATTTCTTTTTATAGATTAGATTTTAGATAAGTTTTTCCGACTTAACATTTGAATCACTGCATAATTCATTGTATCAAACATTGTACTACCTTGAAAATCTTATATTGTTGCATAATTTATAAAAATGAGATTTTTTTATTTGTTTAAAATTTTTATTTCAAAACTCAAGTATGCTCTTTTGATTCTTTTATTTGATCTAGACTACGAAAACTGATGCATCTCTTTTAGAACGATATGAAAAGCATAAAGAACATTTTGAAATATTAAGTAAACCAGAAGATGAACTTGAAACGCTTATTGGATCAGATGCAAAATTTGCCGAATCTAATACTGAAGCCAATAATGAAGAACTAAAATCTGAACTAACTCAGTTATGCAACAAACTAGAATTAATTAAGACGGAAAGAAATGATCTAATAGAACAGTTGAAATTAGTTGATTATTCACCGGATCTAGGTAAGATTTCTCGATTCAATTTATTATGGTAATCTTTTATTTCTCAATTATATTTTGACAATTTTTTAAAGTGTAGAATTATTATGCGGCTACTGAGCTTACTAATTTAGGTCTCAAACTAGTAAATCGCCGTGTTCATTCGAATGGTCTAAGCTGTTTATTTATCTTGAGAGTCTATTTATCCCAGATAAGTCGTCGATTAGCAAAATATCGCTTAATATTGACCAACCTACACTACGTGTAGTGAGCGAACTAGGAATCATTTCGTTTTGTATTGCTTTATACTTGCGAAACATTCCCTTCAAAGGTGAAGATCCACATGCAATTTGTGTTCATTTGATCATGGAAATCTTTGAGTCCTTATGCGCTTTTGATGGATCTATTGAGTACTAGATTGGAATTATAAATCGGTTGGTGAGGCCACGAACTTTCATGGACTCATGTGGTTAAATAAGTGGAAAGTAAGCTATAAATGATCGAAATATAATATGGCATCCGTTTGTATAGATATTGATTGTTAAACTTGAATCCTTAGTATTCAGACGTCCTGATTGTTGGGTGCACAAAATGTATGTAATATGTGAGTCAAGGCTTCGGGTAAGATGGCTGGAAATTATGTAGTTTTATTATAAAATGGCGGTATGTAGTGTAAAGTTGAAATACAAATTCACGTCTTCAAAAATCTTTGCCACTTTCTTGCGTATCCAGTATCGTTTCTAAGATCTTTACAGTTATGTGACGCTAATCGAATGCACCTGCTAGATTAACCAATCAGAATCCCGATTCTAACTTTCTATCTTGCTCCTACTATTTTGTCTGTAGTCTAATGTCCTAGACTTGACCAATTTACCTTTCTGACCTTGAGGCAACGTAAGTTACACTCCTATTAATGTATTTATCCACAAGCCTTTCCCTATCAGCCTTGAGTCTGGAGATCAGTCGGTTGCTAAGCTCATTTTATTATTGTTTCAATCACCCAGCCTATCCAGTCAACACAGTACAGCCAAGGGCTATCTCAAACACTCACTAACTTATATACGCGAATTATCAGATCGCATAGCACACCAAATAGGAAATCATACTTTAAATACAATCGTACCACCAGTGGTAAAGAGTGAAACAAACAGGTTTACTGGAAGCCTCAAGTGAGGGGAATATTGAAACACAATTATGCAGTTACCTATTAGCCATGTGCTGAGAATTCTATATTGTACCAAAAAGATAATATTGAATAAAGCCATTAATAATAATAATAATAATAATAATAATAATAATAATAATAATAATAATACAATAAAAGTAAATAATTCAAAAATTTCCAATTTTCCTAAAACTTTTTCAATTTATAATGAAGGCTTATATCATTGGCTCAAGTTTGAAGCGATATTTATCCTTGATGGAATTAAGGACAGCTGTTTGAACAGGAAAAAATTCCATTAATTCGTTTCACTTAGATAATTTTTGGTTTGTGTAGTTGAAGATAACTAGCATTAGACGAACTTTGTTCACATAGTTCGCGTTTAATTTCAGTATTTCGAGAAAATTAGCATTTCGTCGTTAAAACGATGTCGATCAATGAATTTTGTTAATTTACTGGGTTTAGAAAATATAAATTATAAAATATAAACATATAGTATTAGCCTTGTTCTGCAATGAAACCGAATAACACTAGGTTGGTTTTTTTCTGTTCCTCATCTTTTTTGGCATTAATTGAAAGCAAATATTTGCTTTCATTACAGTTAGCTAGAATAATCATTATTTTGCGTTTTGTTTACTTAAAGTGAACACATTTTCTTTTAGTCGCTGGACTATATACACATTTGTGCGTATGTGTTTGCATGTGTGTGCAATTTCATTATATTATTTTAGTAGTCAGTGAATATTTTTCTTCAACTTAGTTTCTTTTAGTCACTCACATAAAACTTTCATCATAACTATCGATTAATTCAATCTAAAATAGTAGTTTGATAGTTCGAAGTTGTTTTTATTGTCACTGTTACTGGATGATAGACAGTTTCTGTTAACAGGGTTTTAATTCATTCTTTTAGGCTAAAAGCATTAAAAGAATTAAATAGTTTATTAGTCAATAAAAAAAAGTTTAACGATTATCTGCTCATCAGATCAAATCAGAAAGTCGGAAATGAGTTGTCTACAAAACGTGGGAACTTATTATTTAGTTTACCAAGTCATTTTTGCATATTGGCGTTGCACGCTTATTAGTGTTGTGAAGAAGGGCTTCTCGAGCCAGAACAAAAGCATTTCGTTTGTTAAGTTTACGAATGAAGTCTTGATCGATAGATGGGAAGCTACACACAAGACTGAGAAATTGACACAACCCAATGAATGATTTCCAACACAGAATTGTATTTATTACACGGGTGATGCACTGTTACTCATTGTAGATACTGACCCAGTTCATATCTCAAGTGAAAATATTTGCGTATCCAAAAATTCGTTGTACGTGTTAAGTCTAATGCTAAAACCCATTATCCCACAGTATCACTTTCTGTAAGTGTGAATAACTCATGAATCAAGTCATTAATTTTGAATAGGTTTCTCTTGTATGGATACTTAATATGCATTTGTATTTTCCGACAGTTAAAAAGCTATTGACGTACTATAGAGAACATAATGAAACAGTTGATTTACAAATTGCTACTGATATGCTTGATGAAAAAATGGTGTCTGTGCGTGAACTTATTCAAGAAAATCTAAATAAACAAGAAAGTTTATTAAATGACTTACAAACAAAAGCTGATATGTTTTACGGTGGGTCCGATGGTAATTCAAAAGACAAAGGACTATTGACAATGCTTAATCTGGCTGCAGATGAGTATTCTGCACTTAAAGAAGCTGTTAGTGATGCCACGAAATTTTACGCTGAGCTTACTGAGATTTGTGTGAATACCCAGTGTAAGGTAAGTTGATGTGAAACAAATATCTTACAGTTTTATATTTCATATTTGTAATGATTAAGAGTTACTCTTTTGGGATCTTTAATGGGAATATATACAACTGATTCTGTACTTCATATAGTTTCATTGTAACCTTCAATAAATAAGTCATGGTGTTAAAGTAAATTATACATTATTTGGCTTTAACTTTATTTACTGACACCTTTTGTGCTATCATCTTCGAATTCTGATTTGTTATGGTGATGTTGTGTTTGTTATGTTTGGAAGTCGGAACTTATTGTTCGGTCATTATCATTTTAGTACAATTTACTTAAGAGTTTCATTCAACACGATCAGTTAAATGGTGTTGAATAATTGAATCTGTGTTTATTTAACTACTAAAGTTTATTTGATGTGATGTGATGTTAATTGTGGCAGGTACTTAAAAGCCTTAATTATCGTTTCCTAAATCTAGGTCCTAAGTGTATCCGTAAGTTGGATTTAGATTCATATATTGTTAAGGTAAGGCTTAGATATTTACCCTTTAGATATTTCAAAAGAGATTGATACAACCTCTTCTTCTACCATGCTCTTAATGTCTTATGATTTTTTTCTTCATAGCCATCTTCTACCCCCAACTGGTTTATTTCTGCTTCTACGATCTTCCTGATTACATTTAATCTCAATTTCAACATTTTATCTAATCATGCTGAGCCATCTTTCCCCAATGATAATTTTCCTATCTTTTGATGGATACTTAAGCCACTAACAATCAAACGATTATTAGTTTCCCTGTTTAAATTTTTTAATACCATTGTTTATTCTATCTCATTGTCACTATGTCTAACAGAAGTTTATTACCCTTATTATTGTAATTATTATCATCCTGAAAAAATAAGTATATATATTTGCGATTGTACAGCTTTGAAAATGGAAGCATTAGACAGCCGTTTCGTCCTAGTATGGGACTCCTCAGCGGTGCGCATCCACGATCCCGCACACGGGATTCCAGTTCAGGACCTTTGGTCCTGTAGACAAGTCCCAGAATTCAGTGAATTTAGCTGTTAATTATCTACAATTAGATATTCGCAGTATCAAACGATATGGATTTATACAGAAAATTTCACTATACTAATTTGCTTTCTTATATTAACCTAAGTTTTATAGTTTTTTTTGGTACTCTGCTTGTCAAGAGAAAACTATACAGATGTAAAATACTAGTGAAGTAAGTACTGATTCGTTTCTGAACTACACTTATATTACGTCAATGATAGATGTATTATTTCCTGGTTTCGACAGCAATAAATCGGACGACATTCTAACAACAAAAATCATTGACTAAAAATTTAAACAAAATTTATTTCTGGTAACTAAGTAATGTATGATGATTGAGTTGCTGATATGTCTAACTGGTATTAAAAATGCAGTTACAATTTTAATTTAGATTTTGAACAACTGTGCTCATTTCTTACTGTTGTTTGTATATTTCTTTCATCATTTTCACATTTGAAAGATTGAAGATTTCTGCGCTGCACGTACTACTGAGAAAAATGAATTAATGTCTGATATTACAACAAATATAAGCCGGGTTCGTGTTTCAGACCAACAAGTCTTTCCGAAACCATCTGGCAAGTTGGAAATTCTTTCTTAGACTTTTGTCGCTGCCTGTTTGTTTGTTTCTATCTTGATTACGTTAACGTTTGAGTTCCGTTTTTTCTTGTATTTCTAAAAACCTTTTGGTGAATAAGTTAATCTATTTGAAATTCTTCAGTGTTCTTTTTCGTATTACTTTTTAGGATAACTGAAAACTAGTAATTAGAGCAAAATTAGTGAATCATAACTGACGTAAAAGCATATCACTAATGTGTGTCAAACCAAGTTCCTACACCATATCAGCGTAGTGAGTTGAAATTAACTAGATAACCGTCGTAAAATTTGAAATAATTATAGTATCTGTGATAAGTAACACTAAGCATAGAGAATAGACTTCAGAAAGAAACAAAAAAATAAGGCAATCAGATTTATTAAATTTCACTGAAACTCATTTAATTTACTTGCATGATTTTCAATCTACCTGTGTATCCTATCTACCTATTGACTTCTTATTAAAGCTTCATATAATTTAATGTAAAATCATTATGAACTGTAGGTAATTGATGAAAGATAAAACTAACGGAATCTTATACAATACCTGATCATTTTATTTGAAATTAGCTAACACTATTTCATTTTCTGTTGTTTTTATTCAGTCCCTACTCGACCTGAACCATCTTATGCTAACCGTGTCAACCCTGTTCCTCCCGCTCATCCTCAAGTTCCAATGCCAACACCAACAATTCCCATGATGAATAGTACCACATATCCGATGCCTCCACAAGCATGGAATCCTCAAGGCTGTATGTTATGATTTTTCTCTCAATTTGTTTTAAGATTGTTTATTTTAGATTCTACCATTTACCGTAACAACTGATATCAGGCTGTTGCCATAGCTAATATTTTAAGATATATCTTATACATTAACCACTAAATATCATAAAGCTTAGTTCCTTCTGTCACAGTAGTGACCATAAATGAGATTCACACTTCCCTGAATCCTACCCCTCAAGATTAAAAGACTGATGAGTATATAGACCTTTGTTCCCTCTAATGTTATGGTAGACTGTGACTAGTTAATCATAGATTAGTTAGGTTTGGCCTTGAGAATTGGCTATTAAATCTACATTCTTCTAGGAGGAGGTGGGTAGATGAATTTAAGTTTTGCACGTAGTATAAAATTTTCAAAGTGACTGGTCAAAAATCTATTTTAAGCTATTCTGTATAGATTTTTGTCTAATAGAACATTTGGAAATTTAATTACATAATGCTGTAACTATGTCCGTGTTCATTTCATTGTTTACTGATATTAGCTGTGAGTGAAATAGAAGTATAAACAGTTGAATACAGTGCATTGTGGTTTTTCTATTACTCAATGTTTAATTAATGCCTTTTTTCTTTAAAATCATAATTTACCTGCAATTGTAGTTATCTGCTTAGTGAATAAATTCATGTATACATGGTCCATTATTTAATTTTGTTTCTAGATCCTGTGATGCCTCAACCTTCACCATATGGTAAGCATTAAAAATTTGATGTATATTGTTTTCAACAGAATGTGGAATGGAAGTTTTTTCTGTGGTATGTTGTTTAGTATGCTTTTTTGTTACTGAAAAAAAATCATATTTGTGTTTGACTAAAGTAAAAATAAGAAGTGTATCGGAATAAGATGAAATCATTGATTTTTTTGAATTCTTGTTAGCTACTTACAACCTAAGTAGCTAACAAGAAATTTGGGCAGCATCATTGATGAACAGGGTGGATCTGATGCAGATGTGAAGGCGCGGATCGGCAAAGTAAGAGCAGCATATTTACAACTGAGGAACATCTGGAACTCAAAACAACTGTCAACCAACACCAAGGTCAGGATTTTCAATACAAATGTCAAGACAGTTCTACTGTATGGGGCAGAAACCTGGAGAACTACAAAAGCCATCATCCAGAAAATACGGGTGTTTATTAACAGTTGTCTACGCAAAATACTTCAGATCCATTGGCCGGACACTATTAGCAACAACGTACTGTGGGAGAGAACAAACCAGATCCCAGTGGAGGAAGAAATCAGGAAGAAGCGCTGGAAGTGGATAGGACACACATTGAGGAAAGCACCCAACTGCGTCACAAGACAAGCCCTCACATGGAATCCTGAAGGTCAAAGGAAAAGAGGAAGACCAAAGAACACATTACGCCGAGAAATGGAGATAGACATGCGAAAAATGAACGAGAATTGGATGGAACTAGAAGGGAAGGCCCAGGATAGAGTGGGTTGGAGAATGCTGGTCGTCGGCCTATGCTCCATCGGGAGTAACACGCGTAAGTAAGTAACTTACAACCTAGAAACAATAGTAATCATCATTTATAACCACCTTTACATCATATTATTAAGGTTTAGTAGAATAATGACAATAATTATGAAAAAGTTTGTAAAGTGACCGAGCATTTATTTGTTACTGAATGTGAAGGTTTTAGAAATGTTTCTAATGAATGGAAATCGATGCTGCAGCGTTACGTAATAACAACCATAAAGTTGAATAGATTTACAGAATAAGATGAGTAAAGCTCAAAGGTTGACTCAAGAATGAATTTGTAATTAAGAATATGAAATGAGATATTATGTAATTGATTAATAAAAAATAGAACTTACTAGGATGATGAGAGATTTAAAACTGTGTCTATTTTTAAATGCATGAATTTGATTTCAACTTTTTAGTTGTGATTACTTCGATTAAGTCAATCATTCAGTTTTATTCTGTTATCCTTTCTGTTCTTGCTTTAGTCAAATTTATTAATGGGTAAAATTGTATAAAATACTGGTATGTTTGTGTGTGCCTGTGTGTTGAAGAATTTGTCGTAATTTTTATTCATATTTCTGTACAATATAAACGATTTAAATAAAATACAAGTTAGTTTTATTGTGTAGGTGAAGATTAAAATAAAAGGATTGTTGATAGATTTATACAATTTGATATTGCAAGTAGATACAAAGAAACGTGTTAGGGAGATCCGAATTATTCCTCAAAAAAGTCCAGAAAGGTCCTGAAAACGTTGAGAAACATTTTATCTAACCAGCGCTAAGTAGAAGCCTCATAGAAACATCTAGAAAGCGAAGAATCAAGTGTCACATTTCTGACTGGATATATACCTATTCAGTTACTTTATTTAGTGTGATTCTAGAATCTTCTAAGACCGTCTGAATCACTATAAATACTCTCGATTTTCTATACATAGAGGTACTTTGGAGTAAAGCGTTCTTCTAACACTTCGCACCTTTTCTCTCATGTTCAAGTTGCCGTGTAGATTTAGCCCGGTGTTATTAGAAGAGTTTAGAATACGGAATCAAGCGTTCAGTTAGACGACACCATAATTCCAGCATAATTCTCTATTTGAAATTTTGTTCCAAGATAATGACTAAATCATTGATAATAATATCTTGTCCCTTTGATAACTGTGATACACTTTTTTTTACATAAATTATGAATATCTTATACTGTTTGTTTATACTAACATATTGCAAGATCATTGGTCATTCCTTTCAATACGTTGATCCAGGTGCATTGTATTATTAATCATTTAACAGGATAAATGCTATTATTTCTTACATGAGTAGAATAAATCTGATACATAACTTAGACCATGGCAGACTATCAGCTTTGAAAATTAAACCAACATTAAATACACAGGTACTATAATTTCAGTAAACTTAATCAGTGTTTAGTAGATTCACCTCAGCGAAAATAACATGGTGTTACTATCTTTTGAAAAAATTCCTTTTTTATTAATAGGTTTATTTGCGTTTCGTTTTATCACAGTACCAGCTATTCTGTGTTATTAAGAAAAAGCTGTTAACATACTTTATACCTTTCCTTTTTCTTGTTTATGCATTACTGATTGTTACTACTGATTTATTCATCCTACATTTTATGTATTCCTAGTTTTAAGTCATCACCATTATACTTAGTTATTTCATTTCACTAAATTTTCCTATTGAGACACTAAAAAAATACGTTTAGAAAAGAAATATTTCTTTTCAATTAATTCTCCATCAAAGCTCTACACTAATTATATATGTTTTATAAGTGAGTAGAAAGTCGATGCCAGTTGGATTGTTGTGAGTCAGTTTAACAAAGTAATAATCAGTTAATTACATAACGTTTGGAAAATTAAGATTAAAACTGTAGTGAACTTTCATAATCGGTTATCATTACTAATGACTACATAATTAAAATTGGATGTAAATTTATTTGCATTGTGTCACAGAATAATCTCTTAAAGCTGATTTGTATGAAAGTACCTAGTTCGGCCTGTTGTGGGTTGAAATTATGAAATTACGACCGCGACCACTTTCTTCGTTCCAAGTCATGTTGACTAAATCTTTAGATTATGCCAATTAATGCATATTTGATAACTTGAACTAAATATTATGGAAATCACTAGGATAACTGATTCCTGAGTTTCGTTAAATTCCTTTTTTTTGTCATTGAAATAACTGTTAATTACACACCTACAAGTTCACTTCAAATGATTTCCAAACGTTTGTCAAATCGATTATTGTTCAAAGTAGAATATAATTAATTAGGGTTGTCGTCTTAAGACCTCTATTACAACACATAGGTTGTGATCAGTTACAAATTAGATGGTTGCCACAATCAATAATTAGTGTTCAAATTAATCGAGTGAAAAAGAGTGTATTTTCGTTTTCGGTTATTAAAAGCCAATTAGGAAAATAGTTTGTAGTCGAATGTCTTTTTGAACAGATAAGGAAAATTACTTTCTGCTTAATTTATATGATCGAGTACTGTAGCAATCTCAAACTTCATTGAATTCGTCTGGAGAAGAATTATTTGATTAATAATTTGGAACGTTCATTTTTTGAAATAGATTTTCATAGGTAAAATCTGGTACATTCTTTTTCAATAGATTTCGAAACAACGATCATTGTGATAACGTTGAATATTTCTACACATTTAGACATAGTCTTCCATTTTGGTTGGAAGATAAATTTTTTAAAAATGTAAACACAAGGAACAAGTAAAGTCAATTGAGCTATATGATAGGTTTTATTTATAGGTTTTTGTTATCATGTGGTTCAATCAAGTTGTTGCTTGAACTTTAATATTTTGTCTTATTACATTTAGGAATGGCTCCTTATCCAGCAATGTATCCATTCTATGGCGCTTATCCTACAATGCCAATGCCTCCAAATGCAGCATTTTCTCCCCCTAACATGATGCTTCCTGCTCATTCAATGGGTGGTAATGGTGCTTTTCCTAGTGTTGGTGGAGGCAATACTGACGCACATGCTCCCCTTGCTGGTGGTGGTCTTCAGGGACAATATCTACCTGGACAACCTTCTGCACAGCCTTAAAAAGATTTCTCTATGAACATTTGATTTTTGTTATATTCTCGATATCTTTGTTTAAGAAATGTTTCTTATGTCTGTGTTTTTGTACTACACAAAACGTGTATTTATTATAAGTATCCCATTTATTGATTTATTTTTCGACAATCTTTAAAATAAAAAAAGACTAATGATCTAAAATACTTTTATGTTTCTTTCTCATATTCGTCCTCTTCTATAAATAAAACGCTAAAAAGTGACTTTCGACTGCTTTTATTCTTTGACTTTTTTATGAAGGTCATGATGAACAAGTGTTTTATGTAAGCAATAATCGATTTTTTTCACGAATAGACACACCTAATTTAGCATTATGATTGCGAATTCAATGTATATGCAAATTAAAAATAAAACTTTTGCTATTCAATCAGTAGTCCAATATTTTGGAACTGATATAGTCATTTCTCTGTGTGGAAATTCCAACTATAAGACTAAAATAAATTAGCTCTCTAAGCATTGAACGAAATCGATCCAGGCACTGATTATTTTTGAAGCCCAAATGACACTGAATGTACAAATATATATGTTTAGTTAATAAAATGTTGTTTTTTGATTCATTCTTTTATGCTATCATTTTTACTTCACCTCACTTGCGTCTTCTACCACTAATGTAGGAGGATAGGTCGCCGACCATGATTCTCCAAACAACTCTGTCTTCTGCTCTCCTTTCCGACTTGCTATTCATCCTTTTGATATCTGCTTACAATTCCATGCAAAATATGCTCATTTGTCTTCAACTTTTCCTTTCCCCTTCAGGATTACGAGTGAGCATTTGCCTCGTGATGCAGTTTGGTGATTTCTTCAATGTATATCTTACCGACCACCAGTGTCTTTTTCTAATTCCCGCTTCAGACCTGGTCGTGGTTACATGGACCACAATTCACCATTCGTCAGATTTTAGAACACAAGCGCGCTTATCAGCGTTCGAAAATGATGGTCATTTTCACTTAAAAGGAGCATTTGATTCGGTAGACCGAGAGGTTCTGTGGCAGTGTCTATCATTGAAAGGCTTACTTCAGAAGTACTTAAACTTAGTGAAGGCTTTTTACTCGAACACTACCAGTTGATTCATAGCTTATGGTAAACTGTCATCTGATTTCGCAACCTCAAGTGGTGTCCGGCAAAGCTTCAGTCCATTGAGTCACTAACGTTTGGCCTGAGCCATGTTGGTAGATACAGACTACTTGGTTGAGGTTCGCGCGTCTATCGTAACCAATGGTTGCAGACTGTGTGACATGGCTCAGAATCGGCCATAGTGATGTAGGTGTATACACTCTTTGTCTTCCTTTAAACCGTGAGATTAAAATTATTTCCACAAACTAATTGTTTCTCCCTGTATCATATCCCTATATGAAATCTTTTTCACTACCAGTGTAGCAACTATCTTTCGAATTTGGTACTCGTCTTGTTCTAATGTGGTGTGGCAACTTGGACCGATGCATATATGTGCCTGGTCGTACGTTGTAGCTGACTGATTGAATGAGAAATACTCAATATAATTATTGAAGTAAACTCTAGAGATTGAGATCGTTTGTTTCTTAGAACCGTCACAATCGAATTGAGGAAAATTAACTATAAAACTGAAATTATTATACAATAACTGATAGTACCGTGGTGAAAGAATTAAGATGAGTAAATAATTTTAAGAATTATATGATCAATGACAGATATTGATTCCTTTGAATCGTATCCTCCTGACATATACATAACATTCATTCATCATGCTTAGATTCTTAATGAGTTTACTTTCATGTAAACCTTATTCAGAAATGGATTGGGATTTCGTTATAAAACTTATAAACTGCGTAAACAATACTGTGAATCAAAACAGCGTGCAGATGGCTATGAATCAGATGCCATGGTGACTTTTGCATTTCGAATAACAGCAGAAAATTGTTTTTTAATTTGTGAACAGTTTTCACGTACATGTGTACTATACTCCAACATGAACGTTATTACTGTTCCAGTTAAAGGACATCTAAATTTAGTTATTTTTCAACTTTATTTCCGAATTGATCACTTCGCCTACATAAATAATCTGATATGAATAATTTAGACAAATGAAAATCATATATATATTTAAGGTCATATAATTTTGATTATTTCTGTTCTCTTTATGTCGTTTTATGAGTCGCCTAGAAATAATCAATAATACACAAGTTTAGACATCATTTTCCTTTAATCAAATGCACTTATCAAACCATGAAGATGAATTCGTATGTATTATTTAGTGTTCACAAATAAGACAATGACTTTATAAATATTGTAGCAGATTGCAAATGTAACTACCAAAATAGTAACCAAGTTATTAAGTAATAACAACACATTACTGTATTTAGCGTTTGTTATACAAATATATAGTGTTATTATTATTATTTTAACACATAAATATTGTTACAAGGAGGCACCAATACATATGCGCCACACAAATCTCATTTGATATGTGTGAGGGCTGTGATACTGCCCGGGTGCCCAAACCGAGGCAGGTGGTTTTCTTAGAGCGCCACTCCCCGAGCCTTCGACCTGAAGGCCTGATCCACAAGGCAGTGGAGCATCGTAAGGAGATGCAATCCCATGGGGCCCGGTGACCAACAATTCGTTCATACGTCATTTGTTCCTTTAGGATACTGGAGCCCATGTGCGCCATTGGTTTGGAATCTGGTTAAAGCGCCGGACATTCGCTTTTCGTCCTCCCATTTTCGTAAACAACACCCCCACCACGAGAAGGCAGTGAGTAGGACTTCCCTGGCAGAGGCTATATACGCGTGGCCATGTGAGAGCATTTCGAGAGGGAGAGCGGACTCTCCCCACTCTCGGCCGTACCAAGGCATTTGAGGGCTTTAAGTAATAACGTTTATAATCATTTAAGGATATAAATACGCAGGTGAAATTCAGCCGTCTCTTGTTAGCTCGACTGATCGATCACCAGGGCCACAATTATAACGTGTAATTAGTAATTACAAAACGTAACAAATGGTCTAACATCAATTGGTTCAAGATCTCAATTAAAACTTAATAGTCTCCACAACCCCATACTAGTAATCAACATGTGCTCACTAGTGACTAGCTTCGTGAGGGAATTCTCGGAGTTCTAGTGAGAAGCCGTGACCAGTGGAGCTAATCCTTGTCGGGTAGAGACAGTTATCTACTTAAAAGACAATGGAAGTGGGTCGCGCAATTTCGTGGATTGGTTGATGTTAGAAACTATCACCACTGGATGCCGGCTCAGTGGTCCAGTTGGTTAAGCGTTCGCGCGCGAGACCGAAGGCCCTGGGTTCGAATCCCGCTCGCGGGATCGTGGATGCGCACTGCTGAGGAGTCCCACAATAGGACGAAACGGCCGTCCAGTGCTTCCAGGTTTTCAATTGTGATGGTCTAACATCAATTGGTTCAAGATCTCAATTAAAAATAATCCAAAGTTTTCTACTATATAAAATCTAGTATTTAGGGAAAGACTTTATCTTTAACTGTACATGCTAGTTATATTATTATTTAGTATAGAAGTCAGTATGAAATTATATAATTGATCTGATAATATAATATTTGGCCGAATGAGAACGAAGAGTAGTATGAGCACTTATGTATTTTGTGAATAGTAATCTATGGGCCATGCAATCGGTGTCGGAAAAGTTCAAGGTCAAAACTAAACAATTTTATCGTAATCAGTGATTGAATAAACTGCAAAAAACATGAATAATGTTAAAAATAATTTACAATGTAAGTCTATGTTAATCATCACAATATCAATCTATGGGAGATTTCAGTTAAGGTCCACTTGTTTTAAACTATTCGGTATTTAAACAAAACTTTGACAAACATCGAGTTATTAATATAGGGATTCAAGGTGATTATAGTATTTCCACCTTCGAAATCACGAACTGATCTAAGCTAGACTACTATTCAAAATCTGGAAGCACTGGTCGGCGATTTCGTCCTAGTATCAGACTCCAAATTAATGAGAATCTACGACCCCCGCCACGGAAATCGGACTCATAAAAAGTAGCATAGTCTTCGAAATTCCTCTAGACTAATAACAATCATGTGCTCGCTAGTGACTAGCTTCAAGACATAAATTCTGGAGTTCTATTGAGAAGCCGTGACCAACTATTATTCGGTATGACAAATTTGCCCACCGCAGGCAATGAATGATGGGTTGCACAAGATTATTAATTGACCAATGTTAGACAATAATACCGTTGGTTGCCGGCCAAGTGATTTAGAAACTGAGTATTCTCTCATGAGACCGAAGGTCATGAGTTGGATTACCACTTCCAAGGTCGGGAATGTGCATTGCCGATGACGAAATAACCATCCAGAAGTACCAGGTTTCTAATGATGATCTAACCAAGACCAATCCTTGATTTCAACGATGAAAATATGAAGTTGGTAAATAATGTTTACTCTGGGTCGTAAAGTCAATAAATATTTAGGTCTAGGTGACTTCAAAAGTGGCGTACCCAAAGACACCATCTTAGGTCTCCTACTTCTTCTCTACGTCAATGAATTACCGTCATTGTTTAAGTCGTCAACATTATTTTTTGTGGAGGATGTCAAAAACCGGAGAACAATAGGCAGCGAGGCTGGTCATTTTGATCTCCAAGCTGACCCTTACGAGTTAGTTAGACGGTTCAAAGTTAGGTAGTTGGAAATTAATTCTAGAAAAATTGTACTCATGCGTATTAGACACAGTGACAGTTACCAGTATACTATCGACGGTACATCTTTTCCATGCGTGCAGGAACATATAGACTTGGAGGCTACAGTGAATCACGACTTGAGAACAACAACGCATTGCATTGCAGCTGGTGCCAAAGGTTTTCGTGCGTTATAGTTACTTCACCGAGTATACAAATGCTTTGACGAGGAGGGGTTCCAAGTTTTTTTATACCATCTACGTAAGACCATATTTAGATTACTTTATCCAAGCAGCTGGTCCAGGTCTTGTTGAGGATATTTACTCGCTTGAGTGTGTTCAGTTTTAGGAACAGAATTAAAGTGTCTTTCTAAACTCCCTTACAGTGAGCGCTTAACACGCCTAAAACTTTTCCCCTTATCGTATCGTAGAACGCGAGGTGACCTCATATTGGCATTGCGTATCTTTAGTTACGATTTAGGTGTTAATACGTTTCATCTTTCTGCTCCGACCAGCAATAATATTCTTCGAGACCATAGCAAGAAGATTCATAAACCACAATTTAATAAATTCAGAGTAGAATTCTGTTTTTCTCATCGAGTGGTCAGTGACTGGAACGCTTTACCCAAACAAGTGGTATCAGTTCCATCAATATACATTTCCAAGGAGAAGATGGACCTTCATTGGAAAACAAACTGTAACACAGGTCCACCAACCTACTATACTTATTACTAAAGACTGAAGATATAAGAGATACAAAAATACATCTAAAAAATAAACTCATTGAAATGAATTACGTTTATTTATTATTCTATGAAAATATTTGTAGACATTCACAAAACATTATGTAGAGCTGAGGATTTTGATTTATTTATTTATTAGGAAACTGAAATAAACAAACATCACCGTATTTAGCAACTCAGCTCGTTTAGTAAAATGGTCATACTAATCAATAAATATATGATAAAAGTTGAAAGCACGAAAATCGATACTATGCATGTAAATTATTAATTTATTTAAAGGGACAGTGATGCTTCTAATTCGCAACTATTAATTCAACGTTTTTAAACTGCGGTATCCATCTATCTATCTATCTATCTATCTATCTATCTATCTATCTATCTATCTATCTATCTATCTATCTATCTATCTATCTATCTATCTATCTATCTATCTATCTATCTATCTATCTATCTATCTATCTATCTATCTATCTATCTATCTATCTATCTATCTATCTATCTATCTATCTATCTATCTATCTATCTATCTATCTATC
The DNA here is from genome assembly GCF_000699445.3 of Schistosoma haematobium. NCBI lineage: Eukaryota > Metazoa > Platyhelminthes > Trematoda > Strigeidida > Schistosomatidae > Schistosoma > Schistosoma haematobium. The sequence goes on from NC_067198.1 coordinate 27,175,284, forward strand.
TATCTATCTATCTATCTATCTATCTATCTATCTATCTATCTATCTATCTATCTATCTATCTATCTATCTATCTATCTATCTATCTATCTATCTATCTATCTATCTATCTATCTATCTATCTATCTATCTATCTATCTATCTATCTATCTATCTATCTATCTATCTATCTATCTATCTATCTATCTATCTATCTATCTATCTATCTATCTATCTATCTATCTATCTATCTATCTATCTATCTATCTATCTATCTATCTATCTATCTATCTATCTATCTATCTATCTATCTATCTATCTATCTATCTATCTATCTATCTATCTATCTATCTATCTATCTATCTATCTATCTATCTATCTATCTATCTATCTATCTATCTATCTATCTATCTATCTATCTATCTATCTATCTATCTATCTATCTATCTATCTATCTATCTATCTATCTATCTATCTATCTATCTATCTATCTATCTATCTATCTATCTATCTATCTATCTATCTATCTATCTATCTATCTATCTATCTATCTATCTATCTATCTATCTATCTATCTATCTATCTATCTATCTATCTATCTATCTATCTATCTATCTATCTATCTATCTATCTATCTATCTATCTATCTATCTATCTATCTATCTATCTATCTATCTATCTATCTATCTATCTATCTATCTATCTATCTATCTATCTATCTATCTATCTATCTATCTATCTATCTATCTATCTATCTATCTATCTATCTATCTATCTATCTATCTATCTATCTATCTATCTATCTATCTATCTATCTATCTATCTATCTATCTATCTATCTATCTATCTATCTATCTATCTATCTATCTATCTATCTATCTATCTATCTATCTATCTATCTATCTATCTATCTATCTATCTATCTATCTATCTATCTATCTATCTATCTATCTATCTATCTATCTATCTATCTATCTATCTATCTATCTATCTATCTATCTATCTATCTATCTATCTATCTATCTATCTATCTATCTATCTATCTATCTATCTATCTATCTATCTATCTATCTATCTATCTATCTATCTATCTATCTATCTATCTATCTATCTATCTATCTATCTATCTATCTATCTATCTATCTATCTATCTATCTATCTATCTATCTATATATATATATATATATATATATATATATATATATTGCATTGATCATATTTCTTAGTAATATTTTTAATTAGTAGTCGAATGACTCATGAAACGTTCTATCAAAGAGGGTAGTAACATAGTAAGTACACTCACATACTTGCAAACACGTGATTATCAATTAAATCAATCATTCTCTCTTAGAGCTGTTAAAAACAAATCACTCAGTAAATCATTATACTTACCATTACAACGAAATAATAGCGATTTACAAATACAAGTGTTTTATTGTAAAAACTATTGAAATTGAAAATGGTTGATTAATTAATGATCGATTGATTGATTTACTACGTAACTATCTTTTTAACTAAATTATGTAGTGATATAATACTGAAGACTCTTAAAATATGTATAAATGAATTTTGTATCTAAATTGATTGCCACTAGAAATTGAAGAATATTCCATGTGCTTCTAGAAATTTTCTAATAATCAATAAATAAAAATTAATGAATGTCAACAAATTCTTATTTATATCAGAAGGGTTTTGTGAATATTATAGTCATTTCAATGGTTTAGATCATGAGTCAATTGAAGCTAGACCACCATGGAAAACCTGGAAACCTGGAAGCACTGGTTTTCCATGGTGGTCTAGCTTCAATTGACTCATGATCTAAACCATTGAAATGACTATAATATTCAAAAAAACCTTCTGATATGAATCAACATATGCTCACTAGTGACTGGTTTGAAGAAGTGTTTCCTGGAGTTCTAGTGGGAAGCAGTGACCAGTGAAGTTCATCTGAGTCTATTGGAAGATGGTAACTCACTGAAGATAATGGTGGATATGTCACTCAATTTCGTGAATTGGTTGAAGCCAGACAATCGCACCGTTCGATGCCAGCTCAGTGGTCTAGTGGTTAAGCTCTTGCGTGCTTAGTTCATGGGTTCGAGTCTCGCGAGGTGAGGTCACGGATACACACTGCTGAGGGATCCCACAATAGGAAAAAATGGCCATCCAGTGCTTCCAGGTTTTCCTTAGTGGTCTAGCTTCAATTAACTCATGATCTCAACCACTGTTATCATTATTTATTTGAAAAAGTTTGAACCAGATTACCAGGTGAAACGTTGGATTTACTTCAAATTTATTCGCTGAAATTTTACAAATGCATACTTCCTCTTTAATATCTCACATCAACTTGACTCCCAAATACCGTGAAACTATTCGATCAAATTTTGACGAAAGTTCTTATATAATTATTAAACATAATGTAGAGTATTAAGTCAAGTAATTATTAGATTAATTACCATGGTAAATCTGTGATATCCAATAGAATCATAATGAAGTCATAAACATTTGATATTTTTTGAAGAGTGGATCACGTTATTCGTAATTTAAACAAGTTTATTAGAACTAAAATTGATAAACGGAAAGTATTGAAAAACCTGTTACGTTCTAGTTGATAACTCTTCATTAATATCTCTAAAGTTACTGACGCTTTCAAATTGACATTGATTAAAATTAAGTTTCTGTTGAATTAACTTCATTTGCTATTGATATAATAATTTCAGTATTTAGCGGTGTGTGCATTTCTAGATTTACACATTCGTGTATGTAACTCAGCAATGCTTGTACCAGATGGAGAATCAGTTCCCTCTAATTTGCAGATATGCCACATAGATGTTACAGTTAACAAACTAAACATCTAAACACTATACTTTGGCTTACTGAATAACAGATGACTAATCAAGGACAATATCGAAGGTTAAAAAACAATCAATCAAGATCCAGTCCAGTCGATCATAACAGTTTATATAACGTTTATGTTTCATTTATTCAACTTAAAATGAAATAAACAATATTTTGTTCATACTAAATTATTCATTGTATGAAGAGATACTATCCGTGGTAGTCATGACATTCTACCCCAAAAAAGTGTTGAATCAAAGGAAATAGATATTCCAGCATACATACATTAAAAATATACTAAAAATCTTGTTATTGATCTACACGTGATGTTATAAGTGTTGTAGTGTTAATTTCATGGCCACGATTTAGAATTTACGTCACAGATTTATAAATGTAATTGCATACGCTACACAGCGCCTACTAGAATATTTCTATTCACTTTTTTGAACTTTGTTCGTTTGTTAACATTGAAAAGAAAAATATCCGTTATCTATTCAATCAGTACGAACAACAATCACCATGATATATGAAGTTAATGAACATCAGGAGAGACCATAATTTCCGGACGAACCAATCAGATTTAGGATAACAGGTCTTATATTGTGGAGCAAAATTTATCTATCTATTTGGCTAAATAGCGTTTTGGCATTTTGGCTGATATCAGTTCGTGATGAAAACCCTAAATCTAATTCCTAACACTAACCATCAACTGTAAATCATAATTCTAATTCCTCACACTGATTTATAACCCTCATTTAGTCCTAGTTAATAGATGGACATTCCCAAGGTCACTTTAGCATCGCTCAAAGGTCATCCATAAATTATAGTCTCAACGGACATTATTATCAGAAATCAATGAACGGTTTATAATGATTGGGAATTCAAACTAAGATAAAAGTAGCACTTTTCTCATTCCGGTATTTTCAGTAGCATTACGATTGATATGAACTAATGACCAATAATATTGTCAACTTCATCAAGAGTTGAGATCGGACTACTTCGATTAGCAGTATGGGGTCGTGCAGATTATTAAGATTTTAATCGAGATCATGAACCGATTGGTGTTAAACCATCATTGAAAACCTGGAAGCACTAGACGGCCGTTTAGTCCTATTGTGGGACTCCTCAGCAGTACGCATCCACGACCCAGGATCCTCGGTCTCGTGCGCGAACGCTTAACTTCTAGACCACTGAGCCGGAATCTAACGGTGTTAATGTCTGGCTTCAACCAACCCACGAAATTGCGCGACTTCGACTAGATTTGAAAACAACTTTTGAACAATAAAATATATGACATTCATTAGTGAAGTTTAGACAAATACAAAATTATCTAGATCAAAAAGAATAGTACTGAACGTTTGGTGAAGTATCATTGACAGAGGGAATTATTTTACAAATTTCTATGATGACTTTAAAACTGTCATTATCTATATCCCAACAGTGTATAAAAGTTTGCTCCAAATACTTTCTGTAAATTTCCGTAAATAATCATAGGAATCGAATTCACTTGTATGAACGTCTCAGTGAATTAACGTCATAAACTCAACTTAATAGGGAATCTATAGAAAAGGTAACTATTATAATTTGTTTGAAGTATGATTTATTGATGTGGTATATTTGAAGCCTAAAGTAATTACCCTTCACTATGAATAGTCTAGTTAGTAGTAGAACATTTATAGACTATTCTGATATCTATATAAATTAATGATGTAACTAAATGAATTCATCCGTTTATTATTATAAAAATTACAATTATCAACATGTATTATAAACATTTTTATTTGTGTATTTAAAGTTTACACTTGAATAAAGCCAATTATAGTTCATTCGTTATATATAGGATCGTCTGAAAGAAAGTGATCTATTGATTAACTGAAATAACAAAAAAATAAACAGTAGGTAATTGTGGGTGTGTGTATCATTAATATTGTTATTAAATTAATTAAATTAATTTCAAGAGATTAAGGTGAAAGAATAGATTTGTGAAATTTTTATTGTGGAAACTAAACTATTCTATAAATAGTAACAACAATATTTGTGAATATTTAAATGATTGTACATTGAACTGATTTTTTAAGTCACATGTATTAATTATTTATACCGATTATATGTAGTACTGATCGATGATATTTGTGAAACAAATCTATTAAATCCTTAATAACATTTAAATGAAATACCATAATCATTTATATTGAAACAAATTATTCCTGTAAGATAATAATGAAAATTATCGATTTAAGTGTTATTAATGAAAATCGATCAAACTACTCATCTGATTTCAACCATCTAATGCTTCAATTCTATTAGTCTACCTTTCCATCTTTTTTATTTCCAGTACCATTTTCTTCCACAATTTGTCAATATTATTTCGTAAACATTTCTTAAGACAGTTTTTTCTCTGTATGTTAACATTGATGTGACGATTAATTAAATTCGTCCAATTTGTATGTACTGTTTGATAAATTTCACCAGTATTGTTGCTTCCATGAGTCTAAAGTTATACATCAGAATCTCATAAGATGATGTAAAAAAAAACAGAATCCCAAAGTGATTTTAGAAAATCTGATCAAGAATCGAAATTCGACACCGATAAAAAATCACAACAAATGAAGAAAATGAGATCAAATAACTTCGATGGAGACTTTAAACATTTTGGTTAAGATTAGTTATTATTATTTAATCGATTGATGCTGGTCTGAGGTAAAAATTGTGCCCAGCTGTCAATTTATAGTTTATTTTAAGAATTACCAATTTACTTACTCCAAAGACAAAGGTATAGAATTAGAATATACAATTTTTAGTGAGGCATAATTGTCCACACTCAAACATATTGATTTAGTATTCAATATTGAAAGCTGGCACGATGGGTCAACTGGAAGACCTTTGGACAGTTTAGCGATTCTTAATTTCATAGGTGATAATTATGTTTTCAGATAAATAACTCGTAGAAATAACATTTCATGCATATGAAAAAGTTTACATACGCCCAGTCTCAACTGACCAAAACGTTTACCTAGTGGTTATCTCAACCATATGAACATTCGATGAATAATTACTCGAAAATGGACTCAGTCAACTATTTTCATTCAAGAATTTCGTCTGTATTGGTCTATGGCTATCAAACATAGTCTTTGAAAGTAAATGCCATCTTCAGGCTTTTGATTACAAGTGCTCTAGAAACATTGTTCTCATAGAGTGAAACGACCGAGTGAGAAATTCGTAAAGTTGGGCAAAGGCTAATTCAGTTGATCAGTTTGTGAGTCATTGTCTACTAAAGAAGTTGGGACAGGTGTTACGTGTCTGGCTACCGCCTACTTCCATGGGGAATGCTAGTTGGTATGGGAGTAGGGTGGAAGAGGGTACATGAAATCTTATCTGTTAGTCTATGTTATGTTGGTAAACACAAATTACAGAGTAACAACCGAGATTAGTGGTTGGAAATATGATTTAGAATAGGTCACAGTGGTATAGTTGAATTCACACTTTATTTCACTCTCGATCTTGAATGTCATACCTACATACATCTTTCTACTCAATCCTTTCAAACTTTATTCTCAATCCTTAGTCTCATTCACTGCCGCTGTAACTAGATTATTTCTATCTCGTCTGCTATACATGTTAATTTTACCTCGTCGTGCTAATGTGATGTGACCACTTGGGTCTGAGAAGATTTGTGTGGCACATGATATCATGTGTGTCAGTAGTCAGTAGAAAACAATATGCTTAGGTCTAGTGCTACCCCTGAGTTGTAGTTGATTCAACTTTACAGCATATCAGTAACAATTTGAACAGGTCAGTGATAACCTATCAGAATATGGAGCCGACAGATTTGAGTTCAAATCTCACTAGGGATACCGTTTCTTCACACGGTTGCAGGTACATCTTGTTGGTACTAAACCCAGACCTCTTGTCGACTGTGTTCAACTATCTACAATGTAAACATATATTTCATCAGAAGTGATGATCAATACGTAGTAGGAAATATAAATGAATAGATATACTATTCGATAACCATTTAGTTAAGTATGTTGATGTTATGTTTTGACCAAGTTTTTGTCATAAACCCTTTTTGTAGAGGGTAGATGGCAGTTTTATCAGTTTACATTTAAGTAGGTCTACTTATAAGACAGAAATAAATAAGTAGATAATCAGTTTAGAAGTGCTTTCATCAAAATACCTTGATTAGTTAAAATAGTGTGATTATCCACAGTTGAAATCTTTGTTGTAACTTAATACCTAGAAAATAGAGTTACTGACTTAATCAGCTGACAGAAATAACTGAGATGAATTGTACATAACCAGTGTAGAACACAGATGAAGCTTTTCTTTAATGTATGTGATTGCTGTATCATATGGATTTTTCTATATTGTAAAATAAGTTTGAAGTTGTGAAATTATATAATGATATAATATAATCATGGTTTGCATTATTATTTTTAAATACCCTTACTTTGAACGTGAATGGTTGTTTAGGCTTTTTCATAGGAGAAAGAACTATTTCACGTTTCAAATCAACTTATCATTATATAAAGAGTTTTTCAAGCTAATCTATTTTTCTGTTTTTACATTCTTGATGTTAATAAATCATAAACTTTTTAGTGCATATTTTATCAAAGATGAGGTGTAATGCTCAAGATTTTACCTTTTACTATGAAGTTATAAGACATATAGAAGTTACTAATGTTGGACTGCAAATTTCATCAAGGAACTAGTCATAAATAATGAATCCATAAAGTTGATGGCAGTGACGTGTGGAGTGCTATATAAATATTGAAACAGGTTAGTGATACTGTTAACCTTCATTGGTTTAAATATTTGCAAAAGGTGCTTCGTAAACACAGCCACTGCAGCGTCTGCAGCTTAGATGTACATTGAAAGATAGCACGCTAACCAAAAGGGAGGATCAGTCCATAAAGTCATTGGCCGAGGGAATGCATACCGTTAAAAGGAAATTGAGTGATAATTAATATATAAGATTAAAGGTGGTATCCAGTCAGTCAGTCAGTAAGAACTTAGAACTTCGTACGTACGTACATCAGTTCGAGTTGCCATACCACATTAACACAGAGATACAATTGTCGATTCAAATCCCGTAGTGGTAGAGGTAGTGAAAGTACAAGCAGTAATCGGAAAAATTAGGGTTTGAAGATGTTATTCAATGAGTATAATCCAGTAAAATAAATTTGCAAAGAGGAAAAAAAGGGACATGAAGAATTCAAAAGATTAAAATTTGGGAGGACACAAACAGTGGATGCACCTGCGCCATTGCAAACGATTTTGAGCCATGTCATTCAGGGTCTCTAACCATCGGTTGCTATCATCTCGCGGTCCCCAACCAGGTAGTCTACACCTACCAACATGACTCAGTCCACTTGTCAGTGACTTCATGGACTTGTGCCATGTTTTGGTCAGGCCGCCCATAGCTTTCTTCCAACCTGCTCCTATACAACAAAACATCGCACATCGAGGCAGTCTGTGGTTGGGCATACGTAACACGTGTCCCAGTCATCTCAACTGATGACGTGTCACCACTTCATTGATCGATTTGCTATCCTTACCTAGTACTCGTTTCCCAAAAACTGTATTACTTACTCGATGGTCCCAGGATATACGAGCAATATTTGGAAGACACCTATGATCGAATACTAGTAACGTACGAATATCCCCTACTCTTACCGGCCATGTTTCACTGCCATAAGGTAGGACAGAACGAACTGCTGCACAGTAAACCCGTCCTTTGGTTGATAGACGGATATCTCGTCTACGCCATAAATGACGCAAGTTGGCAAAAGCTAGTCGAGCCTTCTGTATCCGTGCTGAGATTTCGTCACACACCAGACCACAAGGGCTGATGAGACTTCCAAGATAAGTGAAGCGGTCGACACACTCAATTACTTCACTCCCTATCACTAGTTCGGGTGTCGATGTAACCCAATCCTGAAGCAACATTTTGCATTTCGAGGGAGAGAATCGCATCCCGAACATGCTTGCATTGTTGCTTAGAGTGGTCAGAAGACTCTGCATTTTGTCAGCGTCTTCACCAAATAGAACTATGTTATCGGTATATTCTAAGTCAACAAGTGAACCTCCCGGTAGAAGTTCAACCCCTTGAAATTTAGATGAGGAAATTGTCATCTCTAAAAGCACGTAAACGGCAAAGTTAAACAAGAATGGAGAGAGTGGACAGCCCTGACGAACACCACTTAAGGTAATCAATTCTGATGACAGTTTGCCATAAGCTCTCGCTCGACCAGTTGTGTTCGAGTAGAGAGCCTTCATAAGGTTAATGTACTTCTTTGGTACTCCTTTCAGTGACAAACACTGCCATAGAACCTCACGATCAACAGAGTCGAATGTCGCCTTAAGGTCGAGAAATACTACCATTGTGGGGCGTCTGAACGTGTGTCTGTGTTCTAGAACCTGATGTAGTGTGAATATCTGATCTATACAACCACGTCCAGGTCGAAAACCAGCCTGATTTTCTCTAGTCTGCTCTTCACGAGCTTTGGTTAGGTGTAGAAGTATTATTGAAGCCGATATTTTAGACACTATATTAGTCAAACTGATTCCTCTGTGATTGTCACAAGAGGACTTTTGTCTTTTCTTATAGACTGGCACAATCAATGATTGAGACCAGTCAGATGGGATTACGTCCAGTTCCCAAATTCTACCGAAGACCTCAGTCAATCTCACTGCTAATACTGAACCACCATCCTTAAAAATCTCAGGAGTAAACCTGTCAGGGCCTGCTACTCTCCCCCGCTTCAGATTTCTTATGGCTTTTTCAACCTCGTAAAGAGTCGGAGGACCTAAATTAACTTGCCATTCAGGTTGACTGGAGATCGTGGGAAACCGAAGTGTGGCTGGAGGCCAGTTGAACTGATCCCTAAAGTGTTCTGCCCATCGATCCAATCTCCTGGATTGAGAATGTATAATATGTCCATCTTTCTCTGAGAGTGTTTCGCTGACAGTCGGTTTCCTAATACCGGTTTCCTTAACAAGTCTGAACAATTGTCTGCTATTACCTATTGCCGCTGCCTTTTCCATCTCTCTTGCTTTCGTTACCCACCACGGTTCACGATCATTGCGTAGACTTCTTGTCAGCTTGCGCTTAAGCTGACTCCGCTCTTCATTATGTTCAGAGCCACGTGGAATGAGTTTCCGAGCATCTATCAGTGCGATAGATGCTGCTGAGATCCAGTGTTGCTCCCTAACCTTATGGTTTACCGTACTAGCAGATATCACTGATGTTTCCACAGCTTTTCGGATATCATTCCACGCTGCCTCGAGATAGGCATCACATACATGGCTGCCTAACTGTTTTCCTATTTGTTCCTGAAATATATTCTTAGCTTGACTATCATTAAGTAGGACCCTAAGAAGTTGCCTTGCAGCGTCTTTCCTACGTCCAGTAAGACACAGACAAATACGCGCTCGCACTAGAGCATGATCTGAATCTAGGCATGTGCTCCAGAATGAGCGACAGTCTTCTATCGAGCCCCTCTATCGGTGGCTGATAGCGATGTGATCTATTTGGGTCCAACGTTGGGACGAATTAGGGGGTCGCCATGTTAATAGATATTTTTCCTTATGCTTAAAGTTAGTATTTGCAAGGAACAGGCGGTTATCTGAGCATAGCTGCAACAGACGGTCGCCATTATCTGTTCTTTGAGCCACGACACCATAAGATCCACCTAGGTGTCTTTCCCTATCGCTTAGTTTACCTACTTGAGCATTAAAGTCACCAGCAACTATTATTACGTCAGAGCGCCTAGCTTTTCGGAGAAGGTCCGAAAGCTTTCTGTAAAACTCATCTTTTACATCATCTGAGCTGCAGTCAGTGGGAGAATAGGCAGAGACGACGAAGAGGCAACGACGAGTGTCCCTATCTTTTCGGATCCTCACTGTTCCGTTTAGTCGGACAGCGCACAAACGACTGTCTACTGGGATCCACTCTAAGAGAGCTAGTTCTGCCCTAGGACTCAATGCTATACCTACGCCGGCGAGGCCACGAGAAGCAGCATCAGGGCTTCCAGATACACGAAGTGTGAATCGAGTTGGTTCTTTATTTTGACATGGTGAGATCAAATGAATGACGCTACTCGGATCCTGTATGCGCGTTTCGGAGACTCAGCGCACATCGATGGCAGTGTTCGGACGTTAAAAGCTCCTACATGTAGTTTAGAGCGTGGTTTCAGGAGACCAGGAATAACGTTCCGCGTACTCGAATCGTTTGCTCTAAGAGTAGTACTGGGATAATTATATTCATGTCGTATCCTTCTTATTTATCATGGATTTTCATATCCTGACTTACCATTTTTTTAAATTTTAGTCATTATTCTGAATTGTATCAGTAACTTTTGTCTTTTGACTTCATTGATATTATCAATATAACTGCTTCATTTCCTGTCATGTCAATTTAATTTTGGTGTGCTGATACAATGTAAACCTTCTCACGGTTCTGAGATGTTGATAACATTATTGGCATTGAATTCAAAGAAATTGTAAAAGACCATTGATCTAAGCATATACAGCCACGATACCGAATTCTGAAACAAAAAGTTATGTGTTGCATGCTACTTCTGTTGATAGATATTAGTATGTAACACCAGTCGGATGTGAAATGCATGTCAGAAGAAAATTGAGAAGACTCAGTTGAAGAGAACAGAAAAGAAAACACAAAGTAATTGTATTAACAACGGAATTCAAAAAATCAGGAAACACGTAAAAGGTAACTGACAGAAAGTGTACAAATGATGTATTTAATGAACGGTTTTCATATTTTACGAAAACACTGTAATTTTTCAATAAACAATAGACTGGTCTTCCCCATCTGAGCGTCCGTTCGCTACAGTTATTACTTATTTTACAGATAAAAATCTCTCTTTAGAATAGATATTTCTTACCTCAGTTGTGTCTTGGTATTATTATTATTATCATTATTATTATTATTAGGCATAGCTATTTAAATAAATAAATAAAAATATTTGTTCAATATTCCATCGAATAGTTTTAGATGGTTACTTAACTAGAACCAGTTCGTGATGTAAACTTGCTCTTCAAACAGAAAAGTCTCCAATCGAAATACGAAATTTAAGAGAAAAGCGTTATGTTGAGAATGATGAAACTCACAATTCAATAATTATCAATCTGTGTTGAGTACTTAATTAGTACTGTTAGTGAGAATAAAATTATCTTAGTCTGTAAATTCATTAGTTCAATAAATTTAAAATATTTAGAAAATATGAAGTTTGCTAAAATACCATATACCAAAACATTCCGTTGATTTCATAGAAAAAATTTTTATAATAACATACCACACGACAAAAATCTTTTAAACTAAATATCAATGATTAAAGAACATTCTTAAATTTAATTTGTCAGGTTTAAGGATTTGTATAGTTCAAAAGGTTAACTAACCATAATATTAAGGTAAAATATTACATTAAAACTTTGACAATAACAAGCTAATACTCACTTCACTATGTTCAAAATTGGTTCAGTTGTAAGGTATTATAGCAACTCACGTGCAATTGAGTTTGTTCTCATTTAACCCAGTTAAGCCCTTTTGTTAACTTATTTAGCGGACAAAGTCATTCGTACTATAACAACTTATTGTACCTTTATTATTGTCGTGCTTGTATGAAAAACTCCGCCTGAAGTCCCTCTGGAGGCCACTACCGGTCCCAAGCCCGGATAAAGGAGGAGGGTTGGGCATGGGGTTAGCGTCCCCCCCCGTAGAAAACTCGCTAAAAAAACGCTAACCAGAAAAAATTATTCAAACCTTTTAAACTCTGCCCTGGGAGTCAGAAGATCTTCATTTAGAAGAATTATGACGCCTCATGGTGAAAGCCGAATTCCTTCGGAAGTCACGAGGCTGATGCCCCTTCTGACAACCAGAGCGACCATTTATTTAGGTACATGGAATGTTCGTACAATGTGGGACACCGGGAGAGCCTTCCAAATTGCTGCAGAAATGAGAAGATACAACCTAGAGGTACTTGGGATCAGTGAAACACATTGGACACAAGTTGGACAACAACGACTAGCTTCAGGGGAGCTTCTGTTATACTCCGGCCATGAAGAAGAAAATGCTGCACATACACAAGGAGTTGCATTGATACTGTCCAAACAAACACAAAAGGTACTCATAGGATGGGAATCTCATGGACCAAGGATCATCAAAGCCTCCTTCAAAACAAAGAAAGAGGGCATTTCAATGAACATCATCCAATGCTATGCGCCTACCAACGACTACAATGAAGACGCTAAAGATCGATTCTACAATAGGCTGCAGTCAATCGTCGAGAAGTGCCCAACAAAGAACCTGACCATTCTGATGGGAGTTTTCAATGCCAAGGTTGGAACGGACAACACTGGATATGAAGACATCATGGGACGACACGGACTGGGAGAAAGAAACGAAAATGGTGAGAGATTTGCAAATCTATGTGCCTTCAATAAGCTGGTCATAGGCAGCACCATATTCCCACATAAACGCATACACGAAACCACATGGACTTCACCGGATCACACCACGCAAAACCAAATCGACCATATTTGCATCAACAAAATGTTCAGGAGGACTATAGAGGACGTGAGAACCAAGAGAGGAGCTGATACAGCATCAGATCATCACTTGATGGTCGCCAAGATGAAATTGAAACTCAAGAAGCACTGGACAATGGGGCGGACAATATCACAAAAGTTCAATACGGCCTTTCTTCAGGATACTAACAAACTCAGTGAATTCAAGATAGTCCTCAGCAACAAGTTCCAGGCCTTTCATGATCTACTCAATGGAGAAGGAACTACTGTGGAGAGCAACTAGAAGGGGATCAAAGAGGCAATCACTTCAACATGTCATGAGGTCCTGGGTCACAAGAAACACCATCACAAGGAATGGATCACTGTTGATACACTGGATAAGATTCAAGAAAGGAGGAACAAGAAGGCAGCAATCAATACCAGTCGAACAAGAGCAGAAAAAGCCAAGGCACAAGCTGAATACACAGAAGTAGACAAGCAAGTGAAGAGAAGCATCAGAACCGACAAACGTAAATATGTGGAAGATTTAGCAACGGCGGCGGAAAAGGCTGCAAGAGAAGGAAACATGAGAGAACTGTATGACACGACAAAGAACAATCAATTGAATGGAATTCATCACTCTACATCAACTTCATTGACTAAGAAAAAGCATTTGATAGTGTGGAAAGAACAACACTATGGAAACTTCTTCGACACTACGACGTGCCTCAGAAGATAGTCAATATCATACGGAATTCCTATGATGGATTAAACTGCAAAGTCGTGCACGGAGGACAGTTGACAAGCTTGTTCGAAGTAAAGACCGGTGTTAGGCAAGGTTGCTTACTCTCACCCTTTCTCTTTCTCCTGGTGATCGACTGGATCATGAAGACGTCAACATCAGGAGGAAAGCACGGGATACAATGGACATCTAGGATGCAGTTGGACGATCTAGACTTCTCAGATGATCTGGCCCTTCTATCGCAAACGCAACAACAAATGCAGGTGAAGACGAACAGTGTGGCAGCAGCCTCAGCAGCAGTAGGTCTCAATATACACAAAGGGAAAAGCAGGATTCTCCGATACAACACAGAATGCACCAATCCAATCACAGTTGACGGAGGAGATTTGGAAGATGTAAAAACCTTTACATATTTGGGCAGCATCATTGATGAACAGGGTAGATCTGATGCAGATGTGAAGGCGCGGATCGGCAAAGCAAGAGCAGCATATTTACAACTGAGGAACATCTGGAACTCAAAGCAACTGTCAACCAACACCAAGGTCAGGATTTTCAATACAAATGTCTAGACAGTTCTACTGTATGGGGCAGAAACCTGGAGAACTACGAAAGCCATCATCCAGAAAATACGGGTGTTTATTAACAGTTGTTTACGCTAAGTACTTCGGATCCGTTGGCCGGAAACTATTAGCAACAACCTACTGTGGGAGAGAACAAACTAGATCCCAGCGGAGGAAGAAATCATGAAGAAGCGCTGGAAGTGGATAGGACACACATTGAGGAAAGCACCCAACTGCGTCACAAGACAAGCCCTCACATGGAATCCTCAAGGCCAAAGGAGGAGGAGAGGAAGACCAAAGAACACATTACGCCGAGAAATGGAGATAGACATGCGAAAAATGAACGAGAATTGGATGGAACTAGAAGGGAAGGCCCAGGATAGAGTGGGTTGGAGAATGCTGGTCGGCGGCCTATGCTCCATTGGGAGTAACAGGCGTAAGTAAGTCAGTAAGCTTGTATGAAATATGTATGCTTGAACATTGCTTACCGCCTACGCATATATTCATTCTGCTAGCTTTATTATTAGCTGCTTAATTGATTCAATGATCCATTCATTTCCATATATAAATATGCATGTACATTTAACACTACACTATCGGTTCGCTGACTCACTCATTCGCCTCACTGCTTTGTGGTCTGAGTTATCTGGTAATAAAACTGTAGTCGCTGTTTCTCTTTGCCTTCTGAGTTCAAACACCGTTGAGGATTATATGATAACGGTTACGAGGGTGATTGTTTAACGAAGCACAACAACTACAGTCTCCTAACTCGTAAAGGTTTATTTCCCAATCGTTGATAATCAGGATTGAATTTGTTTTAGTCACTGTTGGCAACATATTTACCATGATTTTATGGCCCTCAAATGCCCTGGTACGGCTGAGGGTGGGGAGAGTCAGCTCTCCCTCTCGAAATGCTCTCACATGGCCGCGCGTATACAGCCAATGCCAGGGAAGTCCTACTTACTGCCTTCTTGCGGTGGTGTTGTTTACGGAATTGAGAGAACGATAAGCGAATGTCCGGCGCTTTAACCGGATCGGCGGACAGGGAGACTCCAGCTAGGGGAGTTGGAAAACTCAGATTCCAAACTAATAGTGCACATGGGCTCCAGGATCCTAAAGGAAAGGATGGTGCATGAACCAAATGTTGATGACCGGTTACCATGGGACTTCATCTCCTGTTGATCCACTGCCTTGTGGATTAGACCTTCAGGTCAAAGACTTGGGGATTGACCTCCCAAGAAAACCTCCTGCTTTGATTTGGGAACCTGGGTCGTATCACAACCCACACACAAATCAATGATAACTACGACTGGGAAACTTTCTCTTGCTTCAACGCTTGCTGAGAAAAATGTTATTCACAATCACCTAATATTCGTTTTTATTTCTTTTATACTACGCCACTTATGTATTCCTCTTTATTCTCATTTTGTGTATTTTATTTTTTAACTTATACAGTAGCTCGCCTATGGTGACGATTCTATTTCATCTAAACGATATCGAGTCACTGACTGGTCGAAAGTTGAGTGCTACCACCGAATACGAATACTGAAACGGTCTTTCTGAAACCACGCATACCGTTCAAAATAGTCTCCTTCAACGTTCGCAAACTAATGCAGATCGGATAACAGATAGTGTTGGTCACAGGTTGGAGAATTGATTGCAGCTTCTGTTGCAACTAAACATCAAACTAAGCTAGGTTCAAGGATGGGTAACATCTTACCGTAAATTATAGATGAGTATTGGTTGCAGTTGCATAACGCCATGAAAATCGCGAGTAAAGTCTCTTGTGGCTTCACGAAACGTCCCTCGTATAAGCACTTTGTTTCTTCAGGCTCCTTACAACTCAATGAAGCACGTCGGTCTACTCCGGATGACCGTGAGATTGACCATAAACGACGATTGTTAAGTAGTAATGAAATTGAACAAAGCTTATGTGAAAACCGAGAAGCCTGGTGGTCGGAGCATTACAATGAGTTGGAAGCAGCAGCTGCATCTGTCAATTTGCAGATCTTTCAACTCATCCGAGCCATTGACAGCAATAAGTCTGGTGTGAGTGAAACAATCCGTGAAGATGACGGGATGCCAATCGCTAACATCTATAGACGTCTTGATCGATGGGTAGTTTTTCGAGGAGCAGTTCAACTGACCTTTTGCCCCGGCGACATCGATCGAAGTTTCCTGCCCTTTGTGGCCTGGGACGACTGACTCACTTAGCCAGGTAGACGTCCGCAAAAAACTCCAACTCTTGAAGCGCTACAAATCACCGTGTCCATGTGACTAACCTACGGTACTTTTAAAAGATGGTGGTGACTTTCTGGTCAAGGAACCGTCTGAGTTGGTTACAATGCTCTGACAATTAGAGAGTGCTTCAACATCATGGAATTAGTCGATAGTTGTCCTTATTTTTAATAAGGATTCTGTAACAACTATCGAGGAGTAAGTACACTTCCAACTGAGTCCAAACTATTGGCTTTAGTCATACTTCGTAGATTGTTCAAAACCCGAGAAAGATTGACTCGCGTGGAGCAGGCTGGTTTTCGTTCTGGTCGAGGATGTATCGATCATATCTTCACCCTCCACCGAATGTTAGAACACCGTCATACTTATCATAGGCCAACAATCATATGGATCTGTTGCCTGGAGAAAGACATCTCGACCTTGAGTATGCGGATGATATTGTGTTACTTTGCGATAATACCCAAGCCATGCAATCCGCACTTAATCAATTGGCAATTAGTGTCCGTAGATACGGTATGTGGTTCGCACATTCGAAGTGCAAAGTACTTCTACAAGACTGGCAAAACCCTGGTCCTGTACTCACCCTGGATAGTGAGCAGATAGAAGTAGTCGAGTTCGTGTATCTAGGTAGCTGCATAAGTGCTGGTGGTGGCGTGAGTGATGAGATCAATCCTCGTATAGTGAAAGCCAGAGCGGCTTATGCCAATCTGGGCCATCTTTGGCGCCTTCGTGATATTAGTCTGGTTGTAAAAGTTCGGATCTACAACGCGTCGGTGAGAGCGGTTTTGCTCTATGCTTGTGAAACCTGGCCTCTCCAAGTTGAGGATGTTAGACGACTCTCTGTGTTCGATCATCGCGATCTCCGAAGGATTGCTGACATCCAGTGGCAACACCATGTTAGTAATGCAGAGGTTCGGCATCGTGTGTTCGGGCACAGAGACGATAATTCAATTAGTGTCACTATCTTGAAACATCGACTTCGGTGGCTTACTCATGTTCTGCGAATGTCGTTCCAGAGAGTTCCAAGTCGTGCATTGTTTACCGACGCTAGGACTGGTTGCAAAAAGCAGTGAGGTGGTCAGTGTATGATATTGTGTTGAGGTATGAAAGAATGCTGTAAATGACTGGCTTCTGTTGGTCCTTCACGACTTCCTAATTGAAGTCCTAGAGATGGTGTAGCACAGTGGTTTGAGACACTATCAGACATGGCTCAGAATAGAAACCAGTGGCGATCCTGTGGTAACTTGTTTTACTTCCTTCATAAAAGTGAGCGTAACTTCTTTAACTGAAAGGAATCCTTCTGGTTGTATTTTTACTAACTGAACTGTTTCCGCCACTATTATTATTATTTCACCCTCATACACTAATTTCTGTTTGTTGTTGTTATTCTCTATATCATACACACTTTACATTCTGTATCTCCTCACACTCGTGGTTATTGTGTGGTGCATATATATTTGGTGCCCCCTTGTACCAATGTTTGTGTGTTCAAATGAATAATGAAAATTGCTTTTATTTACAAATTTTTTTTTATGACTTTGCATTATACTTCGCAACATAGTCAAGGGTGAAGGTTCTTATCTTATTTACGATTCGTCAACTAAACGTCCTTGTATCTTAGTGTTCATATGTAAACTCAAACTTAGAAAATTATCGCTCTAAATTTAAATGCTTCATTCATTATGCTACTGAATTCAGATGGCTTATAAATTGTTCAACAGGCATGACAAGAGTGGATATTCTTTTCAAGTACCAAGTTGTTAATATTATGTATATATAAATACAAGAAAACGTAATAGCTCATAGAAAACATGTAAATATGTACATTAAACAAAGAAAAAGAAAGTTAAGTAAATATAGTGCAGAACAGTTTGTCGGTTTGAATGACTTTAGTGATCAACAGGATAGAAGAAAAAACAAAATCAATAAATAAGAAAACACTAGGCAAACAACAGAAGTACAAAAATAAATTAGAGGAAAAAGGAATTACATAAGCATAGATTTTATTCATTGAATAGATGACAAACAGTGAGTGTGAACAACTTGGTTTTTAGGAATAAGCCAAGCAAAGCTATCAGATGGACCATATACACAAATTGATTGATGGCATACAGAACACAAAGTATCATCTTTAATTAATAGAAAATGTGATTTGTTAGGGAGATCAACAATAGATAATTTCGCATTATATTTAGTCAAACCATATTCTAACTGAAGTTCTGACCATTCTTGTAGAGTAGATCGAAATGCATTATGTAAAAATGGTTTGATTTCCAGAATGTTCCATGTTGATGGAAAACGAGATAATAACTGGAAGAAAAATAACAATACTTAATGTTTCTTTTTCAAAGGATATGATTAATTTGAAGATAGTTTTCGTAAAAAAAGTCTATATCAGGTGAAAAAGACACTGAAAACTGGAAAACATTAAAAACAAAGTTTTCACTGTACCTTTGTCTGACAAACAGTCAGTAATTTTAAGTTTGTGATTACTGTAAGATCAATGAACCTTATATTAATAACCAAAACACACTTGTATAAAGGATTACAATAAGAATTGAAACTTTATTACTCTGATATCCAAGTAGATGTAGCTAAATATTAAATTGTCCTTCGAATATATTAAAGTTAAATTTAGGGGGTTTGATGATAGAGGATTACGTCTATGGGTCCTGAGGACGATTTTACACATTGTGCACATAGTCCGCAGTTAACTCCGAGCAAATCAAGATGGGAATTATGCTTATGTCATTTCTTAGTATAGATAGACCATTAGCAACTAAGAAAAGAAGTTGAGCAAATAGAAAAACTCTAGAGTCTTAGTTAAATCAAACATATATGACATAGAAAAAAAAGAGTAACTAATTACCTTTGAATAATTAAATTTTAAATCAGGATTATTCAGAAGATTCAAAATCATTTTCTTTATATCTTTAGAATTGTTCTCGTTAGTATGAAGTCTATTTAAACAGAGACAAACAAACAGGGAGGAAAACGAATACATAGAAACAAATGAAAAAGAGACATTATAATGTCAAAAGTTTTCAATTCACTGTTTTTAATTGTTAAACTTTTGAGTAATTTAATAGATTGGAGATAAATTTTCTTTAGAAATTTTCATAGTGTAAAAATTCCTAACAACACAAATAAATGAACAAAATTGTTTCCCATTGGATATTTATCCAGCTTCACACCAAATATACCATAATTTTTATGTGCATGTATGAGAAAGGTAGAGATCAGTTAAAGCAATTTCTGAATTAATGATAATTATCTGTATACTTAAACTGACTATTCATACATTTATTAGTACGTAATTTTCAGTCATTAGTATTTTTAGTATAAGGGAGTTTATGGAGATGGCGACGATTTTAATTATTTAAATCACGAATTAATATTAGCTAGATCACCATTGAAAACACGAAAGGACTGAACTATTATTTGATTCAAACGTGTGACTACTTAGCAACGCGCTCAGAGTTCGCATGTAGGGCCAACGTTCTAGGGTTCGATTTCGTATGGAAGGGTATTAGATGCACATTATTCAGTCCCATATTAAGACGTAACAGCTATTCAGTCATTTTTAGTCTTTAACAATGGTCTAGTTAAGAATAATAATTATTTTGATACATTTATCTTTGCAAACTTTGACCTACTTCTTAAGTCAGTATTCTTATTCATATTGCTACTTTGTTTATATTTTATTTATTACTAAACCTGTCAAACAAGCAGTTATGTAAAACGTTTTCATTGTTACAATAGACCAACATATTGTGTTGACTGGTTCAATATTTTTAATACATCCATGTAAAAATTACATTAAAGTCTGATGAAGTGTTTAATTGAAAATATTGTTCGTATATGTGTGTTGTTCTGACTTGATCGACGTTACAAAACACTTTCATTTTCGAAGTGTTAAATTTTCACGTAACAAATAGATAGAAACTATAAATTTCTGTGATTTTAACAAGATTTATGATTTAACGTAGATGAAAAATGAAAGGGATTCGGCGCATAAAATTTTATATTCAACAATATCATTTAATTGAACTTTACAGTCATATTTATGGTTAGTTTTTACTTATAAATTATAACAAAATAGAAGAGTGTTACGTTATTTCAACTCAAAGGAACCACCATTCAAGGGTATCTACAAAGTTGCAAAAACTGAATTAAAAGTTTGGATCAGAAATTTGTACATTTCTGAGGAATTGTCGGTTCACCAATTCAACCCCGATCTTTGTGTTCACGAGAGACATATTTATTACGTTATTGCACCATGATCTTAGTACCACTTCTAATTTTACAAGTTATTATTGCGAAATTCTTTCGTCCTTCATATTCCTGATATTCGTCAAGTGGGTAATTTTCCCATACATCTTTATATAAACTACTACTTATTACTATTATGTAACTTATATCTCACACTTGAAAAATACGGATAATTTCTGATAACATGACTAAATAATGTAACACGTAATTCAAATATGTCCTTCATTATGAACTGTAATCAAATAAAAAATGGCAAAAACCAAGAAGCACTCGATAACTGATTCATCTCAGTTTGAGATTAATTTATAAAGAATATTCGCGATCCTACATGAAACGGAAACAAAAATCGTCACATCTCTCAGTGAAAAAGGCACCACTGAATAAACGGGTTGAAAACCAATAATTCACAGTTTTAACTACAGGTGATTCGCACACCATAACACAATACTAAAAAAAAGCTGTCTCAACAAACTCAATACAACACAACATCCCACTAAGTAGAAACAATTATTCGATTATCATTGATTTCTAATGGTTATTCACCTGATGCTAGTAGCGTTGAAACTTTAGCTCAATGGAATCTCATACACTGCTTACAACTTATAACATCCACGTACTAAATTACTTAATATTTTACAGATCACAGAGTATTTAGGATATAACCAAACTTGAATATTTCGACATTTATGTTTTTGGAGTCTACTTACTTACGATTTCTACGTTTTCTGATTGATCTGACAATTCATTTAACAAAAATCAGATCAAATATTTGCTCCAGGACTACGTACTGTAATGTATGAAGTGATATGAATTCAGTAAGAGATATAAAAAGTAGGGGTAGATGTAGTCAATCATTTTATTCACTGATTTTTCGTGAACCACATAAATTCCAATGAAATCAAAATTATTCAAAAATGCATATTAAAAGTAACAATCTATTAATTACTTTGTATAAATACAATTTTTGAATAAAAACTCATGACAATGGTGAGATGTTTTCTGTAAAACTGTTGGGATATTCAGGAAAATATCCCAAAAATTATCCTGTTAAGCCTAATGCTATCCTTGGACATGAAATGGTATCATCTTATTGGTCAATATTTATTTAACGTGTCATTTTCCTACTGGCCATTATTGTACAATGTTATTTTCTATTTTATGGTACGTTGTGGTCTGCTTGACTGGTATATAAACAAAGTATGTTTGAAATATAATGATTCATATCTCCGAGGCTGTGACTTGTGTTCTGGACTCAACTGGCTGGGTTAGACAGGGAAGCGAGACCAATCAGAACCCTAGGTCGTTCTACGTGTTTGCGCGTCTTTGGTCGGATCAATAATTCGCTATCCCCTTAATCCGCAGCATTATTTTTCACAGTTATAACAAAAACGTATACTAGTTTCTTTTGGACTTGATAATGAAATAATTGATCAATATAATCCAACTACTTTTGGAAGCCACAGATATCACAACTTATGGAAACTGAACAAAAATTCAAATGACTATTCCAGTTATCGCTATCATTCTTATTATCTTTCAATTCATTAGACTACACTTGTAATTCCGTTCATTAAATCTGTATTCTGACCTAATAATCTTAATTTACTTTATTGATTTTGTCGAGATGTTTTTGTGGTATTTGTACTAATCGATGATTTCTTTTGTACGCGATTCTACGGTTGAGCTGATTTTCAAATACAATATTTCTAATTGTGCTCACTGTAATCTCACTGTTTTCGATACTGGTATATACAGTACTCCTGGTCATTACGAATTCCATTATTTCCAAACACTACAGTTTAACAACTGGAAAGTAATTTTTATTATGCAATGGATGATCAGTAAAAACTAAACGGTATTGAAAGTGTATTTTGTTTTAATTTGATGCTCCTCGGTGGTGCATATCCACAACTAATCTTAGGATTGAACATATCATTTGAAATGAGTACAATATTACCCAGTCACAGAGTTGAGCAAACAGACCATGGTATCATGAAATAACCCCAAGAACTCATAATCGACCCTAATCAGCAGTTAACACACAATTAATATTCATCATAATGATTTAATAAAGCTTGTAGACAGTTTTTAAGTTATTCATGAGAATAAATCAAGTTTTAAAAACCCTCCTACATATTATTATTATGAAAATATTAATCCATAAATAGTAAACTATAATTTAAATCAAGTCAAATTCTTACCTATCAAGACAGATTTCAACAAATGTTGTAAATAACAAGGAGGATATTGATTGATTACTAGAATCACCTTCCATAAATTCAAACTGGTCCCAATGGTGATAAGTACCAAGTGAATTTACTGCTATTGTATTACATTTTACATTAGTATCATTGTTACGTGCACTACAATGAATAGGTTGTTGACGGCTGAATGTAAGACAATAGTACAATGCGGCTTTATAATCATTTACATCTTCAATAAGATATTTTAAAGCCTTCACATGATTATTGGCCTGATTAAAAAGATTTTTTCAACAACAAAAAAGGCTAAATATTAAGAAACTCATGTTGTTGAATTGAATAAATATGTAGGTTTAAGTAAATGGCTTGCGAAATGTAAATCAAACCGACAATTTTTAATTAAGAAATGAAATCGACTGGGGAAATTTTTTAAAAAAAACAGTAGTCTACGAAACTGAAGGTTCTTTATTTCAATGTCATGTACAGCCGCAGATTTGTGCAATGTTAGGCAGACGCATAATATGAAAGAGTTGATCAAATGACTCTGGATTTGAATCTCTATCTAGCTGAAGTAAGTAAGCGACAAAAATTATCTTCAGATGTATAAAAGATGCTGAGTGCCGAAAGTAGATATCATCTAGGTTTTTTGATTGTTTTTTAACTGCTAGATTAAGACTAGAAGGTGAAGACATCATATGTTCCTTTCATGATTCGAATTTTAGAAATACTTGACAAAGGAGTTGATGATTTTATCAGTAAACTAATAGGATTGTAAGTGAAATCCTATCAAATAAGCGTTTCAAAAATACAAATTCAAATAACAAATGGCAAAATATCCATTTTATTTATTTATTTGAACTCGTACACAATGACATAAATGGGGATCAAAATAAATATGGGCCATATAAGTCAGAGTATGAGATAATGAAGGGATAAATGAACAAGGGTGAATATAATCAGATACCAATAAATGAATAGCAGTGAACGAGATTAGTATGTTATCGGATGAGCAGTTCAGTACATAAAAGTACAACAAGGAATCTTTCCAGTTAAAAAAGTTCTCACTTTCATATGAAAAAGAAAGATAAATTACATCAGGACTGACACCAAAGTCTATTTTGAGCCACATCTGATAGTCTCAAGTAACTAGATTGCACCATCTCTCAGACCTCAATCAGAGAATTATAAAGGATTGAAAGATCCCAGTCGTGTTCAGTTTTGTTTTACACCCGGGCATCATGTCATAAACTGACCACTTCTCCACTTTTTCTAACCAGACCCCATCTCGGCAAATAAGGTATACTATGACTAATACCTAAATTTTCACATACATTTAATCGGTTATTGGCAATTCATTTTAATGTTTTTAATCTTTAGTCATTTTTTATTAACACCATGTTTTTTTTAAATTTAGACATCCTTCTTATATTCCTTAAGTGGATAATTATCCTTCACACATTTGGTCTTATCTTAGTATTACTCTTACTTCTCGATCATTAAACTACCTTATATCAATCCATGAAGTTGTGTACTACTCTCCATATTTTTCGACAGACTAAGTTGGGTAGTAAGCTTAAGTAAGCAAGCAACATAGACATCAAAAATTCAAACCACCACTCCTTGGCACGTTGATAACTTCTCAGCATAAAAGAATCGTTTATTAGCATAATATCAATTGACTGGATATAATGCATCAAAAGGGGGTGATATCTATATAGTATAATTGTAAATGTTACAGATATTTTAAATTTCCATTACACAGTTTAACATTTACAGATGCGTATATTAATAATGTGTTATTCCACGTAGATGGTCCAGGATCGATCTGTTTTCGTAATCTATAACTTTTTTTATATGTACTGTTACCTCATATTTTCTTTTAAAGTGCTGTTGCTGGATTTCTGCGACAGACTATTCAGTTCTCAAACCATTTAGTCGTATTTTAATTACCGTTCTTTACCATGACATCACTTAATACTGATAAGAATGTTTTGTGATTGATACAATCTAAATCCTATTGGTCACCAAAATATTAAAGTGAACAGAATCCAAACAGATAGGTCTATCCTATTAAAAGACTACAGCAAGCTCCATGTTGATAATAAATGATTGTCCTCACTCACAAAAGTTGAACTAAACGTTAGCACCACCTGCAGATCAACCAAACTATTTCGATACTGTTTTTCGAAGAATTTCACATCTGTGGTAAAATATGTAGCTAAATTAATACGTCATAAACGTATACGTTTACTTCAGAATGAATTACTATGGGAGAAAACGGGATTTAGTGAATCATTCACCGTGTATACTACGATTTAATAAAACGAAATAATAGTCTTTTATTCATCAAGATTACTAAAATGGGCTTGCTTATATGTGCACTATTCTCAACTTGTCCCCGATAACTTTCCCTTAAATGTCAACATGATTACGATTTAATCTTGATTGACTCCAAACTACCTAGCAGTGCCATAGGAAAACATATATTGGACATTAGTCATATTCTCCCCCACAATTATTGTTATCATTATTAGTATTACTATCTCCACTGTTATAATTAATTCAACGTTGTTTCTGTTCGGTAATTATTACCATTATCATCACTTCATCTGTTGTAATCAAAACTTGCAAATGATTCTTATCACCGATTACATCATGGTCTTATTCACATTTAAAATATTCATCTATATATTACAATTACAATTATAAAACATTTTGTTTATTAGAACAAATTAGTGAACATGTGAATGAAATGAATACAATTTACTTCACAATTTATTCCTTATTCTTGCTTAGAAACGCTCATCCAGAAATTAAGAGGATAATTTACGTAGCAATACTAAAGATAGCCTGTGGACTGACATGGAAAGAAAGGTTTTAATTATGCAATCCATCGATTAATTATATGTTTTTGAATTATGCCTTGTGGCATGAAAGGTATATATGGTATCAATATGCCGATAACGAAAGTGTAATAAAGGATTGGAGATAATCTCCGACAATTAAAGGGTCTATATTTAAAACACTCAGCCAAAGCTCTGTTACACAATACACGATCTAACCACGAAAACTCGAACCAACAGATTATTGCAGTCCCAAGAATGCTCACAATTTGAGATGTAAGCATTTAAAATAGTATCAAAAACTTGTCAACAACAAAAACTGAATAAACCATTATAAAATTACCGTTAACTGACCTTTCCTTCAAGAATCGCTAGTTCATAGGCGAGCTTCTTTTGAACTGCAACACTCTCATTATATAAACGGCCCAGTAGTGTTTTATGTGATATCAATAATGAATAACGGATCAGTTGGCAAAATTCAGTTCTATTTCACAAAGTTACAAAATACAGGTAGATATAAAACTAACTACTGATAAGATAGTAAGTAACTAAATAGTGAATCTGTCATTCTCAAAAATAAATTGAAGACTAGAGTGGTAAATGGAGAG
Source organism: Schistosoma haematobium (assembly GCF_000699445.3). Classification (NCBI taxonomy): domain Eukaryota; kingdom Metazoa; phylum Platyhelminthes; class Trematoda; order Strigeidida; family Schistosomatidae; genus Schistosoma; species Schistosoma haematobium. Next base: position 27,202,086 of record NC_067198.1, read on the forward strand.
AAATAGGCAATATCTTGATGTAACAATATGATGATTTGTACTAACCGCTTTCCTGTGGTGTGATAGACGGAATTAATCATATCTAAGACAAATTGAAAAGGCAAGCCACATAATTTTAGTGTTATTGTCCATCAGTGTTATGGAACAGCATATGAACTGGTTGAGCAAAGAACATACAATGGTGATTAAAAGTTCTATTCTCACTCATTTAGTTTACACATGACATCAAGTTGACTTTATTAAGGCACTTAATTCTATCAAATCTACCACATAGCTTACGGGCTTGCCTTCTCTACGCCGTTGAAGCTGTCGCAATCCATATCCAGAAAACCAACCCCTGTACCTAAAAGAGGATGTACAACCCCTCTTTCTGACTTGGCCATTGATATAGGTTATATAAAAAGTGAAGAGAACTACTTTTAATACTTCCGCAATTCTCGTCCGATTGCGGTTCCTTACTTGACTTTAGTAGTTCATGCTTTATACTTAATTAGTTTTATTAACCATCAATTCTTCGACTACATATTTCAACTGTTATTACTAATATTGAACTTCTTGTCAAATACTTTATCAATCCTAATATCCTATTATCGATCCTACATATTCTTCACTAAGTAACTGTTACTAATATTCAACTTCTTATCAAACACTTCAACCATTCTATTATTACTAATCCTTTATCTGTACATTGTAATTTGTTCGTTTATCAATAAATACCTTAGAACATTATTCACCTTATGCACTTTAACTTTTACGTGTTTTATTCATCATTCGCAACTGTTTCTATAAACACTTAAATCTGTAAACACTAATATTTAACCCAAGTCACCTTGGCTAATTTAATTTATTCTTAGTGTATGGTCAAGTGTACAATCATGATGAAAAACTAGTTGAAAGGAAATATCTCTTTGCTTAATTCATCTTTTCATTATATGTCAAGATATAAATTATCACTCCCGACCGTTTTTGCTACCTTGACGTGGTGGTCGGGCTTGCCTATCGTGATGAAGCAACCGAGCTATACTGGCTGGAACAACTGTTCCTCAAGGTCCTACCACGTCAGAAAGGTCGGTTGAAGAGCGGTAAGACTAAAAGCAACAAACCCAAGGTCCGAAGGCGAAGTCGTACTGCTTACTGTACAGAGGTGTGACAGCAGTAAGGTGTTTCCTTCAGACAACCAGCATGACAGCGATGCTGCCTTCCCACAAGGAGGGGTGAGGTTAGAAAAGGTCGACCCTAAAAATGCACACCTCGCCTTATCTCACGGATATCCGTCTCCGACGGTGAGGTCTCAACAAGTACGTAGCTAACACAAAAATTGCCCATAAAAAGGTCGTGTGACCGACCTCAGGCAGTTGTCCCTTGGGCACTGCGGTCGCGCTCTCAGGTCACTAAGACCACCTCTAATCCAATTTCCTTTTCAGGCACCTCCAGAACAACCCTTCCACGGTGTGGGCAACCGGAAAGTGATTACCACCCTCATATCTCTAACAGCACTCAAGACCACTGTATTCATAACCAACCTCCCTCCTCAATTCCTATTATTCCTCCTACATCGGCCTTCACTTCTCAACTTCCTCTTTCGGCTTCCCCCTCAAGTGTCACCATAGCTGACGATTCTAATGCTCAAAACACTGTCCAAGGTCTACTGAAACCTCGCTCCAAACTACACATTGGAGCCTTCAACGTACGCACCCTATGTCAATTCGGTCAACAGGCTTCCTTGGCTAGAACCCTAGAATCTCGTACCATTGATGTATGTTTTGTCTCTGAAACACGCATACAGGATCCCAGTGTGGTCGTTCACTTGACCTCACCTCGGCAAAACGGAGAGCCAACGAGATACACCCTCCGTGTATCTGGTGACCCGATGGCCAGCTCTCATGGACTGGCAGGAGTAGGGATAGCACTAAGCATGAGGGCGGAACAAGCACTGTTAGAGTGGATCCCCGTTAACAGTCGTCTATGTGCTGTTCGGCCAAACGGCTCCGTAAGAACTCGGAAGGATAGGGACACACGTCGTTGCCTTTTCGTCGTTTCTGCCTACGCTCCCACCGACTGCAGCTCAGATGAAATGAAAGATGAATTTTACAGAAAGCTATCTGAACTTCTTCAGAAAGCTAAACGCCCAGACATAGCACTCATAGGGGGTGACTTTAATGCTCAGATAGGTAGCTTAAACCAAACAGAAAGGCATTTAGGTGGATATTTTAGCATTCCGGCACAGCGAACAGATAATGGTGACCGTCTACTGCAACTGTGCTCAGACAATCGCTTATTTTTAGCAAACACAAATTTTGAGCATAAGGAGAGACATCGTCTAACATGGCGACCCCCTACACCAAACCAACGATGGACTCAAATAGACCATATTGCCATCAGTTATCGTTGGAGAGGGTCGGTAGAAGATTGTCGCTCATTCTGGAGTACCTGTTTGGACTCCGATCACGCCCTAATACGGGAACGCATCTGCTTGCGACTCACTGGACGCAAAACAGCCACATTAAAAAAACCCATTAGAACCGAACTGAGTAGCGAGGAAACCAAAAGTAGGTTCCAGGAACAACTGAGATCACACTTAGGTAGTTCTGAAAACGAGGTTGACTCAAATGTTGCTTGGAAAGCTATACAAACAGCTGTGGAAACAGCAGTGACATCTATTAATGATTTAAACCACAGGGTTACAAAGAACCAATGGATTTCCTCTAGGTCTATTGCACTGATGGATTCTCGCAAACTCGTCCCATCAGGTTCCGAGCATGATGAAGAGCGACAACAAATCAGATCTAGGTTAAGCAAGTCTCAGGAACGACCGTGAGCAGTGGTGGGCAACGAAAGCGAAAGAGATGGAAATGGCGGCGGCTATAGGGAACACAAGACAGCTTTACAGACTAATAAAAGAAACTGAAATTAATAAGTTGAGTGTAAGTGAGATTATATCGGAAAAAGACGACACCCTCATCTACTCTCAGTCCAGACGTTTAGAACGATGGGCGGAACATTTTAGGGAACAGTTCAGCTGACCTTCAGCTACTCTACAACTACCCTCCATTCCCAGACAGTGTGAATGGAACATTGAAGTAGGTCCCCCAACTCTTGCTGAAGTTCAAAAGGCTATAGTTAATCTGAGACGAGGAAGGGCAGCTGGTCCAGATGGATTGGCTCCAGAGGTCTTTAAGGATGGTGGTCGAATTTTAACGATTAGGTTGACTAATATTTTAGCTAAGATCTGGGAGTTATACGTTATTCCATCTGATTGGACGCAATCACTTATCGTCCCAATATATAAGAAAGGGTTAAAATCATCCTGTGACAACCATAGAGGGATTAGTTTAACTAATATAGTATCTAAAATACTAGCCTCGATAGTTATCAGACGCCTAACTAAGACTCGTGAACTACAAACACGAGAGAATCAAGCTGGCTTCAGACCTGTTCGTGGCTGCATCGACCACGTATTCACCATTCGTCAGGTTCTAGAACACAGGCATACTTATCGACGTCCGACAATGGTGGTCTTTCTTGACTTAAAAGTAGCATTTGACTCTGTAGACCGCGAGATTCTGTGGCAGTGTCTGTCATTGAAAGGCGTACCCCAGAAGTACATAAACCTTGTAAAGGCTCTTTACTCGAGCAAAACAAGTCGAGTCAGAGCTTATGGCGAACTGTCATCTGCTTTTGCAACCTCAAGTGGTGTCCTTCAAGGCTGTTGTTGTGGATGCGGAGGAACAGACCAATAATTATCATGTTAAGTCTAATGGTGTCCTTGGACTTTAAATGGACATTTTCTATTGGTCGATATCTGTTCACTTGTTGAATATTGTACAAAATGTTGTTTTCTATTTTATGGTACGATGTGGTATGCTTGATTGGTATATAAACAAAGTATGTTTGAAATATAATGATTCATATCTCCGAGGCTGTGACTTGTGTTCTGGACTCAACAGGCTGGGCTAGACAGGGAAGTGGGACCAACCGAGACTCTAGGCCGTCCGTCCGTGTTTACGTGTCACTGTAATCGATCGATAAGTACTCTGCTCTCTAATTTCCCAGTCAAGGACACAACAATTAGCACAGGGTAAAAATCGACAGCAACCTAAAGGCATAACAGCTGTCCACCTTCTCCATTTTTGTTTAACTTCATCATAGACCTATTGATGCAAATAACATTCTCGTCTACTGAATTCTCGATTATTGATTTCCTACCAGAAGGTCCACTTATCGACTTAGAATACGCAGATGACATAGTCCTGTTTGGTGAAGACGCTGATAGAATGCAGAGTCTTTTGGTAGCGCTGAGCAACAATAACAGAATGTTTGGAATGCGCTTCTCTCCCTCTAAATGCAAGTTGTTGCTTCAGGACTGGTCTGCGTCAACGCCTGAACTAAGGATAGGGAGTGAAGTAGTCAAACGCGTTGACAACTTCACTTATCTTGGGAGTCCGATCAGCCCTAATGGGCTGGTGTCTGGGGAAATCTCTGTACGGATTTAAAAAGCTGGTTTGGCTTTTGCCAACTTACGTCGCGTATGGCGAAGGCGAGATATCCGTCTATCAATAAAAGGACGAGTATACTGCGCGGCAGTCCGTTCTGTTTTAATTTACGGCAGCGAAACATGCCCATTAAGAGTAGAAGACACTCGTAAGCTACTAGTATTTGACCACAGATGCCTCAGAAATATTGCTGGAGTCTGCTGGGATCACCGGGTAAGTAATAGTGAGGTTAGACGCAGGGTATTAGGAGATGATGGTAAATCAGTTGATAAGGTTGTGAATCTTCATCGACTGAGATGGTTGGGCCACGTGTTACGTATGCCTGAACACCGATTACCACGACGTGCAATGCTAACCGGTGTGGGGGATGGTTGGAAGAGAGTTAGGGGCGGCCAAACCAAAACGTGGCATCAGTGCTTGAAGTCACTAACTTCTAGTCTGAGCCATGTTGGTAGATGCAGACTACTTGGTTGGGGTACGCGTGACTTTCGTAACCAATGGTTGGAGACTCTTGGTGACGTGGCTCAGAATCGATCACAATGGCGTCGGTGTATACACTCTCTGTCTTCTCTTAAACTAAGAGATTAAAATCGCTTCATATCTTTCTTTCTACGAACTAATTCTTTCTTCCTGTACTATATCCTTATTGCAATCTTTCTTTTATATATTACCACCTCTGAATTAACTACTTTTATGAATCCGGTGTCCATCTTGTTGTGTTAATGAGGTATGGCAACTTGGACTGATGCATATATGTGCCTGATCCTACGTTGTAGCTGATTGACATGAATTATCACTATATTGATGAAAATGATCGAAAAGAAGGTCTGATTCTATAGTGTAAATATCAAAGAGTTTATATATAATTAAAAATTCGATGACATGCTACATTCATAATCTTTAATATCGCTTGTAAAATTACTCATATTTACAAACAATTTTATTATATTACACGATAATTTGCATTTTTGAATATATTATCACGAAACCAAATTCTGGTAAAAAAAAAAGCAACGACCTAAATATTCAAAAACAGATATAAATAAGGTATGTTTAATCCGATCAAATTATTGACTTATTCTACATTTACATTGCTTATATGTCTAAATTTATTATGATTGAATAATACTTGATAACATTAAAATGCTATTTGTAATAATATGCTACGTTCGAGGAGATTACAATATCACCTAGGACAGGCTAACAGAACGAAAATCAGCAACACAACAACAGGACTAGTTAAGCTATTCCACTGTGCAACAGCCCAACTAACCAGAGGGAGAAGACCAGATTCAGCCGAGAAAATATCTATTCCACAAGCAGCCGGGAAGCACGAACGAACAAGCACACAACTCATGAGTATACATACAGCACAAAATTGTCTTTGGAAAACGTCACAAAATAGCGTACTGAAAGAGGAAACGAGTCAATGACATTTAAAGTCCTTCCTGGTGGGAAATACAAACTGAGGGTAGAAATTGATGTTTTGGCGCGAAAATGAGAAATTCAAATTTTCATGGTAAAATTTAAAAATTGAGACGTTTACCAAGTGATTTCTGGGGATCTAGCATCCTCAACATAATAAAAAAAGGATAGTGTACTAAGAAACCAATTCATTTCAATTCTGAGGAGAGCAAGAACAAAGATCTGACTAGAATAACATGGATTCGTTTTATTCTTACTCATATTTATTTATTTGAACACATAAATATTGGTACAAGGGGGCACCAGATATATATGCACCACACACATTCTTACTTATGATCATTACGCAACCACATGTCTGTAGATTCCTGTCCTTTTGTTACTATCAGTGTTGAAATATGTTTCTTCCAAATTAGATACATGTTAACAATATTTTATTTAGTTTACAAGACTCAGTCACACCCTTGCTATACTACACTGATAAGTGAACATTTAAAAAAACTCCGATCAAAGTTTATCATATAAGTAATTTGAACCCATTTTGTAATTAGGATTTTTAAATATTACGGGTTGTAAGCCGCTGGTAGGAATCAAACGAAATGAAATAAATGTATGTTATTTCGCTCAAATCTTTATTTTTGCTATCCTCAAAATGATAAAGAGAACTGTGTGTATATGATTTCACTATGATAACTTTTTATGTATAATAACTGTCAAATTTTAGCATTTCATCCAATTTGCCAATAATAATTAGCATATGATGCTAATGTTGTTTACTCTACTGTTTCAACATAAAATGAACTTGTCTGATTATGATTAGCAGGTTATGGGATTATTTCCCACCAGTAAGTCAAATTCCTTAAGATATGTTATCGTGGAAAAATGCCATTATGAAACTCCTATTCTTTTCATAATGTTTGTTTAACTAATTAGTCAGTCAGTCATATGTATTATAGAACCTGGAACACATATTCATCGATGTAGGTGTCATACCACGTAAGCACAGTGAGATAAACTTATCGAAACAACTCCCTGGATAGTGAAAGTAGTAACAGTCCCAGTAGTAGTAGAAAAGTGACAGTGAGACAGATTTAATTCAAACATGTAAGATTTAATATTGGAAAAAGATTCGTATTATTTTTGTTGCATTCTCGAGTAACAGGATATGAGAAGTGCAGACATTCAGAAATATATGACTGGACATAATGAAAATAATAAACCTATGAGCATTGTCATTTTTAAACATCTTAAAGGGGATGTCGGTTAAATAGCTTCCATATAGCTCATGACCAATTTATGATCTTAATTATGTTTTTACTTGGACTTTATCCGTGAATACTGAACTTTATCAGTTTTTCCGAAATGATTTTCAATATATCGATTCTTCACAATATCGTGTGACGCAAGATATGTCTCAAAGCCTTCCTATGCCAAGTATTTTACTTGTTATAAACAGGTGATTAATTAAATACAACCAATGTCTATGACAATGATCATCCAATCTCAAATAAGTACAGTGATTCTTAAAACTGACTGAATTTACGCTAAATTCACCTACTCAACTTCAATGGTAATAACCATGTGTTGATCAGTGACTAACTCTGAGGTAATTCCCGGAGTTTCAGTAATCAGTCGTGACCAGTGGATCTCAACCATGAAGAGTGTGAGGCAGTTACCCATCAATAAAATTGGGGGATGGCTGTGTAATTATGAGAATAGATTCAAGTTAAACATGTAAACCATTAGATACTTGCTCAGTGGTTTAAAGACTAAGTACTCGCTGTGGGACCTGAAGGTCCTAGACTCGATCTGTAGTGGAGTTATGAATGATTAATTATCGGGAGCTCCACATTAGAACGAAACATCTGTTCAGTGTTTCCTAACTTTAAATGGTTATTTGATTAAGGCTGGTTCGTGATATTAACCATAAAACCCAACAATCTTTACCAACCCCCTATACAGTATTCAAATTTTAGCTTAAGCTGTAAAAAATTATAGTATACTCACATTTCAGTAAGTGAACTTCTTCATTGAGACATGAACATGGTAAACCCCACTTCAAATGTGAATCTTTCTTATTAAGATACCGAGTGAAGACTACCAGGAACTTTTCAAAGGTACGAACTTACTTTCAAATGTGAATCAATTCGATACATAGCTTAAATAGTTAGAATTACAATTATTTTCAAAAATTCATTAATCACTAGAATAATGATCCACTGACTACTTTTGATATTTTGGAGTGCCAGTAAGTTGCCTAATCGTTTTCCTTTCAACTCAGTAGTATCACTAACTAATGCACACAGACATACATAAACTTCAACTTGATTACCGATTTGCATCGTTATCCATTTCATTCAATTATCACCTTATACACAACTTCCATTCGCCAGTTAACAGAACAACAGATAACATATATTATTTCAAACGAACCTGACGATGAGAATAATATAATTAGAAAAATAAGCGATAGTATAAAGACTGTCTATGCGTAAAAAGAACGTGGCTTCAAAATATCAATATTACTACCACTGATTTTATTCATTTAGAATACGTTTTGGTGAGCCAATTTACAACAGCTTGTTGGCAGGAGGCAGTAAAATTCACACTCAATCATACGATTTCCGTTGACAGTCAATCAGTTTATATCAATGCAATTATTTGATGCCATTGTTGAAGTACCATACTAATAAGCTTTATGAAATATTTAACAAGATTTGCTAGTAAATAAACTCAAAGAAATAAAAGGATTACCTCAATTTACGGATTTGTTTTTTCATTTGATCATCAGATAAATTGTCAGTACTCCTTAATTTCATTAATAGGGTATTTAAATAAAGTTTGCCTAACAGATTATGATTTTCTGGATGCTAAAATACAAAATAAATAAACAAAGATCATCATAAAAATAGAAGTGGGTTTGTATTTGAAGTGAAGATAATAACAAAATAAATAGTATTTATGAGTTTCATAGTAAAGAGGAGTACTGAATCATAAAATTACAAATTTTGTGACGTACTCATAGTAGTATGATATTCGATTAATATATTTGACATGAGAAAATATAAAACTCTGAAAACAACAATGTCTTGATTGTATATTAGCATCAATACAACTGAAATCTTACGTTTCTTATGAGGATATGCAGTAAAAACTATTATACAGATTGTAATAAGAATAAGCGCAGTTCCTTCTAATGTGAAAAGTATTTTTACCACAGATTGACACTAACTGGTTTCACCAGTTTCAACCATAAAATCAATGAATTAAAACTCAAAGGTAATGAGCTCACTGAAAGACCTGGAGGTCTCGAATAAGACGCTTGGTAGGGTAGAAGAGACATTCCAAAACTAAAAAGAAAAGAAATCCAATGAGCCTTGGATTTCGAAGATTCCGAAACTGAGAAAAAACCACCTTCACACTAAATAAATCTACATAAACCACTCAATGGGACAATATCTTACTTTAATTTAATGCGAACCCTCGACAATTTAAAACTTCCCTATCGCCCCAGTATCCTGTTCTTCTCTTCAAATTCAATTTCACTTTTTTAAGCTATGCTACTTAGAAGTGTGGTAAGTTGAATCCATGAATAAGTAATATTTTAGCAAGAATGAATATTAAAAAGATCATTTATAGCTAACTAAAACTAGGTTCACAAAATAGGTCATATAGGATAAACATTGAGAAATATTCTTTCAATAACATTCAAGTCTCAATTCTAGGTAACTTGTGTTATGAACTCTCTTATTACGACCCAGCTACCCGGGTTGCTTAGTGATCTTGAACACAACTTCAATCGATAAGTCACCAAATCGGAAGACGGTTGAACAGGAACGTAATTGTATTCCAAATAAACAAGGGTGAATAGAAGTAAGAATCGAAAAAAGAAAAATGATAGTACATATATAATTTCTTCACAACATTCTACAGTCTTCTCCAAGTATATACTGGCGCTGATTTTTTTTCTCAACTAATTAGCATGCCACAACACACCCCTGTAAGGAACACGCTTTAATTCAATCTATATTCTACTAACGTGTTCAATAAAGAGAAAGTAAACAATATTGATTATACTGAACTAATTTGAATAAATCACTTCATCCCATGGAAAATTCTATCCCAGAAATTACTACCACGGTTTTAGAAGCACTTGAAATTAGAGTTATTTGCAAACCAGCACAATCCCAGCAGTCTATTTTATACAAAAAAATGATGGAACAATGAGGGGAAGCAGGCTCGACAAGATAGATTGTATCAAGTACGAAAACTATTAGACCGGACACCTATTCATAAAGATTAGCAGATATACAACAATATGTTGTTACTTAAATCGATGGACATAGAAAACCACAAAAAATTAAAGAATACTGGAAACTTTTGGAAACCTCAAGTCAATCCGCAGTCAATGGAGATATTGACACAAGTTTAATCTGTTAACTGGTAACCATAACGTTAATCAATTACATGGTAAGAGGACAGCCTACCACAACAGTCATCGAGGATCAATCGATTAACAACAGGATTATCAGGAGGAGCTAACTGCACGTTTAAAGAATGATTCTATAATTCTTAATTAAATAGAAGTTAAGTACTAATCATGCTATCCCATTTGAACCATCCAAACCAAGGATTCAACACTATATACATTCATCTATGCTAAAAACTCTCTCGATTGTTTCCAACACTTTCGCTGTCAACTTCTTGTTTAATATCAGACATTCACACTGCACACAAGCACACACGTAGTTAGACTTTTCATACTACTGTTTCCATTCAAAACATCATCACAACTATCAGTGCAACTTTACAGAAAGTTTTAAACTCCAGAAATTACGATCAACATAAGACATGCTTAATGCATTAAATCCTATAAAAATAAAGCGCAGTACACCGATTGTGCATTCTGAGATTTTTCCCAGAAAAATTTTCATGACCAGTCATTTACAAGAGACCAGAGGACTTACACAATTGGGTAGAGAAGAACACAAATGTTTCAAATAAGTCATTGTCATATTTGGATATGAAGAAATAAGGCTTTTAATAATATGATTAGGTGATAGAATTTGGGATGGTGCAAGGCTACTTTCCAAGGACGTTTCGGTTGTACTGCCTTCAATAACAGACAATTCACATGATGAATTAACATAACTTGAGGGAATAGGAAAACGTAGCATGAGCTGTTCAGCTATAATCTCATGATTAGTTGTTAAAGCTTGCATAAAATGATTCCAAACTAATTCAGAATAAACAGAGAACTCATAATTTACATCATTTGACGAATGAATAGCCGCTCCCTTATAAAGTGATTGTTTCTGAGAGTCAGTTGAATTATGCGCGGATAGGCTAAAATGTAAAACATGATTAAGTAGGTAAAAGCATCATTATTAACCTTCATTCATATAGAAGTAAACAAAATAGATGGTGTATAAAATATACCATGAATTCTGAATCGTAGTGCTACTATAAAAACCATGAGTCTACAAAGACCTTTGTTAGATTTCAAATATTTTAGTCGATTTAATTTCTTTACAACCGGTAAACATCCATTTAATGTTTTATTAAAAACACATTTGATGGATAAGTTTGATTGAATTCATATCAAGAACAAACAACATCTTACATTCGACTAGCTCCTGATATCTCATGTCATTATCCAACATATAATAACATGTTTCAAAGTATGAGTGATTACATTTGTATAGTTCATTAAAATACGTAAAATACAGTACAATGCAAATAATGAATAAAATAAGAAATATAAACTTTTTAAACTTACTCCAATAGTATAGAAATATAAAATTCTACTCCTGGAAAACTTGAATCATTTAGTTCATTGTAAACTAGTCTAAAAATAAATTACATAAATCGAGGAATTTAGCCAACATATCTTGAAATGTATTTTACTGATTCATATTAATGTATGTATTCGAAAAAAAAGCTATAAAAAAAATATAGAAATTTCTTTAAATGTACGAGTAAATTCATTCCACTTTTGAGTAGAACTAAGAGACAATCAACATGAATAAGAAAAACAAAATGTTATGATAAACAAAACAGACAAAAATTCAATAGTCGCCACAGTTAAATCAGTTGTTTATTCAGAAACTTTATAAATTCCTTTATTTGTATTTTAGTTGTCATATCCGAAGGACTTAAGAAATGGTAACTTCTACGGCTAATTTATGAGCTATTATTATATATAAATATATACTTATCATATATATAAACGCCGACTGTCTACTGATTAAGTATGATTTAGGTAACCTGTATACCAATTCACAGTATTACGATATTATCTGCAAAGACAGTAAATAAACAAAAAAAGATCTGCGGTAAAACGAAAGCCAATTTTTAATAAAACCTAATTAATTTTGTTATGTGGGAAGCTGGAACGCTGTAAATCACAGCATCATATGTATAGAAAGATCTAACTGGTAGACATATACAAGTAAATATAGATTAATCAAGAATAAATGAGATGTTAAAACTACCCTTACTTACTTTCGCCATATTTCCAATGCACCTGAAAGGTTACCTTGCCAACGATAAATAAGCGCCAAAGCATGGTAAGCACTATTATTTTCTAAGTAGACAGTTAAATCTTCCACGTCAATGTGTATCAAGCTTGAAATCAGATAAACTAAACCTTGATTATTATTGTTAGTTGACTTAGTGAGACCACCTTCACCTGACTGAGAATCACTAGAAGACGTATCAATGATTAATTCATAGGGATATGGTTGAATACCAGCCTGTTGTAATCGAACGTACAGTTTAACTAAAGCAGTTTCTACAAACTGAAAGAGCAAAATGAACTTACTGTAAAGTTTAAAATAAGGTAACTCAGAACATGATAAAGATAACAGTTAAAAACTTTAAACGTTAGGTTTACCGGTAAATATCTTCAATGATCAATAATCGCACACATTTCAAAGTACTACAACATGTTGCACAACTACTCTATAAGAAATATTGGTTACTCCAAGACGAATACTGCAGAGAAAATATATTTAGTAAACAGAAATCAAAGTTTCACAATTGAATCATCCAGCTCAGAGAACACAACACCTAAATTGGGTAACGGTTTCTGTTAGCGGTTCACACCAATTTATAGATGTCGTGTGAATAAAAAAAAGTAGACTGATTACCAAGAAGTGTTGATGTAAAGTCTTAGATAAATATTCAGTTTTACGAAGTAAAATGTTTCCTCAATAAACTGGATTATAAGTAACGAATAGTAGCAGTAGTTTTTGAAAATTCCCTTGTATAATGTACTTTAAATTTATGCAACTTTTCCCAGTAGTTAATTTCTTTAAACTTATGAAAATTACCAATGATTAGAGGTGGAATGACCAGTTAGTAACCAATTCCACATTCTCCCACGATTGCACTACGATTTGTAGACTAAACTTACTGGGTGATGACTAAAGCCATCGACTGAAGAAGCCAAACTAATCGGTTTGCAATTCAATATCTATTTGTGAACTTATTAGTTCACAATTCAATAGTATTCATAATTAATTATGTGAAAATGTATTTAACAAGCGAGGAAATGACAGTAATGATATATTTAACCATACTCACATGTAAATGCTTCTCAACAAATTTACTTTTATGATGTTTACGCAAAAAGTTGAAAAGGAATTCTTCATATTTTAATAACCATGATGAACTAATTGTTAGATCATGATCATCATTATCTGAATCTTCTGCAGCTCTTAAAATGCACAAATCACTAGTCAAATTAATTCCAGACGTTTGAGCATTATCGTCATTATCATGATTAGCTTCGGGATTAGTCTGATGTAGTTTGTAAAACCAATTTGGCATAAAATAACAACCTTTTGGCAAGAGATCAGAATACCGAAACAGAATCTGATTACAGAAAAGAAGGAATAAACAAACGTTTTTTAAATTTTCACATCCTAAGCAGTAAATAAATTGTAATACATAAATAGAAGCAAGTTGCGTTCATACTTATGTACAACCATTCATAAACCTATGTTTATAAGTCTTGATTGATGTCATAATTCAACAAAATATCGGTAAAACATCGTATGTGATGTGTACTGATAAACTGAAATAATCCACTCAATTTCAAAAAAGTGCAGTAAGATGATATCTGGATTGTAATAATAATACTAAGAATTAGTGGAATTGAACAAGCGAATACAAAGGTGGATATGCCGGCTGTGACATTAAACTTACTTACGCCTGTTACTCCCAATGGAGCATAGGCCGCCGACCAGCATTCTCCAACCCACTCTGTCCTGGGCCTTCCCTTCTAGTTCCATCCAATTCTCGTTCATTTTTCGCATGTCTATCTCCATTTCTCGGCGTAATGTGTTCTTTGGTCTTCCTCTCCTCCTCCTTTGGCCTTGAGGATTCCATGTGAGGGCTTGTCTTGTGACGCAGTTGGGTGCTTTCCTCAATGTGTGTCCTATCCACTTCCAGCGCTTCTTCATGATTTCTTCCTCCGCTGGGATCTAGTTTGTTCTCTCCCACAGTAGGTTGTTGCTAATAGTTTCCGGCCAACGGATCCGAAGTACTTAGCGTAAACAACTGTTAATAAACACCCGTATTTTCTGGATGATGGCTTTCGTAGTTCTCCAGGTTTCTGCCCCATACAGTAGAACTGTCTAGACATTTGTATTGAAAATCCTGACCTTGGTGTTGGTTGACAGTTGCTTTGAGTTCCAGATGTTCCTCAGTTGTAAATATGCTGCTCTTGCTTTGCCGATCCGCGCCTTCACATCTGCATCAGATCTACCCTGTTCATCAATGATGCTGCCCAAATATGTAAAGGTTTTTACATCTTCCAAATCTCCTCCGTCAACTGTGATTGGATTGGTGCATTCTGTGTTGTATCGGAGAATCCTGCTTTTCCCTTTGTGTATATTGAGACCTACTGCTGCTGAGGCTGCTGCCACACTGTTCGTCTTCACCTGCATTTGTTGTTGCGTTTGCGATAGAAGGGCCAGATCATCTGAGAAGTCTAGATCGTCCAACTGCATCCTAGATGTCCATTGTATCCCGTGCTTTCCTCCAGATGTTGACGTCTTCATGATCCAGTCGATCACCAGGAGAAAGAGAAAGGGTGAGAGTAAGCAACCTTGCCTAACACCGGTCTTTACTTCGAACAAGCTTGTCAACTGTCCTCCGTGCACGACTTTGCAGTTTAATCCATCATAGGAATTCCGTATGATATTGACTATCTTCCGAGGCTGGCCGTAGTGTCGAAGAAGTTTCCATAGTGTTGTTCTTTCCACACTATCAAATGCTTTTTCTTAGTCAATGAAGTTGATGTAGAGTGATGAATTCCATTCAATTGATTGTTCTACAATGATCCGTAGAGTTGCGATTTGGTCTGTACACGATCTATCCTTATGGAATCCTGCCTGTTGGTCACGAAGTTGGGAGTCTACGGAGTCCTTCATCCTGTTTAACAATACCCTGTTGAAGACTTTTCCCGGTATTGAGAGAAGAGTGATGCCCCTGTAGTTATCACATTCGCTGATTAAACTCAAAACAACTTTTTGCTTCTAGTGCTAAATAATATGTTGAAGGTAGGGATTCCACGAGTTTATGTTTGTTTGATGCTGAATTAATAGATAAACTCTCTAATCAAATAAGAAACAATGTAATGATATTTGCCGTCTAACCAATAATAAGTTAATTCACTCACCTTTGAGCTATACTGTATTTGGGGGTGCTAGTGATACTACTCGTTTGTTTAAATCGAGGTAGATTGAGAAGGCTTTCATACTTCCATTTGTTAGTTAAAACTCAAGTGCCTTCACCACTGACCCACCGCTCAAAAAAGAATATATCTCATTACAGTTTACTGTAATAGACTAAATATTAAATTTGTAATAAAACGTAGTAAGTTTCATTCTAAATAACTGCATCATTTATTTGAAGAGTTTTTAACACGGACTGGTTTTAGCTTAAAAAGCATTAAGAAACCAACAGAAATGAAAGAGCTGATTCACATGAGTTTGCGACATTTATACCACTGAGTTGCAATCTAGTGGTAGTATATAGTTAGTCACAGCTTCAGTCTATCTAATTATGGAGTGACAATAACTGTCTTATTCCTGACATGATTAATTTCACAGATCACAGCTTAATAGGCTAATCATCAATATACCAAAATAAGAACCACTTCAAATATAATAATAACAATAAAGGGATTATATAAAGGGAAGTAACTCACTTCACGTATGTCTATAGTGCTCTGTTCAAAGTAGGAAGCTGCTTTATCTAGTTCGCCCTTTTCAAAATGATAAAATCCTAAAAGTCCGAGTACCCGTTGACGTCTCTGGAAAAGCAAAATATAGGAAATCGTTTTGTTATTAATTATCACAATACTAAAAGATATGAAAGTGACAAGGAAAGTAATCGGCCCAAAAAACATAAATATTTAAATAACCTTAATTAACTTTAGAATATTAGATAAAAGTTCCACGACTTACTGAAACTACAGCCCTGTAGTGATTAATGAATTATAAGTTAATCTGCGGATATATCCTTACGACTTAACACGTAAATCCAACAGTACACCAAAAGTCAAAACACAAGATGTCAGTTGGAATCATTTGTTTGACAGACGCTATGCTGGAGAAAAACTATGAGTGTAAACTGATTGGATAAAACATTGGGGTTAGTAACAAGTCAACTCAATTTTGTGACTCACCTTATATAGTTTAAACAGACAAAGAGTAATGTAAGCTAGTAGATGAACAACAAACGAAGTGTACATAATAGCATACGTGAATATAATTAACACGAATACAGATGACAGCGGTACATGCATAGAAAGCGGCAATTACCTATGAGAAATATAGATTTATAAGGTGTAAAAGTGACTTAATAGTTGCATACTGTCTAATCAACTAATATTTGTCTGACAACTAGAATGAATCTACTCAAGTGTTGTGAAAAGTCACACAGAAACTATCGAATCTATACAGAGAAAAAAAGGAAGAACAGCAAAGACAGTTGTAGTAATAAGCACCACATCAAAGGGTGATATAACAATGATTGTTTGAAATTTGTACGCATTACAGTGACTACTTGAAACAAAAGGCAATAACAAAATATTTTTCAGAAATAAAACAGCACATAATGATTAATATATTCAAGCAGCTTTGAAAATTGATGTGTCATTATGTTTCACTGAAACTAAACACTTTACTATGTGAAGTAAAATAGCTAAATTACTATGTTTTAAACAAGTGGGTTGTAGGTTTGAATTCCACTCCACCAATTTCGGTTTGTCTAGGTGATTAGTATTATTAACCATCACACAGTGTAGATTAAAGCCAAGTACTTGGTCAAACAGCAACATAATGGTTTAAACCCATGAATAAAAACAAAAAAAGTCGATTGGATACACACTTTCCTAAATCTTTGTTAAACCCGACGTTTAAATAATTCCTAATTTAGTTAAATGCACGTATAATTGTATAGTTTGATGATTCACCTTGTTTATGTGATGTAACAATTTATCTGGTAATCATGAACAATCATTAGAAAAAGGAATAAACAGATGTATAAACTATCACAATAAAATAAAACAGGAAATAAGCATGATGAGAGATTGACAAAAATCACTACAATTAGTGAATAGTTGAGAAAATGAATGTTATTAATAAAAGCCAAGTAGAAATAAATAGACAAAATAAGTAGTAGAAAGAACACAGTATAAAAACAAATTATCCAGCTACTTATGAAATGATATCAGCTGCAAAACTATTGGAAATCATACTGAAGCCATATCACAGTTGTGAGCGTATTATAATACAAATGTCCTTGCATAATATTTCCCGGATATTTTTCTAAGATTTATGTTAGTTTCGACATTCTCATTAATCCTCTAAAGGATTGGGAAAGTAACCTTTAAGTTAAGACTAAAGTGGGATTATAATCTGACTACTACTTAACAGATGTGTGGTGGAAAATAAGTCAATTAACTTATCAGATATTTGGGTTTTGTCCACAGTTGTAATCAATCAATGTTTATTATCGTGGTTTATGCATCGTGACATGGGATACACGCATATCTACGCTACTTGAGTTCATATCAGTGGCTACACGATGTGACTTACACGTATCATTGAAAGTTCTTCCCTTAACGTTACCACTAATCACTTACCATTATTTTATCCACGAATAACAGTTTCAAGACACCAATGATCTGATATCAGTAGTCATCTATCTAAAACGGTAATATTTCGCATAGAAAGTTGTTGAGATATTTAATCAATCACATTGTTTAGAGATTGATGATCAAATTTTCTGAATAGCAGACAAAAGTTCAACAGGTGTCATGCAAACGTCCACCGAAGATGTGGTCTAACACCTGCCACTTTTAACCATATGGTTAAAATAGGCATCGATGAAAACCGGTCCGATAGCATAACCATGAACTGAATAAATTTATATATTGTGAAGGACAGTTGCTTTAGTTACCATGTTAATAATAAGCATAGTTTAAGAGATTTAAAATTCAGAAACCATAATAAAACTGTATCAAAAAGAAACATCGTGAATTATCTAACATATTGATAAATGACAACTCCGCCTGGAGTCCCTCCGGGGGCCACTACCGGTCCCAAGCCCGGATAAAGGAGGAGGGTTGGGCATGGGGTTAGCGTCCCCCCCCCGTAGAAAACTCGCTAAAAAAACGCTAGCCAGAAAAAATTATTCAAACCTTTTAAACTCTGCCCTGGGAGTCAGAAGGTCTTCATTTAGAAGAATTATGACGCCTCATGGTGAAAGCCGAATTCCTTCGGAAGTCACGAGGCTGATGCCCCTTCTGATAACCAGAGCGACCATTTATTTAGGTACATGGAATGTTCGTACAATGTGGGACACCGGGAGAGCCTTCCAAATTGCTGCAGAAATGAGAAGATACAACCTAGAGGTACTTGGGATCAGTGAAACACATTGGACACAAGTTGGACAACAACGACTAGCTTCAGGGGAGCTTCTGTTATACTCCGGCCATGAAGAAGAAAATGCTGCACATACACAAGGAGTTGCATTGATACTGTCCAAACAAACACAAAAGGTACTCATAGGATGGGAATCTCATGGACCAAGGATCATCAAAGCCTCCTTCAAAACAAAGAAAGAGGGCATTTCAATGAACATCATCCAATGCTATGCGCCTACCAACGACTACAATGAAGACGCTAAAGATCAATTCTACAATAGGCTGCAGTCAATCGTCGAGAAGTGCCCAACAAAGAACCTGACCATTCTGATGGGAGTTTTCAATGCCAAGGTTGGAACGGACAACACTGGATATGAAGACATCATGGGACGACACGGACTGGGAGAAAGAAACGAAAATGGTGAGAGATTTGCAAATCTATGTGCCTTCAATAAGCTGGTCATAGGCAGCACCATATTCCCACATAAACGCATACACAAAACCACATGGACTTCACCGGATCACACCACGCAAAACCAAATCGACCATATTTGCATCAACAAAATGTTCAGGAGGACTATAGAGGACGTGAGAACCAAGAGAGGAGCTGATACAGCATCAGATCATCACTTACTGGTCGCCAAGATGAAATTGAAACTCAAGAAGCACTGGACAATGGGGCGGACAATATCACAAAAGTTCAATACGGCCTTTCTTCAGGATACTAACAAACTCAGTGAATTCAAGATAGTCCTCAGCAACAAGTTCCAGGCCTTTCATGATCTACTCAATGGAGAAGGAACTACTGTGGAGAGCAACTAGAAGGGGATCAAAGAGGCAATCACTTCAACATGTCATGAGGTCCTGGGTCACAAGAAACACCATCACAAGGAATGGATCACTGTTGATACACTGGATAAGATTCAAGAAAGGAGGAACAAGAAGGCAGCAATCAATACCAGTCGAACAAGAGCAGAAAAAGCCAAGGCACAAGCTGAATACACAGAAGTAGACAAGCAAGTGAAGAGAAGCATCAGAACCGACAAACGTAAATATGTGGAAGATTTAGCAACGGCGGCGGAAAAGGCTGCAAGAAAAGGAAACATGAGACAATTGTATAACACGACAAAGAAACTCTCTGGAAATCGCCGCAAACCAGAACGACCAGTGAAAAGCAAGGAAGGCGAGATAATCACCAACATTGAAGAGCAGCAAAACAGGTGGGTAGAACACTTCAAAGAACTGTTGAATCGACCAGCTCCACTGAGCCCACCCAACATCGAAGCAGCACCCACGGACCTCCCAATCAATGTTGGCCCACCAACAATTGAAGGAATCAGCATGGCCATCAGACAAATCAAGAGTGGCAAAGCAGCAGGACCGGAGAACATCCCAGCAGAGGCACTAAAAGCAGATGTAGCGGCAACTGCAAGGATACTCCACATTCTCTTCAGCAAGATTTGGGATGAGGAACAAGTACCAAAAGACTGGAAAGAAGGACTACTGATCAAAATACCGAAGAAAGGAGATATCAGCGAATGTGATAACTACAGGGGCATCACTCTTCTCTCAATACCGGGAAAAGTCTTCAACAGGGTATTGTTAAACAGGATGAAGGACTCCGTAGACTCCCAACTTCGTGACCAACAGGCAGGATTCCATAAGGATAGATCGTGTACAGACCAAATCGCAACTCTACGGATCATTGTAGAACAATCAATTGAATGGAATTCATCACTCTACATCAACTTCATTGACTAAGAAAAAGCATTTGATAGTGTGGAAAGAACAACACTATGGAAACTTCTTCGACACTACGGCCAGCCTCGGAAGATAGTCAATATCATACGGAATTCCTATGATGGATTAAACTGCAAAGTCGTGCACGGAGGACAGTTGACAAGCTTGTTCGAAGTAAAGACCGGTGTTAGGCAAGGTTGCTTACTCTCACCCTTTCTCTTTCTCCTGGTGATCGACTGGATCATGAAGACGTCAACATCAGGAGGAAAGCACGGGATACAATGGACATCTAGGATGCAGTTGGACGATCTAGACTTCTCAGATGATCTGGCCCTTCTATCGCAAACGCAACAACAAATGCAGGTGAAGACGAACAGTGTGGCAGCAGCCTCAGCAGCAGTAGGTCTCAATATACACAAAGGGAAAAGCAGGATTCTCCGATACAACACAGAATGCACCAATCCAATCACAGTTGACGGAGGAGATTTGGAAGATGTAAAAACCTTTACATATTTGGGCAGCATCATTGATGAACAGGGTAGATCTGATGCAGATGTGAAGGCGCGGATCGGCAAAGCAAGAGCAGCATATTTACAACTGAGGAACATCTGGAACTCAAAACAACTGTCAACCAACACCAAGGTCAGGATTTTCAATACAAATGTCAAGACAGTTCTACTGTATGGGGCAGAAACCTGGAGAACTACGAAAGCCATCATCCAGAAAATACGGGTGTTTATTAACAGTTGTTTACGCTAAGTACTTCGGATCCGTTGGCCGGAAACTATTAGCAGCAACCTACTGTGGGAGAGAACAAACTAGATCCCAGCGGAGGAAGAAATCATGAAGAAGCGCTGGAAGTGGATAGGACACACATTGAGGAAAGCACCCAACTGCGTCACAAGACAAGCCCTCACATGGAATCCTCAAGGCCAAAGGAGGAGGAGAGGAAGACCAAAGAACACATTACGCCGAGAAATGGAGATAGACATGCGAAAAATGAACGAGAATTGGATGGAACTAGAAGGGAAGGCCCAGGACAGAGTGGGTTGGAGAATGCTGGTCGGCGGCCTATGCTCCATTGGGAGTAACAGGCGTAAGTAAAGGAAAAGTAAATTAAAAGTTGATAAATGACAGCCTACAACAAAACTGAATCTAACTGTAAATTTACCTTATCGAATAATTGTTGTTCATGTTTGAATTTCTCAACTTGCAACTGCATGGCTTGAGTAAGACGATTTCGTTCTTGTTGTTGTACAAGGAAAGCTTGTTTAAGACAACCAGTTAAGATGAACCTCCGTGCAATCAAATCCCAACGTTCTGGTCCTAAGACTTGAATATTTCTGATGGATGTAGTGTCAGTATTACAGTCAGATGTTCCAGTAAAGTATAACAAATGAGCATCAGCAGAAAAACAAGCTACAGATGGCTTTTGAAGATTTATTGTTTGTATCTGGGATTGTGTCAAGACGCTAGAACAAAAGGAGAGTAGTAGGTATGTTAGTTTTAGAAGTATGAGATTAGGATGAGGAGGTTGTTAATACTATGATAATTGATAGTATAGTCTCATTTATATCTTCATCACTAATTCCTGGCGTAAGATGGACAGGACTACAGTCTGATATCATTTTAATGAAATTAATTAAAATTCTAAACATTCTTCAGTCAAATCTTAAATAATTCTATTTTCTATTGACGATATTTTTAATTGTGGTGACATTTCGTAGATAGTCACTGGATGACTGGAAAGATGTATAGAAAGAATCCATAACATTTAACAGAAATACCAGTATTTCATTGTACATCAGCAGACGACCACCCATAAAGTTAATTTATCAGTAAATACTACCTGTCAGAATGATATAGCATCTCTAATTTTAGTGTAAATTTATTTCGAAAATTTGAATCCCCTTGTTTTCGCGCCAGAAACGCTCTTTTCACCTTCATGTCGTATTTTTCATTTGGGAGGATCTTAAACGCTATTGGTTCGTTGTACCGTTTAGTATGTTATTTTGTAACGCTTCCCAATGACAGTTTTATTCCGTATATATACGTTTGATTTGTGCCCGTTTGTTATCGCTCGTGCTTCTGGTTGCTTGCGGAATATATTTCCCCGTTTCGAACTTGAACTTCTATCTCTAGTTAGCGGGGCTGGGACTCATCAGAATAGCTAGCTTACTGGTCTTTGGTCACATAGTCTTTGTTCCGTTCGCATACTAGGCGAACTCGTAATCGCTTCAAACATAGAAGGCATTCAGACAATGAACTCATTTTAAAATTATACAAACACAAGATATTTTTAGTTCACTGAGGATTTCTTAGAAAGAAGATAATCAATAATAATTTAACTCATTCACAAGGTACTTGGATATGATCCACAAAAAAGTGAGGGTTACGGATAATACATAGTTCCCAAAACTGAAGTAGATGAAGCGATGTACAAAATTGTGAATTGATGGCTGTAAATTGAATATCTTAACCACTAACAGTCAATACTGCAAATTATTTTTCGTCAGATATTTAACAAAATAGTTTTGGGTGTACGGTCCTTATCTGCATAAAGTCTTTTTTTACAGCAAACTTGTCGGGTTATATTTCACCCAAGTACAAATGGAATCTGATACTGTGTTTCTCCCATATGAGTTTATATATTGTTCTAATCCTGTAAGATCAAGCAAGCAATCATGAATGAGTTCCTCTTGTGTCTGTATAGCAGATTTATGGAATATAACTATTGTATCATCGGACACATCTCTTCGCAACGGTATGTTTTTAAGACATAGTAAATCCCTACCTCGATAGGAAAAGAGCTAAAATGTATGTTCCTCGTTTTAGAACGAATGATATTTCTTTGTTTACCAAACAGGATTAGACGGAGATTTAGGTTTGAAACTTGATTGTCAACCACCATCCCATCATTCTATTAAACATTGAAAAGTGATACAATCAAGCTACTTTTACATAATTTTTTACACCAGCAGTTTATAATTTCACTAAAACACCAAAGCATACCAGCTGTTTTTTATGATTCTTATGTTCAAAAACTAAATCTTATGAGCGCAAAAGTGTTAATCTTATAATGCTATTTATTCTGTATGATTTATATGGCCTTTTCCTTAATTGCATGGAACTTCAAATTTCAAACAACGCTTCTGAGAGCATAAGTGACTTATTTCAAAGAGATTTTTTAAAAGTTACTGATTATAACTATATAATAAAAAAACAAATTTATTCAATATGTTCAACTATCTCAATGGTATGTACGATGATTTTTTGAACTAGTATCCACTATTCAGCTTTTCTTATTTTACCGCTGGAATCTGATATAACTCAGAAAACTGAGATGCTAATAAGGAATGTATTATCCTGGACAACAGAAATCGATAAGAAATAGGATTGCTCCCAAGTAGTGAAATAATGTCTCGCTTGGTTGCAATGATATCATAGGACCAAAACTAAACTGACTTCAAAAGATTATTAATTAATATAATTACAACTTTTAGCATACATTTTTAACCAACATAGAAGTAAAATGAAAAATGGTTTGACGGTTTATGCAGATTGGTGAAACAACGGAATGACTTGTACAGTAGGCTTATTCAGAACATGTAATAACATGAATATGGAATATATAAACTTTTACATCATCGATTAGCAGTCTAATATGTTGATACAATTTTGTCACCTACAGAAATCCCGGCGGTTCTACTTAACAAGATGAACGGAATGGCAAGTCTAGCACACGAGTATACTTAAATTACAAAAATTAAGCCAGTAATTTTGCTTGTACATATAGATGTTCCTTGCCCTTACAGTTATTTATTCCGCTCATTTTTCCTGGTTCCGATAATTGAATATTTTGCTATTTACACGTATTTATTTTAAGATCACCGAATTGACTCCGCATGAATACACTCATACGAAACGTAAAACTTGATTTAAAACATTGTAGTAGGTCATAGTCAGAAACATGTTTTAGACTTATAAATAAATTACATGGATACACGATAAAGAATTACAAAAACTCTTAAAAGTTACACATACTTGTGAATGGTAAAAAATTCGTCAGTAATAGTGAAGAAATAATTTCTCCACACAAAAACTTCTACTATATTTGGTGATAATTGAAGTGGTGCACGATGAGATACACCATTAGCATCGACAATAATACCCAATGATCCTGGACCAGAAACAATAAATTCATTCTGCAAGTATTGAATTTTTATAAGAATATATTAGTGTTCTAACAAACCTGAGTAAAATAGACTATGTAATTTCGTACTGGTTCTTTTACTGAACGCAATAACTCTGTAGTACTGTTTGTACGTAAATTTATTGATATGTAACTACTGTCCGATGCAACACATAAAAATTGTGGTGAGATGCACTAAAACAAAAGTCACTAAATCAAGCAAAAATAGTATGAATTTACAAGAGACTGTGGAACTTCTGTTAACCTGGTTTCAAAAACAAGCATACATGTTGATACAAAAATATGATGTAGTTGGATTAAACCCGATTTAAATCCTATGCACAGCTAAATTAGCGTAATAATTATACACATCATTAATTCGAATTTGAAAATGATTAAAATACCTTCTCTTTTTCATCATCGAAAGAGCACAAATGGAATGATGAAACGCCTTTGAAAGATGGAATAAAATTCATGATCTAGAAACAATAAAACAGGTTTTACAAAATCTATTTCCATACCTCAAGTTTTTCCGCGTTACATAAGGTAAGATTTTCATCGCTGAAAATAGAAAGTGTTGTTTTTTTGGAAGAAGTTTCAAGCCTTGAAATAGGCTTAGTCTGATTAGGTTAACATATAAAAAAATCAGAGATTTACAAATATTCTCCTTGATAGAACATTACTGAAACAAAATGATGTTTTATTGTCATACAACTCTTGAATAATCAATTGAGATACTAAACTTTAGTCATGATAGAAAACAGCCATACTGAACAACATACCCCTTGCTTGTTCCAATAAATAGTAAGTCTGAAAATGAACACATGGCTGTTATCTATGAAAGGATACAAGGTAACATAGTTGTCACAAAAATACCTCCACTTCAGTTTCCATAGCAGTACATGAACTTGGATGTAATTGAAATAACGAATACTTTGTGTTCTCCGGTTCAATTTTATTGACGTAGTCATTCATCATCAGGTAGGATAATTGTTGAACGCAAAAATGTCAGTGTCTGAAAATGACAGAAAATAAACGTATTTGAAGCAACTACATGAACACATTCATACAGTGACAACATTCATATAAAAACACCTCACAATCAGACAAAAAGGACATTGTGAAACCCCATACTACCTGCCATACTGCCAATTTTAAAAAAAAATATGATAGAAAATAGATAAAAATGAAAACGAAATTGGAGGAAGCTAATATCTAAAATATCACGAATTTCAACACTCGAAGTTCACACTTACAATAGGTTCATATGAACCTCTCGAAATTCTATGCCCAATTACAGAACTTATCCAGCGGTATTTCATGCTCAGGAACAACGGCAAAACCTAAATATCACACGGAAAGCACTGCACATTTATTTTACAGCAAACAGCACTTGGATATCACCTACAAGAGTTTATCTTCACACAACTTTACAGAAGTGTAGCTGAATGATTTATCATGGTGGTTCCGTTTATACATACTTGCAAGCATACCACCATAATAGATATACAGAGCATTTCAAGAAATGTCAGTCAGTCAGCTACAACGTAGGATCAGGTACATATATGCATCAGTCCAAGTTGCCATACCTCATTAACACAACAAGATGGACACCGGATTCATAAAAGTAGTTAATTCAGAGGTGGTAATATATAAAAGAAAGATTGCAATAAGGATATAGTACAGGAAGAAAGAATTAGTTCGTAGAAAGAAAGATATGAAGCGATTTTAATCTCTTAGTTTAAGAGAAGACAGAGAGTGTATACAACGACGCCATTGTGATCGATTCTGAGCCACGTCACCAAGAGTCTCCAACCATTGGTTACGAAAGTCACGCGTACCCCAACCAAGTAGTCTGCATCTACCAACATGGCTCAGACTAGAAGTTAGTGACTTCAAGCACTGATGCCACGTTTTGGTTTGGCCGCCCCTAACTCTCTTCCAACCATCCCCCACACCGGTTAGCATTGCACGTCGTGGTAATCGGTGTTCAGGCATACGTAACACGTGGCCCAACCATCTCAGTCGATGAAGATTCACAACCTTATCAACTGATTTACCATCATCTCCTAATACCCTGCGTCTAACCTCACTATTACTTACCCGGTGATCCCAGCAGACTCCAGCAATATTTCTGAGGCATCTGTGGTCAAATACTAGTAGCTTACGAGTGTCTTCTACTCTTAATGGGCATGTTTCGCTGCCGTAAATTAAAACAGAACGGACTGCCGCGCAGTATACTCGTCCTTTTATTGATAGACGGATATCTCGCCTTCTCCATAGGTGACGTTGTTGCTACCTTGACGTGGTGGTCGGGCTTGCCTATCGTGATGAAGCAACCGAGCTATACTGGCTGGAACAACTGTTCCTCAAGGTCCTACCACGTCAGAAAGGTCGGTTGAAGAGCGGTAAGACTAAAAGCAACAAACCCAAGGTCCGAAGGCGAAGTCGTACTGCTTACTGTACAGAGGTGTGACAGCAGTAAGGTGTTTCCTTCAGACAACCAGCATGACAGCGATGCTGCCTTCCCACAAGGAGGGGTGAGGTTAGAAAAGGTCGACCCTAAAAATGCACACCTCGCCTTATCTCACGGATATCCGTCTCCGGCGGTAGGGTCTCAACAAGTACGGAGCTAACACAAAAATTGCCCATGAAAAGGTCGTGTGACCGACCTCAGGCAGTTGTCCCTTGGGCACTGCGGTCACGCTCTCGGGTCACTAAGACCACCTCTAATCCAATTTCCTTTTCAGGTACCTCCAGAACAACCCTTCCACGGTGTGGGCAACCGGGAAGTGATGATCTAAAAACAACATAGTTTCTTCGTAATCTTAGAAAAAAACAGGAGACGTTTAGACAGTTATGAGCCTCTCCCAGCACTACAAGTAAGGATCGACCAGTAGGATATAAAATGTTTAAACCAATGAAAGGTTAATGACGACGTGTTTTTAAAAGGCATAGCATTCACGCGTGTACACATCTATACCAAAATAATAGTTTACTAATCATGAAACAAAACATTTTGGGCAATATCTCCAAAGTTTTGGGTTTTCTCTAATATGTCTCCAGAAGTTTCGGCAACTTTGGGGAAATCCATCTACGTTTAGTGATTAAACCCCAGTATTTTCTTCGCATTTAGGGGATATTCTGCACGATTTTCGGTTCTTCCCAATACCGTCGAAGTAGATGGAAGTGGTGGTTAGAACACCTATTTTTGAGGAACTACTTTATGAGCATGTACTCAGTAGATACTTACTTAGCTATTGGGGAAAAGTTCCCAGTCAAAATATTGGCAACTGGAAACTCAACTGTGACACATGCAGCTTTGAGAAAATGCACAGTATTGCATCATTGTATTAAGTTGTCATCACTTTGAAATCATTGCTTTCAGATGATTATCTGATAACTGAGGGATTGAAAGTATCATTCACTGAAGTACTCGGTTACAAAAGCACAATTGCACCTGAGGATGACACGCTGACATGTAGAACAGAGAAGTCAAAGAGGTGAATTGATGAGCTTACACAATCCATTCATTGTCAGAGTTGTCAAACGCAAAATGAAAAACTACTTGTGCACCTCTGAAGAACTAGAGGTTACTGAAATGGAAGCTGCGTATGTCGCAGTTGAGTTTCCAGTTGCCAACATTTTGACTGGGGACTTTTCCCCAATAGTTAAGTAGGTATCTATTGAGTACATGCTTATAAAATAGTTCCTCGAAAACAGAAGTGTTCTCACCACCGCCTCCATCTACTTCAACGGCAGTTAGTAACCCGTAAGTTGGGGTAATTGCAAACATAATGAGAGTAAAATATTGAAAGTGATTCTGAAAGAAGTCAATGAACTATCTAGCAAGATGGACAAACTGACTGCTTAAATCAAAAGCTCATACATGGATGTGAAGGACAGTTACAGCAATAGCCTAGACACTTCGAGTTGCGCGTTTCCATTGAAACCATCTGAGGAAATGCGTACTGTTAAAGCTGCTTTGGAGGAACAAAAGTTCCGTGACCCGTTCGTAAGTTGTGACAGCTGTTTATGAAATTTCAGGTGACCAGATTGTCCGCGATCGTGTGTGATCTTCGGAAGTCAATCAAAGCGTGTCTGTATTACGTGTTGACACCGGAACTGGTAATTACTTATACCTTACGTGGGACTAAGAATAAAATAAATATAAATAACTACATATTCTACAGAACGATTTAAAGTACGTTCACATCACAGTCTTAATATATTTATAGATGTTCACGGTTTTGAAGTGCAACCTGTCCAGAGAAAGAAATAACACAAGTCAGGCTTTCTTGCATGACGCGAGAGATAAATTTAATAAGCGTGGATGGCGATCCAAAGAAAGGGTGAGCCAAATGTTCTTTTAGTCTGTAATTGAATATCTGTTTCTGATTGTATATTAGTTTCTAACACATGTTTATACTGAAGTAACTATTTGCTGTATATTTTATTTTCAGCTGGCTTCGCAAGTGCTCACAGACCTAGCTGTAAACTTTTAGTTCAGCAAACATTATTATTACCACTAGTACGTAATCAACCTTTCACATGGTATTATGGATTCATATTTTGGATGTTTGCTATGACATAGAGCAATCGTTTGTCTACTATTGGCAATTTGGCTGTTTTGATACTGCGTTTGTAATGCAAAAGAGTAACGTTCCTCTTATTTTTGTAGAGCACTGTGGACGACAGTTTAACATCAACCCGATGTACCAAACCGAGGCGCAATTGCAATTGTGTCAGGATTCGAAGACATTAGTTATGGACGTACAGTTTATTTGCACATTTTTAAAACCTCAATAAACAATTTTATTTATAACGCATAAGTCCTTCAACTACGGAAATGCTTATTTGCCGCGACAGACTAGTTCTTGTTGCCGTGGTTTAATTGCTTTGAAACTGCGTTTAATTTGCGAAGTTAACTGAAGAAAAGAATTGAGTAGGTGTGTATCAACTTGTGGGTACTTGTTAATAAGTTGGTAGACTTTCCTGAACAATAGGTAATCTAGGGGTTTTTTCTAATAAGGTATTGGGAAGAACCGAAAATCGTGCAAAATATCCCCTAAATGCGGAAAACTATTGGGGTGTGGTAACTAAACGTAGATGGATTTCCACAACGCTGCCGAAACTTCCGGAGATATACTGGCGAAAATCCGAAATTGTGTAAATTCCCCAAAATGTAAAAATAAAATATGGGGTTTTAACGACGAATATGGATGCATTACTGCACGGTAATGGGTCTTCCCCAGACCTGGGGGAACTTTGGGTTTTATGCCATCGTCCCAAACCATTTCTATTACGGCTTACCAAATATTTCCTCAAAAGGCACATGTTTCTCTCACAATATGGACATTATGTTGTCATTGGGCCAACAGTGACAGTTCCCTCGAAATTTCCGCAAATTAATTTGGAGGCTAAAATGTACAGGAACAGACTATTTTCGACCTAAATCAGACGAGCGAACTTAAATGACAAGAAACTATGTAGCAGGTCCATTTACTAACTTATCAGAGATACCAAGTATATGAGTGTTTCCCTATGACACTGAAATTCTCTCTGACATCCTGAAAATCGAAAGTCGCAATAGATGTATATTTTTTTTACCAGACCTGCAGCCTGTGAGGCAAGTATAGCACGATCAAAATCCACAAACAAAATTAAAAACTGACAACGATTACAACGTACTTAGTATCACAGTAGTAGAGCAAGCCATAACGTAACGCTACATTCAAAACATTGTTTCACTTTGAAAATAAGTCAAATGGATCTGGATGGAATAAAAGAAGCTTTAGGTTAACGGGCTTTCTTATCTGGTAGCAGTAGATCAACGATTCCTTCAGTCAGGAACCTAGGTATATTCAATGATAGAAAGCAAAATAAAAGTAAGTTATAAAGAGATACTATCTTTATTCCTAAAGAATATGTTAAGTCTTAAGTAATATATTTCTACCAGAGAAGATACTGGACTCCTGGAAAGTCGCCCGAAACTTTTTAGCCAGCAGAGAATTCTAGAATTTGGCTGCTTATAAAAAGTAAAAAGTATGCCTACAGTCCATCCAGATGCATTTTCTCTAATTTCTGGGTGTTACACCTAGGGTTTGTGTTGTGACTAGGGTTAATTAGACATTTTTGGAGAATTTCATGAACGCTAGAGATTCTGTAAGTCATCAGAGTGTCATCTCTGAACGCCCATACTCTAATAGGAAAAGACTCAGTGATCTGGGGTGTTCTTTATAATGTTCGAATGTGAGTCCACGAACTGATTTCGTGGCTTGTCTCCGGATACGTCCCAGCGAACTCTTATCGTTTTGAAGCAAGGGGAAAACTATAGTTCCATTCTGTAAGTATGGTTAAGTAAAACTATTGAAGATTAAGTGAAACGTCCTACATCCGAACCGGCCAAAAATGCACGCTAATCTTACAAGTGCTAGATTTGGTCGGAAGGCATTTTTGTCGCCGTCGACGTGGGACTTCAGATCATAGGGTATAAAAACTCTTAGATAGTTTTTCAATCTGGGGTACCTCTAGGGGGGAGTTACCTAAGTTTTGTTCATAGTAAGTCCGTTCTCCTGCCACCCTTGAAGTCGAATCAGTCCCTCTAAAGGGCCAGCTTATCATCTTGGTTGCAGACTTCTCTCCGAAGTTTCACATAGGCTGCATCAAATAAAAACTCTCAAGAAACTTACTGAGGAAGGTCATTTATATAGATTAACAAGTGAGGAAATCCTGGTCCTAAACCCTGAATAACCTCATTAAAGCATTCTGTAGCCTGAAAGAAATTAAAGATTACCCTAATCGTAATAAAACGATCATTTAGATCGTTTGTTAATAGTCACTTGTTACCTAACTGTTTGAGCTTATTAATGGGAGATGCACGATTGACCACACTTAAAGACTTTTGAGAAGTCAAGATATATGACATCAACCTTTGCCTTGCGATCAAGGATGGTTATCTGTCTGTCTAACGCGGCAGCAGGTTAGTTGTACAAAAGTTCTCCTTTCTGAACCCCTTCTTTTGGGGTGGGTAGTTAGTAGTCACCTAGACCGTCACATATCAGAGACCCTATAACTTTTGATGGTGATGAGAGAAGTGCTACCGGCCGGTAGCTTGAAGGTTCACAACGTCGACCTCGTTTGAAAATTAGTGAAGCGTGCTCCAGAATCTAGTCCTCTGGGACCGTTCCTTGACTTAGCGAATGTGAGAACATCATACTCAGCGGTTTAACCAACAATTAATCCACTTGTCTCAGTATTGCTGAATGAATTATATCCTGGCCAGGAGATGTGTCCTTGTTTAAATGCTGTACTTTCTGGTGCACCACATCATAGATCACGTTTGATACTGAGAATCCTGTTGAGTTGCAGATGAACCTTACGCAGATTCAGGTTGTATGTGACGGTTGAAATCTTTGAAAATACTGTTTTGACAAGAGCTTTGCAGTGTCACCGTCATTGTCAATTTGGGTATTATAACCTAACAACTGGGAAAATCTGGTTCTGGCTTGTCGAAGAAAGACCCTGGCAGAATAAGCT
Source organism: Schistosoma haematobium (assembly GCF_000699445.3). Classification (NCBI taxonomy): domain Eukaryota; kingdom Metazoa; phylum Platyhelminthes; class Trematoda; order Strigeidida; family Schistosomatidae; genus Schistosoma; species Schistosoma haematobium. Next base: position 27,234,418 of record NC_067198.1, read on the forward strand.
TTCCGGATTAGAAACGAATTTTCGATTAGCTTGGTGTGATACTAAAGCCCAACTTTTGTTCCTTGTGAGCATTATTTCCTTGCTTGTTTGAACTGCCTGTATGCACATTCGTCATTAGTTCATCTACATTCCGTCCAGTAGTACCATTTGTGTATTAGCATTGTGAGAGTGTGATTCTTTACGACCATTCATTGCATGAGGGGCAGAATTGAAGTGCCGGTTGGAAATCCTTCGTTTATAAATTCGCAATCTAACTGTCTGTTTCTCCACCGAGCTGCTAAACTCACATTTTTAAATAGTCTCAAATCTCCATTGAGGTTGAGGAACGGGACTTCAGTGGAGTTGTCACCATCAGTTTAAATGTGTGCCGGAAAGTTTGACTTGAGGTCTCCCAGAATAAGAATGAGTAAATCTGTGGTGAATAGAGCCGGATGAACTCCTTAGCAAACAACTGTCGTACTCAGCGTCAGCAGTGGTCTTCCTGCAGTCAATTTTCACTAGACATCTCAAGGTGTTAGACGATCTCAATGAACATCATATAGGTCAGTCAGAATTGATAAACTGCTGCGTATGCACTTGATCTACTATCAAGAAGAATCATCGGCACAGGGCGACTTAGGACACTGTTATATACCGGCGAGAATTATGAATGGTAACTTTTGAGAACTGTTTGTGGACAAATATTAGACATGTGTTCCTAATGTATAAATGTTTAGTAGCTAAATTATACACAACTATACTCCTCCAATTACAAGCTTTATTTTAACACACAAGCTATTATTACACGATTTACTGTTCTAGAGTTATGCCCAGTCTACTAATTACAGTCTCCCACGTACACAGCCGATTTACGTGATTATTTGCAAATGTTATTTTATACGATATGGTCTGTTTGGTTTGTGTATAAACCCTTGCTTACCTACTTACGCTTGTTACCCCGCGTGGAGGAGCATAGGCGACCCACATGCATTCCACATCCAACCCTATCCTGGGAAATCCTTTCCAGTTATTTCCAATTGCTATCCATCCTTTTCATGTCCGCCTCCCATTCCCGATGTAGTGTGATCTTCGGCCTTACATTTTTTCTTTCCCCTTCACAATTACGAGTTAGCACCTCCCTCGTGATGCACTTTGATGATTTCCTCAATGTGTGTCTTACCGACTACTAGCGTCTTTCTCCAATTCCCTCTTCAGTCGGAAGCTGCTTTGTTCTCTCCCACAGTACGCTGTTCCTGATGGTATCCGGCCAACGGACATTCAGTATCACACGTAGACGATTGTTTATAAATACTTGTAACTTCGTGATGATGGTTGTGGTAGTTCTCCAGGTTTCAGCTTCGCACAGCAGAACTGTTTTGACGTTCGTATTGGAAATTCTAACTCTGATATTGGTTGACAGTTGTTTTGAGTCCCACATGTTCTTTAATTGCAGGAATGCGGACATTGCTTTGCCAATCCTCACCTCTACGTCTACATCACATTTTTCATGTTCATCGATGGTGCCACCCAGATACGTGAATGTTTCAACCTCTCCCAGAGTTTCTCCATCAAGTGTGATGCGGTTGGTGTTCTCCGTGTCGTATTTGAGGATATTGCTTTTTCCTTTGTGTATGTTGAGGCCTACTGGTGCAGAGGCTGCTGCGACATTGGTTCTCATCATCTGCGTTTGTTCGTGTGTATGGGATACAAAGGCCAGGTCATCTGCGCAGTTCAAATCTTCTAATTGATTCCGAGCTGTTCATCGTGTTCCGTGCTTTCCCTCAGACGTCGAGGTCTTCATAATCCAGTAGACTACCAGGAGAGGAAGGGGAAGAGTAATTAAGCTTGTCTGACTCCGGTCCTTACTTGGAATGCATCTGTCAGCTGTCCTCTATGCACGACTTTGCACTGTAGTCCATCATATGAATTACGGATGATGTTGACGATTTTCTCAGGTCTACCATAGTGTCGAAAAATTTTCCATAAGTCTTCCTATCCAGACTACCGAACGCCTTCTCATAGTCAATGATGTTGAGTTGTAGTGACGAGTTCCATTCAACTGGTTGTTCGGCGATGGCCTATAGTGTCACAATTCGGTCTATGCACGGCTGACCCTCACGGAATCCAGCCTGTTGATCTACAAGTTGGGCGTCTACTGCATCTTGCATCCGGTTCAGCAACACTCAGTTGAAAACGTTTCCCGGCACTGATAGTATTGTAATGCCTCTGTAGTTTTCACTCCGCCTGTAGCTCTTCTAGAGTTGCTGTCGCTACCAAGCCCGGATAAAGGAGGAGGGTTGGGCATGATGTCAGCAACCCCATGCCCGTTGGAAAAATCTCGCCAAAAAACGCCAAGCAGATTAAACAACTTATATAAACCCAGTACATGGTTCATTACTCTCAGGCTGAGATTGATGTTCTGGACCTAACAAGCAGGCCTAGACAGGGAGGACTGCTCGTACTTGTTTTATGCTCCATTGGTCCGGTCGATAGTTCACTGTTCTTTAACTGGCGGTATCATTACGTCATACATTAATAGAGCACAAAGCCACATGTTATAACAGACTTCATATCTGTTTTTCTGTCATTGCGAATCTAAGACATGCTTGGTGTTGCAAGTTCACGCCCGGTAATTTGAGAGGACGCTTATACGTCAGAAATTTCTGTTACATGAGTATCTATAGTAATATTTAGCTAAGTCAACTCGTCCAGTTTATTTGTTAAACTCGCGGTGTTCGATCTGAAACTCGTGAGCTTACCTATCCGTTTATCTAAATGGGTTTTATGTGAATGGACAGGAAACCTACCCACAGAGAGGTCTCCGTGTGGGTGATCCCTGTCTTTCTTATATTTTTCCCTCGTTCATGTCAGTCTACAAGTGAAATATTCTATTCCAATTTGCTTTTCTGCTTGTCCGTACGCATGTAGACTTGAGTTGATAAATGGCTTCTGTTGACACAAAATTATTCGAGAGTCTCAGCCGCTATTTGACGAGATGGGAAGGTTATCTTCATCAGCCGAGATCTAGTATCCCCGTCCTAGTTGGTTGCACAAACCACTTGTCGGGTGAATATGTTTTTGGGCTTCACAAGTTAATTTATTAACTTCCACCATAGAATATCAAAGTCTGCATAACTAAGCGAAAGAACGTTTCATAATATTCCTTAGGGATGTTCCTAGTGAGATTGCACTCAGAATATAGTATGTCAGGCAGTATTCTCATATCGCTATTTGATTTCATCAAGTGATTTGCCAGTGAAACATCATCTACGTCAGCAGTGTTGGTGAGCATTACACGGAGTCATGGATGAATTTACTGCCTGCTATCTTTCACTCGAATAATCCATGTAAACGTCAGTGGCAAAATTTTGAGAAGTTTGAGCTCCCTATTAAACTTTTCCCAAATAATCCTGTCGTTTTTCGCTCTACAAACTGAGAGGAAGGTCACGGCTATCTTCAGGTATGTAAGATAATGATAATGTAACGTATAATGCATGCTTCGTGGAACAAACGTTTGCATTTGTCATGTTGCATAACACATGCGACAACAAATTGTCACTCGGGTCTACTATGGTGACATATATTCAGTGATTTTTGTAACAACAAAAATAAAAACCACATTTTTTCTCTAATTTGTCACACTTTATTTGTAACCACATTTTTATTCAATATCTGTTGTTTTGCTGTATCACTTGTTAAAAAGACGATAATAATTGTTTCGATGAATGATATACGATTCTACTACTGCGTTGTTTAAAATATAGAACACTATCTACTCCGTTTGTTCTTCTGTTTTATTGGCCACCGTTTTGATTGAAGACTATAATAGTATTATAACATCATTATAGGCCTTCCGACTCAACGTTGGACTTTTGGCGCGGATTACTATTGCATAATACTATTGGGCTCCGTCTTCCTCATTACGTCATTGGTGTAGTCACTTGCAGAGGAACACCTGTCAATCAAGTGAACTCAGTTTGTGGTCGTTGTTCTCACGAGGCCATTCACAAGTAACATTCATTCTATAGTAACTGTTAGTGTCTGTTTGTTTAATATACCTTTTGCATTGCTAACGGTATTTTGTTACCTTTGGTTTTACTAACGGACAGACATCTAGGTTTCTTTACTATTAATTTTCTTGGTATATCACTATTAACCTAGTGTAGCAATATATTTTGTGTAAGCTCTTTTTGTTTGGGAACCACCACACTACTAAATGAGTTTCTAATGACCATGTCGAAGCATAAATTGTTAAATAAACCCCAGAAAGAGTTTAATACTGTCAAAAAATACAGAAAAAGGATAAAAATGGGTAGTATTAACCGTTAAAATATACTAAAGCTAGTCTGAACGTGGAAATCCGTAAAAAGCGAATGGTCAGTTGAGACAAAAGCACAGTTAATTATTAACTGGGATACAACTCATAAGTAAATCAATATACCGAATGTTGAGCTCATGACAGATTCTCTGGATTAAAAATGTTACTTCTGTCCGCAAGGTCATGATAAAAGTTTTAGAACTGTGAGTCACGTTGAGAGTAGACGTCGTTTCCGTATAGCGCGTACTAAACTCATAGTATTCGGTCTTCACAGGTAGGGATCAGAGGTCAGGCAACCTATGTTAATCTGTGGCTCTACGAAGATCCAACTTATCTGAATGTACCAGTAGGTAATGTACCACGTGTTATGGTAGGGAATTCAATAAATTTGGGAGACAATGTGAGAAAATAATATCTAGGCGTAAGACCTTGATTTCTTAACTTTCGGTGAATACCCTCTCGGATTAAAAATTCTCAATTTAGAGGAACAGACAGGACATAATAATACCGATACAATATCGGACCAGCTTGTAACCTACGGTAAGATGGCAGAAATGTGTTTAGGCACCTTAATCCACATTCATAAATCAAGTTGAGATACCTTACACCTTTTCGGTTCCTAGCCGCCGAACCCTTCCCACCCTTTCCGCTTCATATTTGGGACAGGAAATAACTGCTTCACTTCCGTATTTAAAGTACGACTTCACATACGCTTACATTAGCATCCTTGACACTTCTTTATTTATGTGACAAAATGATTCACATGAAACCTATAAAACCTTAAAGCCTTTGATGGATGTCCCTAAAAGTTATCCTTGGTTCAGATGTCATCACTGACTAATACTCCTTGATCATCATGACCAGTTACTTCGAATAATTTCATTCCAATTCTTGTAAAGTAATTCGTCTCAATGACTGAGTTGAGCCAGTTAATTTTCACTAGAGTTCATTACTAATGCCCATCGATCCGTCGATTGAGCTACTTTGCTCATTTATTCTTGTGATCCAACTCTGTCAGACACATTTTATACGAGTTTTCATATTTGGACTCTATCAAAAAACAGGACAAACTGTTTTGTGACACTTGATAAACTGTTTGTTTAAGGTAAGCAAAGAAGGGGGCGAGGATTGTCTCTTGACTGAAGCTTAATTTTATCTTATCTCTTAGTATTAATACATAAAGGACCTAGTATACAAACTTGTTGCCCCGCACTTAAGGGTGATTACGTTGCACGCAATATATAATGGACGCCCGAATATTATTCGACATTGGCTTGGCCACTATAGTGTTAAGGCCAAATGGAGGACAGTGATCAACTGTTTTCTCCGAGCTTTATAGACTAGGCAGATAATTGCATCATTTCGGTCTGTCGGCAGTTTTGATTCCTTCAAGAAGTATTGCCAGTAGTTCAGTTATTACATTCGTCAGTTGTCTCATGACTCTGTGATGTAAGTCGATAGGACCATTAGATTATTTTTTGTGGTTTTGAAGTGAGCTTTGTAATAAACACAATCCAGCAACAATACGTCAGTGTTGAAACTAATGGCTGTCAATTCACGTACGTCTGCGGGAAGCAAGGTTGTAGTTCAGGTATAAACAAAAATAACGTGGTCCTTAAACCAAACAATAAGGTGAGACATTAAAAGAAACCGTAATAAAAAGTATCACTTCCACCCTTTCACTTTGAATATGAAGATAAAAACGCAATTAGCAGGCTGTAGTACACAGAAAGCAAGGGGAAAAGGGGTATGATACGAAAATATCCTGAACAATAGTCCTTTAGATATTCTATTTGTAAATTCTCTATCTTTATTGCCTCATACGTTTTTGAGCGCATACGTTTACCTGTTCGTCGAAGATTCCTTGCACACAATTTTATGACAAACGCCCTTTGTCATATTGTCAGATATAAGGTTATTATTTCGACATTTTTGTTTGCACGTTCCGTCGGATTACGGCCATATATGAAACCGTTATTATTTGTTTTCATCACGATTTGTTGTATTGTTGGAAAGTCTATAGAGAGTGAACTGCCTTCCAACTAGGTGGCTTCCTGTCGGTGGATGCATAAACTACCTTCATTTTCGTTCTTACAGATAGTATAGTACTTGGATTTACTGTGGTCGTTCATAAATAGCGTCCGAGAGTAAACGTAGTGAGTGCTGTGCAAAAGTTATGTAAAAAAAACCATCAAGCAGATTGAATGTAGTCATCAGTTGATTACAGTTGCATGGGAGCTCGTTTAACTGAATGCATAGCATGTGGACTTTGACGTCTCATGAGACAAACAAGTTTGTCTGCAGTAAAACGTCGTCTATCACCCAATACTAATAGAAAGGCGTTAGTCCACCGTTATTTTCTAGGGCCGGAAGGGAGATTTTTGACTGTCATTTTACCAAATTATTAACTTGTGGCTGGAACGTGGTTGTTCAGAATCGTTCGACTTCTAAGATTTCGGTAAGGGTGTGGAAAAGTCTGGATTCGAATCGACGTCCTTAGTCCCAAGTGATTTTCAAATGGCAGCTAAGTCTGTGAATAGTCAGTCGAAGAAGGTGAGAGTTTTTCTTTCAACAGCTTTATCTGAGGTAGGTACTGCTTTCGTTACCATGTGAGACGGTTCGCACATGCCGAAATATAGGTGTATCAATCTGATTCTAGAAAGGCTGTTAATCAAAATTAATTGAACACAGCGTCAGCTGTGAAATAATATAACTGAAACCAGTGGTGACTAGTCCCTTTAAAACCTTGAGAGTCTACAAAGAGTAGGCCAACCAAGATCATTTTGCTATGAGATCGATGGTTGCTGGTACACCTGGATTAGAAAATTCGTACAACATATCTTGGGGTTGTGTTTCAGCGTGACTAGGCGATCAGCGTCCCTTTTTAGAAATGGGTGACTTTGGGGTGGTTAATTCCTCGGGGAATGTTTGACATAATCACACAATATAGCGTAGTTAAAGCTACTTCATTTGACTTAGAAATATGTATATCTGAGTTAAATTGCGAAATGAAGTCCAGTTGTCGGGACTCTTAAAGTGCGTAATCGTACTCAGAAAAGTTGTGGAAAAACGTTAGAGGTTTATGATTGGAGAACAAAGCGAATTCACAGCGTTTTACGGAGTATTAAAAGGCCATACGAATAATAAGAAGCTAGAAGTTCTCTGCCGAGTTGCTGTACCTCGATTCATTGTCTTGGAACTATCTCCAAAAAAATCTCAAAGCTTTGTTTCCCCATTGTTGTATAACTCCTGTTGATGGATCAGAAGTGTCTACAGATTGTGTCTGGTGTTTTATATGCGTAGTCGACTTGAGGGTACTGTATTACATTGCGGTAAATGCTTTCCTCTGACTATCATCTACTTTGATTATATCTCCATTCTGACATAGTTAAATTCACTCATCACAGACGCGCGATATGGTACGAATTGTCGATAAAATCTTGGAAGACCGTTTAACTCGCTCGATAGTTTGAGGATAGTCAATTCTGGATAATTTAGAATGCCCACCGTTTTACTTCCCAGAGGGCGAATACCCTTTGATTCACCAGTATGCTCTGGAAAGTCTGGAGAGTACGTTACGATCTGACATTTCTGAAAGTTCTCAGTATTGCCATGTTCTTGGAGTCGTTTAAAAATAAGTTCCATATGTTGCATAATGGATTCTTGAGTTCAAACAGTCATCAACATAAGCGTGCATAAATTCGAGTCCTTCACATTTGCTGTTGCTGAATCTGAAAATTCCGCGCTGCATTGCTTAAATCGAAAGGCACGTCTAAAAAGCATATAGTTTTGGGGAAGGGATGATTGCCGTCTTAAAATCGTCGTCCACAGATGTGGCGATCCGACTATACTCTTTAACTAGGCCGATTTTGGATGTAACGGTCATTCAAATATTCAATCTTCTAAAGTGGTTTTCGTGCAAGGTCACTGATAATCGCAAGTTTGGCTATAGCTACTGATGCCCATCTTAAGGAATCATAAGCAGAGGAGATTCCCACAGTCTGCTTGATAAAAGAGTTATTCCTAAATGGATTTAGTAACTGGATTCGTTGTCGGATTAATGTAACTACTCAGGAGCTAGTTGGTACACTTACAAGAATGCAGATGGTCCTGAGGTCGTGATATGATGTGTAACATTAATAATTGTACACAATGACTTATACCGTGTTTTGTATAGTTTGCGATATTTGTTAAGCATCATCTGGAAGTGCAAATTAGTTTGGTGTTAGATTGTTATTGGATATAACTTGCAACCTGAAAAAGAAGCTCCGCAGAAAGATAATTTAGTATCTCTGTCCACTAGCTTCCGTTTGCTTGAGTCGATAAGTAGGTTGTGGCTTTCAGCAGGTTTATTCCGATGATTGTTACTTACGAGCATGAGACAGCAAAAATGTAAATGGTATTGCGTGACCCTGCATCAAATTAGATGTATGGTTTACACTATGTGATCTGTTTTCAGTTCGCCGCCTGTAAGCCGAAGACCGAACCGCTGCGTCATTGTCCAAAAGATAGTAAACATTCGTTAGCACTAGATTGATGTGAGATAAACGGCTATATCCACAGGCTGCTATTTTTCCTTAACATGTACTGGTGGTGGAATGTCTGTAAAGGTTTGTTATAGCGGAAACTCTAAGGTTGAGGAAGCTGTAAGGTTTCTTGCAGTTTCTGGAAGATTCGCTGTGGGATTTGTGATACCGACACCAGTCAACGTCAGTTGTTTTATACGGTCTTAAGATAGATCTTTTCCGTGATGAGCATTTTTAAGAAGTTTCCGATTGTCTACTGTCGTGCCACAGAGTCAATAATCGGGTGTGAATATTATGGACACCTTAAGTTTCGTTTTAGGTCAACTGAATCTCTTCCCTTCCAGAACAAACCTCAGTGCCGGGGTCCTGATAATTTTCAGAATCAAGCTGGCAGGTGATGTTTTGGTGCCTGTAGGTAACTCTCGTTCTATTGATAGAACTCAGACTAGTAGTGAATAGATCCTTATTTAGTTCGTGGGACAGTCACAGTGGAGCAGGAGGTTACCTGTTCAAACACACGAAGCTTTCCGAAATTCAGCACAAGATAATAGGGGATATAATGACTATGCGAAATAAGAGAGTGAATGAATACTCGAGCTCTGTTGCTTTGACATATACTTAACTGTTCGACCTTAGTTGTTACAAAGTCAGTTGACTAACGGCTTTATGTCGGGACGAGACGTGAAGCACCCGAACATGCTGAGATTGCTTTATTGAATTGGGTCATGCAGATAGGCTTTTTTCGAAGGGTCTCTAACCTGTGACCTATCTCATTCGCAACGAAATTTCTGTTAAGGCGTCGTACCCTAGTTTGATATCACAGAAGAGTGTTTAGCGATGTTGGTTCCTAACCAAACGATATTTGAATCTGAGCACATAATTACTGAGAAGGTTTAATTTCAGCATGTAACAACTGAAGAAGTCCAAAAATGGTGAATGCGGAAGCGGCAATTAAAAATGATGTGACTTCCACGTAAGGTCTTATAGATTAAGTAATTACATCATGACAAATTTACAGTTTTGGAATTAAGTCTACTTATACAGTGGCAAAGATAAATGTACTGGTACCAAACAAGACCATAAATTTACAAATTCACTTAACCGTTGACAATATTTAAGGAAAACCTTATCAAAAGTTTTACTTGATTCTGAAACATCAATACGTAGTAAGTGAACATACCCGTTGACTTTGTGAGTAGTTTCTTCACTACTGCGAGAAACTACCTTCGTTTGTCATTCATGCTGTGTTCATGAAAGCCATGTTCCGAATAGTAGAACCAGGTTTAGATATTTTCCTATTAGACTGGAGGTGTACTGATCCTTATAAATTTCAGTGTGTTTCTGCGTAATATAGGAATAAAAAATTCTAATGTAAAAGGTCAAAAGGAGCGAAGAATGCACTACAATATATAAAAGCATACACAAAACATTACCACAAGGAAAAGGCTCACAGTTTACTGTGTGGTGTATCAGACAGTATCCAGGCTCATCAACGAAACTGCCCTTGATATTCGGTATTTTTCAACGCTACTAACGTGAGTTTCTCTTTGTAAAAGGATTCCAAAGATAATGAAATCACAAGTACAGGAGCACGAGATGCGGAGATGCTACTTCACTATAGCCGATGTGTTGAAGTGTATGTAATCTAAATCGATTAATTGTTATAAGCAAATGATAGCAAGATGTGTTCGAACATGGTTTGGTTAGGATGCTTGATGGAAGACCTTCGAAACCGTCGTTGATGTTGAAAACTTACAAAACCATTTAGGGGATTTATATACCATTACTGTGATGTACATGTTTTACCTTTGCGCACTCTTGATTACTAGTTTTGAAAGAAAAGGTGTCAGTGTTACGTCCAAGTTTTGCTCGTTCCAGTTATTGAAGTACGGACTATCGATCTACTTGCAAATTACGAACCCAAATTAACAACGGAACCAAGTTCCAATTTAGATACCAAGTTTATTCGTAATTCACAAATAATCGACCAAATGTCGTTCTAACAACAATAATTATAACAATTACAAAACAAACCTTCAATTTTGTAGGTTCCCGGAGCAAAACTCCCAAATACCAAACCAAAGACAAAGAGAGCACCAAAATATCAAACCAAAGACAAACCAAAATGTCCGAAATAATGATATAAACAAACAAGTTCAAAAGTTAAGTAAAACAATTACATCCAAAAAACACAGTAAATTATTAATGTACAATAAAAGGTTTTAATCCGCCAAATGTCTTCAGTTCTCCCGTAACACTCCCGACCAAAAGAACCTTGGTTCTTTTCAGACAAATCAATAGACAACAAGAATCCAAGTATATGCATTACAAACAATCAACAACAAACACTCAATATACCAACAATCTCGTGATCCCTAGGACTTACACCAGTACGCCTAGGGATCCGAGTAGCTACCTAATATCTACAACTTCTAGACGCAGTTTTCTAATATCTCTTACCAAGATCCCTTCGCTTGTCCGGAACTCCGTCGGTCTTAACCTATCACTATTAGGTATCACTTTCCTTACCAGACCTAATAACCACTTGTCTTTCTCTAAAAACCCAGTACATGTCGTCACCAAGTTACTCTCTCCTATGTTCATCTCTGGTTGAGTCCATTTGTGTCTAAGTTGCAACAATGAAACATATTCCTTAGACAAATGTTTCCAAAATATTTGCGCCAACATAAACAATCGCAATATCGACCATCTAACAAAATGCTTCATCCTCCATAGAAGCTCATATACACTAACGTAAACATGGATATATAAACCCATATAGAGGACCAATCCACTAATTTCTTTATTTACCGCGAACTCTTTATTCTGATTCCAAATCGTAACATTGTTGGACCCTTCTAGTTCTTTTAGAAAATGAATAACCTTCACACACAAACAACTAATTGTGTCCGCAGAACATAAAGCCCTTCTCCCAATCTTGACATCATCAATGTCAAACTTGACCCCTTTGGATGCAAAGTCTGATGTTTTCTTTAGAAGGTACGAATCTCCATTGGTCCACCTTAGTAAGACTGTGAATAGTCGAGACTCGATTTGCTATGAATGTTTTAAACTGGCTTTTCTCATTTCTAAGACAATCATGGAATCCGTCCAAAAATTAACCTCTGCAAACTTAATATCTAATTCTGACTGCAGGTGGTATCCCATGCGAGCTGCTAAAACTGCTGCCGTAAGTTCCAAGCGCGGTATAGTTTGAACCTTCAAGGGGGCTACTCTTGCCTTAGCCGTAACAAGACGAGAACATATTTCAGTGTCAGAAATGTAAGAGCGGACGTATGCCACTGCACCATATCCAGTTTCCGATGCATCACTGAAAATATGAGGTTCCAGGAGCGAACGATCTGATTGCGGTAACAATACACGACGTGGAAAACTAGCGTTCTCAACCCTCTGAAATTCAATTAAAATCTTTAACCAACATTTACTTTCCTCATTTGGAATCTCTTCGTCCCATCCTAGTCCCAATTTACCTAAACGTTGAAGTAACTGCTTCATGGGAAGTATAAACGGTGCTACCAATCCCAGAGGATCGTAAAGTGAGGCTACACTTGACAATATACCTCGCCTAGTGAGGGGGCGTTTCGGTATCCGAACTTTAAATTCAAACGAATCAACCATAGTATTCCAAAATAATCCCAACGTGCGTTCCGTAGGAAGTCTTTCAAAGTCAATCTCTCTTACGGCTTCTACTCTCTCTTCTGGATGAATTGATTCGAGAACTTGTAAACAGTTACTTATCCACTTGGTGAGTCTAAACTCACCTTTTCTGAGGAGAGAACCAAGGGCCTTTGCCAGCTCAATCGCATCCTGTACATTATCAATAGAGGCTAAATAGTCGTCGACACAGAAACTCCTATCTACGACATCCTGGATATCTTCATTGAATTCCTTACCGAATATATCTACCGCCTTCTTAAGAGCGAAATAGGCGCAAAAGGGGGAGGACACGGCTCCAAACGGATGAACTGTTAAACAATATTCCTTAGCCGTTCGTCTTATATCACCGTCTTCCCACCACAATAGACGAAATGCTCCCCTGTCTTGTCTCGGAATCTTTACTTGAAGAAACATCTCTTCGATATCAGCAGCTAATGCTACGTTACCTAATCTGAATCGTAGAAGTACACCAATTAAACTATTTACAGTATTCGGTCCTCTCAAAAGCTGGTCATTAAGAGAACAACCTTGATAGACAGCCGCACAATCAAAAACAATTCTCAATTTTCCAGGCTTTTTAGGGTTGATAACAGGATGATGAGGAATATACCAACAAACAGCATCACAGATCCCTTTTCACTAGCTTCAATGATGTATCCCTTACTTAAATGTTTATTCATCACAAATTGATATTTCTCCAAAAGACTGTTATCTTTCATAAACCTCTTCCTTAAGCATTCCAGTCTGCGTCCAGCTAGTTCCAAATTATTCGGTAGTCTTGGCTTATCATACTTCCATGGTAGACCAACTTGGAAATGACCACCCTCCAATCTAAACGAACTGCTAACTATTTCTAGAGCTTTTTTATCTTCGACAGAATATCCATTACAAAACATATCTGTATCCTCGAACTCATGATTATATAATCTTTCTAAATCTCGCAAAATATCATTAGTGGAACAATGACACCAATGAACTTGATGTAGAGACCTTAATACTCCCTTAGGACCTATAATCATCCAACCAAGATGAGTACGCACAGCAAACGGATGCTTTCTGTCCCCCAGACGTTGTTCCAGGATCCAATGTGCATCCGGAGCATCACACCCAATCAATATTCCTACAAAATTACTTTGCAACATCGGAAGGGTTATATCCTTTAGATGATTCTGTAACAGCTTAGGTTGGTTGGTTAAGAGTTGACCTCAAACAACCAAGCATATGCCAAAACAGTATTGTTCAAGTATTCATTCACTTCCTTGTTTTGTATAAGCGTTATATTCCCTATTATCTTATATTGAATGTTGAGAGCCTTTGTTTGTCTGAACAGATAATCCCACGCTCCACTGTGACTGCGCTAAGATCGAAATAAGGACCTATTCACTACTTGTCTGGTTTCTTCTATCAATAGCACGAGGGTTACCTATAGACACGAAATTGGTGAGCCCTTCTGAACACAAATTTAACCTCATTTTTGTTATTAATATTATATTTTTTGTACTCAATCGTAAAAGTAGACCTGATTATCCGTAAACTAAGTTGGATATATGAATAGTTTTTTCTTTTTTTTTAATTACCTTAAGTTATTCGTGTTATAGAAACCATTTTTTCGTGCTAACTTTATTGCTATATTTGTCACATACCTCATGTCAGACTCAACAGAAACCCATAATCTGGAGGATTTGTCACCAGTGGAGATAGACACTGTTATGACCACGAAATCCCGACTTCCAGAATTTGATCGTAGTGATCCTGAGTTGTGGTTTGCTCAACTAGAGCATTATTTCACGAGACACAATATCAAATCTGAAGGGATTCGCTATAGAGACTTGTGTTCTATCCTTCCTCCTTCAGTCGCCAAAGAAGTCCGTGACTTGATTTTAGATCTACCATCAACACAACCATACACCATCTTAAGACGAGAGATAATGAACCGTTTATCATTATCAGATAGTCAAAGAATTCAAAGACTTTTTCAAGGTGAAACACTAGGTGATCGGTCGCCATCACAGTTTTTACGTCACCTCCAAGTCTTAGTGGGTGATAACACAGTGGGTGAAGCAGTCCTAAAACAAGGATGGATACAAGCTCTCCCATGCTACGTCCAACACTGTTTGGATGCACAAGATCCTGAAACCTCATTATCTCATTTAGCGCGTATAGCCGACAGAATAATGGAAAGAGGTCCTCCAACTGGATCAGGCACAATAAATCACACACAAAAAGTAGAATCAGCAAAAGACCCCGTCATAGAAGGACTCATTGCGAGTGTTAATAGTCTCACTGAGGCTGTCACCAGAATGCAAATGGGTCATAGAAACAGGAGCAGGTCACCACAACGACCACGAGCCAAGTCACAAAACAGGTCACAAATGTCCAGACAATCTGGGCAATTTTGTTGGTACCACTGGAAGTTTGGTGTCAACTCAACCAAGTGCATGCAACCATGCGCCTGGCCTAAGCATAATCCTGAGGCAGCGGGAAACGAGTAACCCCTCCCCAGGTCGCGACGACTGAGGAGGGGCGCCTAAACAGTCGCTTGTTTTATGTTAGAGACAGAAACTCTGGCTTGAATTTCTTGGTGGATACTGGCGCTGCTCTTAGCATCATCCCTCAAAATAAAACTGAGATTAGTCGAGAAACATCATCAATTACACTTCAAGCTGCAAATAAAACTAAAATCGCGACATTTGGGCAGAAAACTTTAACCCTAGATTTGGGGTTCAGGAGGCAATTCCCTTGGGTTTTCACGGTAGCCGACTTAGATCTGGCAATACTGGGGATGGACTTTCTAGAGAGATACGAATTTCTAGTTGACACCAAGAAACGGCGATTAACACTAAAAGAAACTTCGTATTACACAAAAGGCAAAGAAAGTCACATCAGCTCTCTTAACTTGATTCAAACTCCTCCAGTAACAACAGCGAAATTCCAAGATATACTCGCGGAATTTCCAAACTTAACTAAACCGAACCCACAGCCTTCTAAAGACAAACTAAAAGTAAGTCACACTATCAAAACCGAAGGTGAACCGGTCTTTGCAAAACCCAGGAGACTAGCACCAGATAAGTTCAAAATCGCTAGGGCCGAGTTTGATTATATGCTACAATTGGGTATTATCCGTCCCTCTGATAGTCAATGGGCATCCCCTTTGCATATGGTCCCAAAGAAGAATGAAGGTGACTGGCGACCGTGCGGGGATTACAGAGCCCTAAACCGTCAAACCGTACCAGATAGGTACCTAATACCTCATATCCAAGATTTCACCAACGGTTTACAGGGTATGAACATATTCACTAAAATTGATTTAGTCAGGGCATATCACAATATCCCGGTGGCTGATGAAGATATTCCCAAGACAGCTATTACTACACCCTTTGGCTTATTCGAGTTTGTACGCATGCCATTCGGCCTGAGAAATGCGGCACAGACATTTCAAAGATTCATAGATAACCTACTTCGAGATATGCCATTTGCGCAGGGGTATATAGACGACTTGTTAATTGCCAGCCCCGATTTGCAATCACACGAACAGCATGTACAAGCAGTGTTGAAAAGACTGGATGAACATGGAATAAACATACATCAAAGTAAGTGTGTTTTCGGTGTTCAAACTTTAGAATTTCTCGGTCACACAATAAGCCCAGAAGGGATTAAACCTATAAAAAAAGAAGTGGATACCATCAAACAATACCCCATACCTAGTTCTCTAACACAACTGAGAAGTTTTCTAGGCCTAATTAACTTTTATCTCAGATTCATACCAGGTTGTGCACAATTAATGCAACCTTTGACAGATTCACTTAAAGGAAAACCAAAAGAATTCAAACTTTCTTCTGACGCCATCGAAGCTATTAAACAGCTTAAAGATAAACTGGCTCAAGCAACTACGTTGATATATCCGAATTCTCTTTCCCCACTTGCTTTGATGGTGGATGCTTCAGATAAAGCAGTAGGCGGTACCCTTAACCAACTGGTTAAAAACGCCTGGAAACCAATTGGTTTATTCTCGAAAAGACTCGCTCCAGCCGAAACAAGGTATTCTACCTTCGGGCGAGAACTTCTTGCAATCTACCTGACCATTAAACACTTCCGACACATGTTAGAAGGTAGGGAATTTATAGTCTTTACGGATCACAAACCACTGACGAATGCATTAAAAGCGAGAGCCGATAAATACTCACCTCGAGAAGTCCGACACCTTGACTATATATCACAGTTCACAAGCGATATCCGACATGTCAAAGGTCAGGACAATCAGGCGGCAGATGCTTTATCCAGACTAGAAATGAACGTGCTACAGCAGTCTACAGTAAACTTCGAAACGTTGAGACACGAACAAGAGCAGGACCTGGAATTACAAAACCTACTTAAAACAAACAATTCAAGTCTTAATTTAAAACAATTCCCATCACCTATCGATGGTATTCTAATTTATTGTGACACGACCAAGGCAATGCCGCGACCTTTCGTTCCCAAAAATATGCGAAAGCTGATATATAATAACTTTCATTCTTTGTCTCATCCTGGAGCAAAAGCTTCAACAAAACTAATCAATGCCAGATATATATGGCCGAATTTACAGAAGGATGTACACAAGTGGGTTAGAGAGTGTTCAGCATGTCAACAATCAAAGATTAATAGTCACACAAATTCACCCATATGTGTTTTCTCGCAACCAGATGCACGTTTTGCCCATGTGCATATCGACTTGGTAGGTCCTTTACCACGTTCAAACGGTTTTAATTATCTGTTTACATGCATAGATCGATTTACCAGATTCCCTATAGCCATCCCGATAGCGGACACCACAGCGGAAACAGTAGCCAAAGTTTTCATGCAGAACTGGGTAACCATTTTTGGTACACCCATAACAATAACGACGGATAGAGGAGCGCAATTCGAATCCGAACCATTTAATAACTTGGCTAAACTTCTAGGCTCCAATAGGATACGCTGCACTGCATATCATCCTCAGGCTAATGGGATGGTAGAACGTTTTCACCATCAGCTAAAAACCGCCCTTATATCTCACTCAAACCCCAATCAGTGGACAGAATTCCTACCGTTAGTTATGTTGGGAATACGGACATCTGTCAAAACTGACGCACAGTGTTCAGCTGCGGAACTGGTTTTCGGAACAACTCTGAGGCTACCAGGTGAATTTATTAACCCTAATACTAACAGTCAAAAACTTAATTTAGAAAATTATGTAGATCAACTACGGGACCACATGTCTAAACTTAAGCCGATTAATACTCGTGAACAATCGCGCGCCGTATATATACCTAAAGACCTAAGCAATTGCACGCACGTCTGGATAAAATGTGACAAAATAAAAGCACTACTCAGTCCTCCATTTGAAGGTCCTTTCAAAGTCATCTCAAGAAAATCTAAATATTTCGTGATAGAAAAACATGGAAACATCGACACAGTAAGTATTGATAGGCTAAAGCCGGCTTATCTAGATCATGAACCACCATACGTGTTGTTAGATCGTTTAACTGACAAATCCATTACGGAATCGAAATGTAAAGATAATAAATCTTTACAAATGACTAAAACGGTTCGCTGGGCACATCCAATTAGTCAGTCAAGGATGTTGACAGTTTCGGCTGCAGGATAAAATCTAACCACGCAGCTAATCACACCCTGCATCTACTTAAAAATAATTTTTTTCCTCATTCCGCCTCACCGACAACTCCCCAGACCTTTTACCTTTGATATATACGTGTTATGTTAAATATTTTTTTTAAAATACTGGACACATAAGCTAGGTATTCCGAAACGATGGCTGAGGATTTTAATCAAACTCATACAACTAACACTGGCAAATACAACGAATTCTAAAAGCAACCCAGGTGGGCCTGGTGAACAAAAACGCAGGCCCCACACGCACTCGAACCTCTGCCCTCCTGAATGCTAGACCGCGTGCTTAGCCGTTAAGCCACATCAGACCACGGAGGAAGTGACTTCAATATTTCCTTACACCAATTAATCACTCATAATACTAATGAGTAATAGGACTTACACACTTCTGAGGTGCAAACCAATTCGTTACTTGGATGAACTGACGAAATATTGCTTCAATATATCATGCATACCTAAATCAAACCAGAAAAGGGTATTTGACACAACTGTACTTGGTCCGCATACTCTACACAATTTTTTTTTCCTTTTTAACCGTGTATTCTTTTCCGTTTTGTGGAGTACTCTGATGCACCCTTGGTTACGCACCTAGTTGTAAAACGCGGTCATCACAGGCTCAAGGTCACGCGTTTGAACGATTTTGTTAAAGAGTCCAACTTCTAGCAAGTTCACCCTTTTACATATATGCATTACAAAAGAGTATTTTTTTCATGGTTTTTCGTGCACAAGATATCTACACTATGTCTATTCCCTTCCAGAATACCAATCCGTTCTGGAGACCAAGCACTTACATGGAACCGAACAATTATCAATTACATTTATGTATTTCCATTTTGTATCTTATTATTTTATGCAGGCAGTAGAGCAGTTCTTCAGGTTTGCTTGATTTTCACCATTACATTTGAAGTAGATTCTTCTTTACGTTTTACTTGAGGGCGACTCAAGAGGCAGGTGAGTAAACACCTGATAGCCGGTCTGAGCACGGAAAAATCGTACCTCACCAACATGGTGTTGGGTAGCCCGCTCGCGGCACTTCCTCAGATATTCTTATTCCACATTTTCACACTTTCTCTTGAAAGCACGCAGCAAACCGTCGGCGATAGTTGTAGAAGAAATCACGTGCTACAAAATAAGATGACAAGCTAGTAAAGAAGAGACATCCATGGACTATTGTTGGCAGCGTCAGTCGTCACTGATCGTAAGTCAAAAAGTGAGCGAGTTGATAATTTTCCCTTGGGACGAGAAATAGAACTAAGGTGTTTTCGATAGTTAGGTTAATCGAACCGACGTTCCTACGGAAGTTGATTCTAGGGGGAAGCTAATGTAACAGCTTAGGTTGGTTGGTTAAGAGTTGACCTCAAACAACCAAGCATATGCCAAAACAGTATTGTTCAAGTATTCATCTACTTCCTTGTTTTGTATAAGCGTTATATTCCCTGTTATCTTATATTGAATGTTGAGAGCCTTTGTTTGTCTGAACAGATAATCCCACGCTCCACTGTGACTGCGCTAAGATCGAAATAAGGACCTATTCACTACTTGTCTGGTTTCTTCTATCAATAGCACGAGGGTTACCTATAGACACGAAAATTCCACCGTTTCAGTTGGAGTTCGTTTAAAGGTGTTGCATGATCGATCGGAAGTTTCTTGGTCGTGTAAACTTTGTTGGTCCTTATAGAACCCCGTTCATCTAATGAAAATACCTCTAAATTTACCTCCAAACAATCACAATTGGTAGTTCCGTTCACAGTCGCCACCCTTATCGAAGTTTCTTTACCTATGATACCCAACTGACTAATTA